>NC_139941.1:35571502-35751502 GCF_963454915.1 Gymnoscopelus microlampas
GGGAGGGAGCAGGAGGGATATTAGCTACTATGGGTTAAAGAGAAAAGTGTGTGTGCGCGTATGCACGCCAGCAATGGCTGCCATGCGCATGTTAAAGGGAGGTTGACATAGAGAGAAAAAGAGAGAGAGAGACAGAGGCAAAGGTGGACAGAGAGATGGGGGATGGGACCGCTCTATGCCTGTCAATTATCTCCTCCGGCTTGCCTTCCCTAAACAATGCCTTTGGTATGTCGTATCACTGAACACCATCTGTGTCAGGGCTGCATGCAATAACTGGACTGGACTGCACGGTGCACTCTCTCCCATACACACACGCGCCCTCATGTGCACACACACACACGCACGCACGCACGCACGCACGCACACACACGCACGCACACACACACACACACGCACACACACACACACACGCACACACACACACACACACACACACACACACAAACACACTGAATGGAACACTGGTAGTCATCGTCTGGCAGGGGGAATGCACAATTACACAGCAAAGCCTGTGACTTTACATGCTGACTCAAATCACGTGCAAAGAGGTGACACAGAAATCAGTTCAGAAGTGTTCATTTAAAAAAATCCCTACTGAACTCAAGTGTTCATTTTCAAAAATCCCTACTGAACTCAAGTGTTAATTTTCAAAAATCCCTACTGAACTCAAATGTTCATTTTCAAAAATCCCTACTGAACTCAAGTGTTCATTTTGAATCCCTACTGAACTCAAGTTATCATTTTTAAAATTCCCTGCCGAACTCATAGACTACATTCGACAGCAAAGTTAGCACGACCCCCCTCCTCCCATCCCGGCACACATTCTTTGCTATTGTCGCCGCTTTCACAGCGTCAACAAAGTTACTGCTCTACAAATACACACAATAATAACCAGTAAAAGGTTTCCTCCCTTCGGTCACAATGAGGGCTGTATTGTGCCGGGGATGGGCTTGCGTTTCCTTGTTGAACACCGTGAGACTGGCATACCAAGCATATCTGTGGGGAGCTCTGCCCTCAAATTTATGTTTACTTTAATCAAGTGTGAAAGACATCCCTGGCTTGTACCATTTAAAAGAAAAAGAGAAAAACGGAAATGGGCCCGACATTCTTGTAAACACGCTGAATATTAACAGAAAAGCTTAAAGGTGAATCGTTCATGTCCAGCTTTGTTTACAGCTGTACTATGCTTCTGGTTTGAACCACAGACTGTCGCTTTCAATGCATCCAGCATTGCCTGGATTCCTCGTGTGAGGAAGTTAGACCAGAAAAGTGAAGAAAAAACTATTGATACTAGGCCTTTGAAGAAAGATACCGTATATCGAAAACATTTAGCTAGTTAATGTATCAGTAATCCACAAAAAGAAAAAGGGAAGCGGAAATTCTGTGAAAGTTCAGGCAGCCGGGCATGAAACAAGGGATCGAGGAAAGAGAGAGAGAGAGATAGAGAGAAGAGAGAAGGGAGGCGGCCCGGCAGTGACACAGCATTTGTAGGGTCTTTCTGAGCCACTCTCTCTCTCTCTCGTATGGCGTGGGAAATCCCTGCGTCTGACGTCAGCAGCCCAGCCACGTGCGCCACTGTGTGTGTGAATGAATGTGTCAATGTGTGTATGTGTGTAAGCCAGGGGTGTGTTTGTGGTAAAGCGGGACGAGATGAGGAGCGCGGTGCTGCGCTGCTGTATAGTTGTGTGCTGTTTTAGTGGTGGTTACCATGCGGTAGCAATAGCGGCACTGTTGTATCTAAAAGGCACCTCTCCCGTTAGGTCGACTACACGAGCGAGCCATTCAGCCCGCATTCTCGGACCAAACTATCTCTGTGAAGAGACCGATAGAAAATATACACTCGATGCTAAGCACTAAGCAGCCTGTGTTATCGCTGTTTTTAGATAGCACGTCTGACAAGAGGCCAGTGTTGGGCATTCGCCTCAGATATGTACCCAAATGTAAAGCACAGTGTGTCATGTTCAGAAATGTGGTATCGTTGCATGCATTTGCCCAATTCAAATAATGGTGATGATCTAAGGAATTTCAGCTCATTCTGCCGTTGCATATTTGACGTCACTCAGTTGGTTGCTTCGCTGATAATGCTGGCAACGTACACAGTGAAATCCTAAGTGTTCATTTATCCATTTGTGACTCAGAGATTGCCTAAGCAAGGTCGCTACTGACCGAAACGTTGATTAAAAAAATATTCTCCTGTACCGTGCAAGTTGGACAGTGTGCGGGTAATCTTGAATTTAAAGAGTGTTCAAATTAACACTCAGGATTTTACAGTGTAGGAAATGAAGCTCATTGTACAGATACATGTAAGACTGGTGACTGGCTGTCGATGAGAACAGTAGTTAATTATACAGTAAAGTAAAAGGTGAACTAACAAAGAGTAAAGTATCATTCATAGTCGGACGTAAGGATACGTAACGAGCGCCAGCGCTCCTTGCGTTGTCGTTTTTTACTCCCCCTCCGTCACTTAAGGCTCCAGTTGTTCCGTCCGTCGGGCTGACGTTCACCGTCAGCCCGACGGACGTTCTCTACGTTTTGCCTGTTGTACCACTGGGCTACAATGCTAGTTTCATAACATTGCAGCGTGACACAACCGGTTGCCAGATTTTGTGAGAGAAATAAGTAACCAGGTCTATGAAAACAAGCCCAAAAGAATCGACTAGGCCACACATGAACAGTGGTGGAAAAAGTACTCAAATGTTTTACTTAAGTAAAAGTATCACTACTCCAATGCAGAAGTACTCTGTTACAAGTAAAAAAAATTGGAGTTGGAATGAAAAATGTACTTGAGTAAAAGTACAAAAGTATTGGTATCAGAATGTACTTAAAGTACCAAAAGTAAAAGTACAAAAATGTTTGAAAATAGCCTATGTATAAAATTGGGCTAAAGTGGTTAATGTATGTTTCATAATATCATCATTTATATCTGAAAAGTAACTAGTAACTAAAGTTTTCAAATAATTGTAGTGGAGTAAAAGTACAATATTTGCCTCTGAGATGTAGTGGAGTAAAAGTAAAAGTATTGGAAATTGGAAATACTCAAGTAAAGTACAATTACCTCAAAATTTTACTTAAGTACAGTACTTAAGTAAATGTACTTAGTTACTTTACACCACTGCATATGAAAATAGCAGATCTACAATATATATTTGAGAATCACTGGTTTAAATAATAATTGGCCCAAATAAGCAAGTACACTTTAGAAACAAGACCAAATAAAACCGCAACCACCAATAAAAAAATGCTTGTTTGTTTACAAGCAACTATACAGAAGAATAAGCCCAAAGTCGCTTATAATAAGCAGACATGGCAACATTGGGTACGCGCAATCTCTCACGTGAGCTAACCATGTATGTGTCCGTAAAGAACGGACGGAATGCCTCACCCCCATGACGCACGTTAAGACACATCTAGGGACTATGAACGGGCCTTAAAGAGGAAGCAGCAGACTGGTAGGTCTCTGCACCCTGTGTTCTCCTCAACACTAAGCCAGGCTGATTACTGAGCACCTGGCACACTCTGAACACAACAGATCATTACCCACAACAACCTCCCCCCTGCAACACACACACACACACACACACACACACACACACACACACACACACACACACACACACACACACACACACACACACACACACACACACACACACACACACACACACACACACACATTTGTACGTGTACACAGAAAAACACACTATACTGTACATATGCTACATCCACTCAATGGCCTCGGCAGCGTAATCCTGATCAGTGTACTTAAACACAGCCCAAAATTCTGTCTGAACTTCTGTCTCTCACTGTTGTCCACTTATACATAATGACAGATTAGACACAGACACACAAACGCGCACCCAAGCCTACACCCAAACCTTTGATAAGCCACACCTCCTCCGTACCCCCACATACACACATTCACGCACGCACGCACGCACGCACGCACGCACGCACGCACACACACACACACACACACACACACACACACACACACACACACACACACACACACACACACACACACACACACACACACACACACACACACACACACACACACACACACACACACACACGATAGTGTGTTGTTAAAAGGATCTCTAGGGAAAAGGAGGATAGACAGAGGAGAGTGGGTTGATGTGGTCTGTGGGGTAGTGGTTCAGCTCTATTACGGTCCAGTTAATGGTATTAATTAGGCACTGTTCCCCTGAATATAAGGCTGCAATCTACTTTTAGTCCCTCGTCCCTACCCACACAGTTTCCACTTTATGCACATACAAGCATGTGCACATGGGTACCGCACACAGTGCATGCATGCATTGCATGAGCAAGCATTTGCATGCACACATGCATGCACACATTTCAGTGAGCGACACAGATGCACATGCACATGAATGTGTGCCAACAGTTATACAAACTGTGTATCCATTCACCTATTAACAAAGGGAGAGCATGACTGCTCTAAAGGAAAAGCAGGAAAATGTCCCTTCCATCATGTTGTTGCGGTTTACACAGAATTAACAGTAACCAGTAGGCCTACAACAGAGCTGACTGTACTATTTAGGTTGTGGCTCCTGAATTGGCACTGGTACCCAATTTCTGCAAGTCTATGTGTTTGAGGTCATGCAATCCGATTGGCTGACCAGTGGTTAGCCGTCCGCCCAGATCCTTACCTTGACCTCAACCACACCAAGCCCATGTCTAAACTTAACAACTTCTCACCTAATGCATAAACACACAATAATTTTAGCCTTATACCTGCACTTAACCATCTGTAATGTAGAGTAAAGCCTAAAATGATATACCTTAATTCAGGTGGGCATGCTCAGCTCTGGCTGTTCATGCTACCTACTATTTATTGCGTAGATGTTGGCACTGAGTACAGGCCCAACATTCTCCTTTTTAACCTTGCAGTCACCTAGAAACAGCTTATCTATTAATATCTATTTTTATTATTGTTTCTACCATGTTTTTAACCACACATTCATATGTATAGAAATGTATTATTTATATGTATTTATTTCATATCGTTGCTGTCGGGCAGAAACCTCATATCTCCATATTTCAACTTTTCAGGTTTTTTCATAAATGAATGCCCTACTTCATCATACAAGAGTGTCACACAAAAGTGAAAATAGCAGATCGGTTTTGGAAGGTTTCCACCCAACAGAGACGATATGCTTAATGTATTCATAAGATTATTTCACATGCATTGCACCTCCATGTTAACTTATGATGAAGGCAGTGTATGGTGATACTCAAATGAAAAGATGGAGGGTGTGGTTGCTAGGCGATAGGGACTCAGCTGTTCACATCCACACAGGGGTCAGAGGGGAGTGATGGAGGGATGTAGACATGTTGTGAAGGAAGAAGAGGGCGGGCGGGATGGAGAGATGGAAGAGGAGTGTTGGTGATGGATGGACCCTTAGCTATTGTTCAAAGCATGTGTGAGTCTCTGTTCAGTGGAGATGACCGTGTGCACAGACTGCACACACCCACGTACAATCTAGTATGCACGTGTGTGCACACACACACACACACACACACACACACACACACACACACGCGCGCGCGCGCGCGCACGCACGCACGCACGCACGTAATTGTTAAAGGGGATTTCTATAGAATTCAAAACATATATGACAGAAAAACATGCTTAGCCAAGGAACCTCCAAACATGTATGACAGAGAAGAAACGAGACACAGGTGGATATGATCATGCTGAACAGTGCAACTTCTGCCAGAGGTCATGTGATTTGAAATGTATTTAAAATGATCTTACTGCTCTTAACAATATGTATCTCTGGGAATAGACAACGGCTACAAATAGAGAACCCAAGACACAACCAATAGCTGGAGAACCGCAATGTTTCCCTCTCTGTATCTGCGTTCATAGCACACAGCCACATGTGTTGATGAATTGAAAAGATGTAATGTTTGGACAGTAGTTAACGGCGGTCATAGGGAACATTCCACTATGTTCAGCGAATGTCAACAAAAGAAATTAAAGAGTCTTAATTGTTGTTCTCTCTTCCTTCTTGTCAAAACACAGAAAATGCCTAATTTCTGTGCTGAACATTGTTTTCAAATTACGCAATAACAGAGATAAGAAAAAGATGAGGAACTTCTATAGTGCTTGGTGCTCTGGACTAGAGCATGGCCGATTCAAATTTTGGAGATACCTACACCAAGAACATTTAACTTTGATTATACAATGAACAACAACCAAACAAGTAAATACACACACTGAACTTTCATTAAAGTGCTATTTTAGCAGTCTGGCAGCTCAGGCACCATAATAATCTATGTTTTGTTTATTTACAAATTGTGACGCAACGGCTACATAAGTGCAGATAAACTGACATATCAGTCCAGTCGGGCTCTACTCTGGAAATGGTCGCACCAGTTAGTCATAAATCTGTTACTAAGTAAAGACCTTGCTACATTCTTAGTAGTACCACCACCACCACCACCAGCAGCCCACCCATGCCTGTTCCTGTGGCCTTCAGGTGGCCTTGTCTACCACACTGACATGCCCTCTACAGTGTCCTCTACACTCCACTGGTGTAGCATGCAAGCAAAATATTTTCAAGGTGTCAGGAGCTTTGGTGGGTCAACCAGAATAGCATGTATACCATGCACACAACATTCCTGAGTTTAAGTCAGGTCCTAGATCTGTGTTATCCCCTGACTTTACCCTTTCTTTTCTGCATCTGTCCACTGCGCCACTGAACAAGACAGTGATGCCTAAACTTTAAATGTGCTCCTGGTGGTGATCATCTTGCCAAAATATCCCAGTTGAAGTATTATGAGAGGTGACACATGATATTACATATTAGAACTAAAATCTAAAAGAAAGAACTTGATAATCAAAATAAATATCAGTTATTATATCTAGACAATAAAGTATTGCCTAGTACCTGCCAGTCCACCCCAAACCGTTGCTAGGGTCCTTCCTTGCCTGTCATACTATTCAAGGCTGTGTTCGCCTGCCTGTTCCCGCCATACTGCTGACCATTTATTGCCTTTTCTTGTCCTCCTCCTTGACTTACAGCCCATCCCCCATCTGCAGAACTCAACTGCGCATGGACGTGCGTGCGCGCGCGCGCGCACACACACACACACACACACACCCTGTGGGCTAAGGTCAACCCCCACCCTCATGTGAGAGGTCAGGGGTCGGAGGAGAAAACACAGGGAGCTGGAGGAATTCTCCTTTGCTGCTGTTTGTTAGACCCTCACACACCCTGCCTCTACATACACAAACAACCTGGGACCAGGACAACACTCTCACAACCGCAACTTCAGCAAATGTGATTGCATCAAGACAGCAATACTTTTAACTGCAAAGCGAAATGCGGTCTTATTAATGATTTGAATTTAAATCGGTGCCAACAAACTGAGTTGTCGGCATATTAAAAAACTGAACTTTAGCCAATCATTGATCATATTCAATGTCAGTCTCAATGTTTAAAGTCCTAATTCTGGATTTCTTCTGTTAATAGTTATTGTAACCATCTGGGTCAGTATCCACTGAGAGTCAGGTTACAAATACGGCATCTTTACCATGGATGAGAGACCATCCAAGTCTCCATACAAGCCTATGTAGTCAGGTGGGCGTTGCCTTTCTTTCCCAGACCGTTAACAACATAGTACTGACCACCAAGGTAGGATGATGGTGTCTTTAATGGGTTTACAACGTCTGTCTGCAAGGAAAAAACCTGCTAGCTCTTTCTCAACACAGCTTCAAGTTAGTTAACTTTTTTTTTTGCATTTGCAAAATTCCAATAGTTCAACTAAGCTTAGCCTGGTTCCAGACGAATCTGCCTTTGCAAAATTGCATGCACTTTAGCCCTCGGCACGCAGTGTGTCGTGTGATATTGTCTGGCTACGCGAGGCTAAACTAAGCTAGTTAATGCATGCCTTTCAAATATGATAAAGGTTACAGAGGTAATGGGAGATACATTTTCTTGTAAGGACAGACCCACTTCACAACAAAGCTTCAAGAAATTAGTTTGATCTGAAATTGACCGAATAAATTCTCATGGGTTGGCATATTTGCAAAACTACCACACACTACCTGGAATCAATGAGGAATGCTGCTCAAAGTCACAAAGTACAGGACAGCCAAAGACAGGAAACTCAGTATAACTCACTGAAGGAACTCTCATAAAGCGCATTTAGACCAGATAACGCATGCAAAATAAAAGCCACAATGATCACATGTGTAAATGGAAATATAGGTAATGTGTTGGTAGCTTGGGAATGGAAACAAATGAGTTACTGTTTGTCATCCTTGATGACTTTAAAATTCTGATACATTTGTACCGATTTTTAAGAATCACTGAAGTAAGTAAGCAATAAGCAAGCTAGTAACTTCCAAAAGTAACTACTATCTAACCTATAATGTAGGGAGAAGCCTGTCAGAACTAGTAAGCTGAGGAATGCCTACAGTAGGGAGGGTCCAGACAGTGGCTGGAAGGCCTGTCTAGTTTCAAAGAGCCTGGATTAAATTCCCACACAACTTGTTTATAACCTGGCCTCATGAAAATGGAAAGGTTTTGTATAGTTCGCACAAAATAAATAATGAGTCAATAAATAAAATAAAAAAGACTGAGACAGACAGACAGACAGACAGACAGACAGACAGACAGACAGATAGACAGATAGATGATAGATGATAGATGATAGATGATAGATAGATAGATAGATAGATAGATAGACAGACTGTATTGGTAAGTCACTCACCTCACAGTCACTCTTCTTCCTAAGCTGGTCACACTTGCGCTCCTTGCAGATCTGCTTGCCCGTCTTGCGGTTCACACAGTTTGTGCACGTGCCACAGTTCTCCTTACGCAGGCATGGGGTACACATGCGACATTTTGTCCTCTTCTTCTTCTGGGGATTGGCGGGATCCGATGTGTCAAAAGGTGGCATGGAAAACATCCCAGCTTGTTGGTGTTCGGAGTCGATGTACTTGCTTAGTGGGGAAACCTTCAGTGATGGTTTGTAGACTGCTTTAGTCTCATCCTCGGGTGGGACACGAGGCCTTGCCTTTGGCCTGGGCATGGTGACAACTGTTAAAGCTCAATGGCCGTGCTATAACCACGACGCCTGGTTTAAGATGGACTGAGATAATAACACCACACGCAACAGCTCACAGGTAGACAAGTCACTAGAGAAAAATCTGTGAACCGTTTTTGTGTGGAAAGTCTGTCAAGTGTTCACTGGTCACTTTGGTAGGCGTTGAGCATTGCATTTAATCAGTCTTTTCTCTTCTAAAAACAACTTGTGCTACCATGAAATTGACATTTCTGGCAAGATTTAGAATCTAGTGGCTGCTGTGGGCCACTGGTGAAAAAGTTAAGTTTCATATCTGGTAGCTGATGTTCTAGGGACAAACATTAACATGAATCCATCTAGTTTCTTCTGTCACCCGAGTGGCCTGATGAATCAGAGTTGTCAGTGCTGTTGTGGAACCTCCTCTTGAGCAACTCTGAGGGATGGATTGGGGGTCCACCACACCCAGAGAATGGCAGGAGTGAGGGAAGCCATGGCTCTGTCAGCCTGGGCACAGCAACTGGAGGGCTGGGGAGATAGAGTGTGGTGGGGAGATTTTAAATATACATCTAAATATACTATATGAACAATGTACTTATAGCTTATTTTAGTTATTTCTGCTTGATTTAAAATCAAATATCACGTGGAATGAGAACAGACACTAGTTATAGTTAAGTAACACAGTATAGGACATTTGAATCTACTTCAATTTCCTTTTACATGGATCAGAATTTAGCTATGATTATTGTCCAATATAATAAATGTTTTTCACAATACATTTTTTATTCATATTTGCTGCAATTCCTTACAATGCACCAACCTTGGCAAGTGAAATTCATTGTATGTGCATATATACAAATTTGGACTTAGTAGGTTCTTCAAACTCGAGGGAGACATTTAAAATGAGTTCCCAACTTCCCACCATGATGAGAACATAATTATAAAAACAATCAGAAACTATGCTCCTCATCAGCCCAACAGTTCGAATCTCCAGACCAGCTGTGTCCTAAAATAAAGGCTACATACCTTATAGCCTATAGGCTACTATCTGCTCCTATAATATTTGTGGTGGGACAGGAGATAAACTTTTCAGCAGTAACCTACTGTCTGTATCCAGAGCCATTCAGTATCTAAAGAACAGACACACCATACAGAACTTCCCCACAACGGAGGCCAATGATATCCACTTGCCTTGTTATGTCGGATATATAATAGCCTATCTTTATATGGCAAATGCCCTATCCAGCTGTGCACCTGCATCCCTAATCCAAAGAAGTTTCGCTCGCAAAATTGATACATTTAAGTAGATAGTAAGCACGCACTATCCAACTCGAATTGATACAGTTTAGTTAAACACTAACAATATGTAAGCCTATCTGTGGCTTGCCTATTTACTGAGACATCCAATATGGCGATAAGAATTTGTTCACAACTATTTCCAACATGAAAGGGAAATAAATGGACTATCTAACAAAGTGTACTAGGTTATACCTGGCCTTAGGCTATAGACCAATTATTTGTTTACCAACATTGAGACTGGATGCACAGGTGACTGTTTCATGCAATCAATTCTCAACCTGTTGTTTCGGGGTGCGCTGGTTTCAGAACACCGCAACCCCCTCTTGTGTGTTGGCTAGTGAGGCGCGTCCTAGCGAGACCTGACAGAATGGGTTTCATTGCGCGCACACTGGTTGCACGCATACTGGTTCTTAGCAGTGTGACGTCGTCTGGTTCTCTGGCAGTGGCAGGGCATCAGCATGCCCACTCAGGTTGTGGGCATGCTGTATTACATACTGTATATAATCAAACAGATAAAAAGTTATCTGTCCCCAGTCCCCACACACACACACACACACACACACACACACACACATCCGATCATGAAGGTCGGTTTGACCTTTGAGACAAATAAGTCAATTGTGTCATTAATTCAGATTCCTATTATGATGCACTAAATGAGAACGTCCAACGGCTTGAATTAGAAATGTGAAGTGCATTAAAAAATTGCCTACATTATTTTGCATGCAGAAAGATTCCTGAAAGGCACCGGCTTAGACTGAAGCCATGATGCCACCCAGTAGCACGCGCTCCACCAATTTCCCATATTAAAGCACATGGCTTATTCAGCAGTTTTTTTTCTTCATCGCAGCACCAGGCACTTTAACAGGCGGCAACCTGAAAGCACGCCGTCATGATGCAACTGAAAAGCATGTCAGCAGCAGCACTATCGTTATGTAGCCTAACGACTATGATGCGTGTCCGTTTTAACGGCGTCGGAAGTAGAGAAAAACAAACAAACAAACAAACAAACAAACAAACAAACATCCCAGGGTTTTTCTAAACAGACACTCCGGGGAGCCGGCCGGCCGGCCCGTGCATGATGACGATCAAAGGAAGGAGACACAAAGATATAGTCTACATGTCATTAGATTTACATGTAGATAATAAGCTTCCTTATCTATCCACGGTGGGCAGCAGCGGTGTTAAACAAAACAAATCTATTAGTGAGGTCATTTGACTAATTGACTTTAGTGAGAAACTCGGCACTTTCACTGGTTCGAATACACATTCAGCTAGCTTTGGGCTATTATTGCCCCCCCCCCCCCCCCAAAAAAAACACACACACACTCACTCACAAAAAAAAGGTCTAATCACATCACTTCACTTGCATAAGTGGACAAATTAATACGAGATAGTGAAGGATTAAGTAACAACATACCACGCGTGACGAGTCCTTTAAATGATGCCGCGATGCTCCTCTTCAGCTTGGTTAAAATTGCATGTGTAGGCTACAGCCCAATGCTAGATGAAAAATACATATTCAGAAAAAGAAAAGATCCGGATTACGGACTATAAGTGCACTAATAATAATAATAATAATAAAGTTATAAACAATAAACTTTAGCCTAAAATAAAATGACTGGTGATATAGTAGCCTACAACAAACTTAATTGTGAGGACAACAATATACACCTATTGCCTTTTGCAATTCTTAGTGGGATTAACATAAGCAAGAAGAAACTTTTGCCATACGTATAACTCCACTTAAACTATTTCTCTTCGAGTTCAGAAAGTCGAAGAGAAGAGAGGAGTAGAGGAGTGAGTGAGGGAAAGCAGAGAGGAGAAAAACGGTGTAGGCTGCGGACACTGAGAGGTTAAAGTGATCACCAAATTACGGAGTGGAGTTCCAACACTGGAACAAGGGGTTAAAAACGCTCCCAGTAACAATTATCTTCAGTTTGAAAGTTTGAGCACACAACCTCCTCCTCAAAAGTGTGCCTACAATGTTGCGACAATGCCATCTATAGCCGCCACCAGGGAATGCCACAATCAGTGGTGGAAGAAGTACTCACATTTGTTACTTAAGTAAAAGTATCAATACTGCAATGTAGAAATACTCTGTTACAAGTCTGGAATTCAAATTTGACTAAGTCAAATTACAAAAGTGTGGTATCAAAATGCACTTAAAGTACCAAAAGTAGAAAGTACTCATTAAGCAGAAGGTCACATTTCACAAGTTTTCAAATGTATAAAATGTAAAAAAAACAAAAACAAATAGAAGATCTACAGCTTGTAGATTGGCTATTTTCAAATAGCCAAAATGGGGCTGAAGTGTGTAATGAATGTTGTAATAGTAACTAAAGTTTTCAAATAATTGTAGTGGAGTAAAAATATAGTATTTGCCTCGAGATGTAGTGGGGTAGAAGTAAAAGCACAGAAAATGTGAAATACTCCAGTAAAGTAAAAATACCTCAAAATTGTACTTGAGTAAATGTACTTAGTTACTTTACACCACTGGCCACAATGCAATTCCTTCAATATACTACAAATTGAGGAGCACAAGTTCACAACTGAATGACTGAATCATAGTAGAAGAACCAACTACAACATAAATGAATGTCATGCCATATTTATGTCTTAATTTAAAGGGAAACCCCACTCTAAAACATAAGTTACATTGTACAATTCCAATGATCTCTGACATTGATTGAATATATCTAGAAAGAGCACTAACTCATTCAGTGCCAAACTTATTTCTGGCTGTGGTCCCACTGCCAGGATTTTACGATTCTCTTACCTTTTCAAGTAGTCACAGAATACTTATCTCCAGTATGATTGATCCCCTGATGGTTGCTAATCACTGAGGGTTTCACTGTGTGATTGTCAACGAGGTCATCGCGACCTCGTTGACATTTGTTGTCCGCCTATACATAGTAAAACACAGGAAAAAAGGGATTTTTTTTTCTCCGTTATTATTTTAACAGGGAAGTGAATTGAGCAGTAAATCTTTGGATCGCGTTATCTCCTGGTTCTTTGTGAAAAACAGGGGGACATTTTTTTTTTTTATTGAAGTCAAAAGACGTCATTGGCAGGGAATGGTAACTGCACTAGGCTGAAACTCAGAGTATCAACACTTGAATTGATGTAATCAGGATTCCCGTTTTAGAGTTGCTCCATAGACATTCGTGACTAACTTTGTGGGCTCAACACATTTTTGGTTGGAGATGGATCCAAATTAGTTTTATTTGAACGTTGGGCATACAGCTCTGAATCAGAAAATGAACCTAAATCACAGTAAAAAAACAAACAATTTAGCACTGGTTTTCAAAGTTTTTCGTGTCAAGGACCCCCAAATTGATATGTATTTGGACGCGGACCCCCATCTGAAAATGTTTATGCCAGAGACCGTCAGCCAGATGAGAAGATTTGTGTTCGATATTTAAAAAAAAAAAAGCAGATCTACAAGCTTGCAGCATGCACAAAGTGACTCGCTGTGAGCTCTGCTGTTTTTGAATAGACAAATGGATAAAGTGGTTAAAATGATTCTGATGCTATATTATATATCTGCTTTTTGAATGAAAAGTTGTCTACTCCTTCAGATCAGAAACCGACCAGTCGTTACAATACAATAAGTGGCACTCAGTTTGCATCGTTCTCGAGTTGGGCACCGGTATTATATTAATAAGTTGAAAATTGCATTTTAGAGTGTATATTCCCTTTAACCTCAAAAGACGTATGTGGGTATCCCACATTTCTGCCATTTTTTGCTTTTTGGAATAAGTAGTTTGTGATAAAAAATATTAATTGCAATATGAAAGATTATCAATGAAATCAGATATTTTCCAAGTAACCTGCAATTAGTAACGTAACACAGGTCCATGCATTTCCATCAATTAACTTTATCACCACTCAGATATAGCACTTCAGACCTTGTTTTCTTTATTCCTATTGTAAAACTTCTGGGACAAACACACAAACAAAAAGCTGTAAACAAAAAAAAACACCTGCCTTAAATTCAACAGGTTACATTTCCATTACACTGCAATATGTAGTCAGTCAGTCAGTGCGTTTACATGCATATTGATATTCTATTTACTTTAGCCATTTTGGTGAGACTCTTCTGCAGTGGCTTGCTAATAGTGCACAGGTGGAAGTCAGTGTCTTGCCCCAAGACAATGTAACACAACACTTGGCTATAATAGGGACTTAGAATAGTCAGCATAAATGTATGAGAGTATTATTTAACAGTTGAGTATTCTGATATCATTCCAATTATTGTTTCATAGCTAAATAGTTTTATTATGAGGGAAAACATTAACAAGTGTATTTCATTGCCATGTTGAGAAAGTGTCTAGAATACATTGTGCATGTAAATACGTCAGACTGAAAGCAACATAGTTCAGTGTACACAGAGAACAGGTCCAAGCCACTGCCCTGGGCTGCCCAGCATTCAAGGCGTGGTTCTTCAGCAGTCGGATCACATTTCAGTTATCAATCGTCACTTCAAATAAATAACCATTTCAGTTAGTGAGATGAATAAAATAGGTACAGTAGAAGACATACCTAAAATCTTACAAGAAATCAGCAAACACTTGTGGAAATACAACTTCAGTAGTTTTGATTAGCAAAAGAAAAAAGGAAAAATGTCTATACCAACAGATTAGGTAGAACAATGGTTGTCAACGGTTCAATACTGACAACCAAATTTTGTCTTGCTAATGGAGTCAGACCAAACAACCCTGTCAGATCTCAATTTTTGGGTCTTGATCCACTGGTTGACAAACGATGTGACAGTGTACTTTTCAAACAAACATACTCAAGGAGAATTTCACTTGCCAGGGCTGCTGTCTCCATTGGCCTGGTGCCAAACTCATCGCATTATTGGAGAGAGAAACCAAGACGATAACAATGAAATGGAATGTTGGAAATAAACAAAGGAGTAACAGTAGAAAAAAAAATAAGAAGAAAGAATAGAGGAATTGTACAAAAACTGAAAGACATTGGAGTTGAAGGCCAGAACTTTCTCACTCATAGCGGTCTGAGGTTTCTCCAAGGAGCAGACAGTAGTTACTCTAAAATGAAAAACTAGGACCGTTATAAAGAAAGGTAGGAATGAGATTATGAACACGATTTGCAAGAAAAACTGACATTGTCAAACTTTCAACCTCAAATTGCACATGATCTTTCTTTTAATTTCATGACAGCCATTACCAGTTTAGAGCACTGAATAGTGACCACTTTTAGCCAAGAATACAGGTTCTCATAGTTTGAGGTCACTGAACAAAAACAAGTGCAATCCAAGCTATTTGTCTATTAACCTCCTCCTGAGTCTAAAAAAAGGCAGAAAATCAAGTTGCTTTGCTTTTATTTGGTAACAAACCTTCTGTTACTGATATTCTGACCTAGTATTAGCCCAATACCAGACACCAGCTTTCTTTTATCGTACATTCCTTCAGAAAAGGTGACTTTACGTGCGCTGCAATTGTATGATCTGGACATGAAATGTAGCAAACTGTATGTTGTGAACATTGCACTTTGCATCGACTGAAGGATAATTCCTTATGATGATGGGAAGAAATAGTCACCAGCACACATCTGTCAGAAGCAACTCGAATGGGAAAAAATAAGACCACAGGAAAGTTAAGGAAAGGGTCACTTACACCACTTACAATGAAAATGAATACAGTACACTATGAGAAAATGGCCTTCCTTATTCATTTTAGAACTTGAAATTAAAACTGGACAAGACCATTCTCAACCCAAAGGGCTCTGATTGGGTAAGCCTGACTTTCTAATAAATTTTGTCCAGATTTGGGTCAGACTCGGGTTTAAAAATATTATTGAAAAACATGGTTATCCTCAATTGATTGGTAAAAAATGTGTCAACAGTAATATTCTTTGCAATTCCCCAGGACCACTTTGGACGGACATTTTGGATCAGGTTCGAACCAAATTTTCAAACCAGAACCAAACTAATATTGCAACTGTATATTTGACTTTTACTTTATTAGGTTTAATGTGTGACTCCATTCGTAACAGATAAGGGGGAGTGTGTGTGCACAAATCCTGAAATGTGTACATTGGGAATGTACCATTGCTTCCTCGTCTGCTTCCCTCCATCGAGACACTCCCCTCTGTCAAGTTGTGGTTTAGTCTGACGTCCACAGAGCAATGACACTCTATGTCCTGACCTGGAACTTGCCAGCCTTGGTCATGTACTTGATGCCCTTAAAAGGTTTGTACTTCTCTCCATACATATCCAACCGATTCACCTTCAGGCCTGTTAAAAGGAAGAGACACACAGAAAAGTGTAATTTACCAAGACAGGTTTTGATGCAACTCTGTTTTGTTCACCGTCGCAGTCTTTGTTGGAGCTGGCGCCATCTAGTGTCACTTTGTTGGTGGTCAGTTGAGATGACAGCTGATGGCAAGTGTAATTGTGCCTGTTTATGGGTGTGTGTGTGTGTGTGTGTGTGTGTGTGTGTGTGTGTGTGTGTGTGTGTGTGTGTGTGTGTGTGTGTGTGTGTGTGTGTGTGTCAGGGCTCGGGTCAATTCATTTTACATTGATGAAAATAAAATGGCTGTAAAGTAATTATATGTAATAATGATGTTTTCTCAGTTCGTCACATCACAGAATAATGTGTTATTAACCAACCAGTCAAATTTGAATGCTGATGCCAAGTTTGGGAAATTAAGTAAAAAAAATAAAAAAAAAAAAAATGTTAATGGTGTGTGTGTGTGTGTGTGTGTGTGTGTGTGTGTGTGTGTGTGTGTGTGTGTGTGTGTGTGTGTGTGTATACCTGAGAGGGCCATCTGCTGTATTTTGAACTGAATGTTGATGCTGGGATTCTCGTCTGGTTTGGAGGCTCCAGCCTGCAGACTCATGGAGCCCTTCAGGCTGGGCAGCTTCTGAGGGTTAATCTTCCCAACATCCCACGTCAACAACTGTGCAAAACACAAGACATCAACACTTTAATTCCCAAATCTGATTGTTTGGGGTTTATTCCAAACCCCAACCGCAAAACAGATTGCAAAATGTCCACCAGACTCCTGGTAGCATGATGTACTTAATGGTTCACAGCAAAATCTTCAGTTGAGTGTAACAAGACTAAACTAAACGCCCTGCTGGTGGCCCCTAGGGACAGTGCTGCTCCTTACACCCAACTGGACCAACATGGTTTGAAATGACCAATATTATCAGCCCCGCACTGTCACTAGCTATAAAATGTTAATATAAAACAAGTAGATCTCAAATAAAAGGAAAATTCAAAGTTATTATTTGTTTCAGAATTGTATACTCACTTAAAAAAGGGAATGCCACTCATTTTCAACATTAAAATATGTTATTATGCCTTAGAGCTGTTGTGTGGAATATGTAGAGCATTGCAGTACATTTAAATTCAAAGCAATTTATTGTTGAACTGTAGGTTAGTAGGCTCCACATCTCTTCTAACAACCCAACTCTGTCTGCTGGATATTGTAGAACAGTTTGTTTTTGCTGGGAGGGGTATACAGTTCCAGGATATAGTCACGCAATCCAATAGCTAAAACCTTTTAATTAGCACCAATTAATTGGTTGACTAGAGTTAGTTAGTTAGATCTTGCACTTTAAGTCGCTATGAGAAAAGCACTATTAAAAGAAATGAAAAGACACACACACAAACACACACACTGACAAATGCGTCCTCCCCTCGATACCTCCCTTCAGGCCTGTTGATAGTGTGCTAGCCATTTATTTACTACTACTCCATACAGTCACCTGGGGCATACACACTCAACAACATGCACAGTCTCTCCGTCTCATACACCCAAATAGGTTAACATACACATACACCCATGCTCCATCATGACTACCTTGGTAACTGGGTCAAAGGTGAATGTTCCCTGGGTGGCGTTGAGGTTGGTGTTGAGGACCCCACGGGGAAGCTGGCTGCTGACCAGCACGGACTCCACTGCCTTGCCCATGGTCTGCTTGGGGCCCAGCGTCAGGTCGAACCGGCCCTGGGAGCTTCCCTCACGGAAGGTAATGTTGTGTTTAACGTAAACTGGGATGGCCACGAGACTGGACAACAGAGAAAAGTTGTGGGTGTATTATAATCATTATAATATTCTGTTAGGGCTGCATAATTACGACAAAATGCTAATATAAATTAATTTAGTTTATACTGTGACTGCAATTATGAATTGTGATTGATAGAATTACAATGTAAAACTGAATCTGTGGTCCCAACTGCAATTATAGGCCTAATTCGATTTTTAAAACGTAAAACAATGGCACTGTTTTCTGTCTGAAGTAGGCCACTGCCAAGAAAACCATTATAAAACTGCACCTGTGAGAAAGCGCCTCCGTGTGTGCACATACTGTATGTGTGTCTAGGCACACATAAGAGCGAGAGAGCGAGAGAGGATGTGTAGATATCAAGTACTCAAGCAAAGACATAATTAATAATCGGACACACACAAAAGACATCTCCCATAGAACCTCCCCCTTGCCAAGCTGAAGTGAATGTTTTTTTTCTCCCCAAAAGCCCTTGCACATACAAGACAGTCAGTGATTATAACTAAACAATTATTGTGTAAATATGGAAAGCTAATCTTACATTTATCACACACCACATGCACTCCTGAAACGTCCATCAGCAAAACAAATAACAGTTTCATAAATTGCAGTTATGAGCTCAACCCCGCGGTATGCAGCAAATAAAGCGGTAATGAGTTATTGTCCCAATCCTATACTAAATGGAATGCAGTATTCGATTAGCTTATTGCAACAGACAAAATTGTGATCTCAATTAATATACAATTCATTGTGCAGCCCTACCTTCTGTTACGTTTTGCACTTTGTAATTCTTGGAATAATTGGAAAATATTACATGTTAATTGAGTGCATCCAAAACCATTTTGACCCATGGAGTTAATATTAATTTGAAGTGGTGGAGCTATACAAAAAATATCTCTACGTACATCATACACCTCTGTCCTGGTCTCCAAGAAAGGTTCACTACAAAACTCTATAGTAACCAACTTACAATTTGACTAATGGGCTCATATTACCCGCATTACTAGTGTGCAATATGTTGCTTCATTTTGTTCAGTGTTACTGTTGTAACTACAGGTGATACTCCAGGCATCATGTAAATACACAGTACACATGATATGAATATATTACTTGGTGGTTACAGGGTGGAGACGGCAGACAACAATGAATGATGTCAGTCTGTGTAAGCAGTTGTGTTGACTGAACGAGTGGTGACTTTTGTTTAGAGCTAGGTACACCATTTCACTGCTAGTAATTTAGGTGCTGACCACACCATATCAACACCTCTATAAGAGAGAGGAGCTAGGAAAAGATACGCATTTCCATTTATTTTTCACAACATAATTCACAAAGAGGCAGTAAGTGCATTATTTGAGAGATAAACAGAAGAGTTAACGGACTCACTTCTGTGAGCTGACGTGATAGGACAGCAGCCTGAAGTTTCCATCGGGAGGGATGAAGGACAGGATCCTCTCCGACTCCCAACGCTTGAACCGTACACAGGGGTGGAAACTGACATCATCCAGCAGTCGAGGATTCTGGGAGATGAAAGGAATAGAGGATCATATGGGTGAAAGAGGAAGGGTCGATTTATTATTAAATGATTAATTGTGCACACACACTGTATAATTTTCAATGATTGCCAGGTGCGTTTGTGTCATTTTTGTGCAGGACACACTCCATAAATAACGCCCATTAGAAAAATGCTAGATAGACAACTTTTAATATAATTAAACAGTCATAAACTATTCATATTTCTGACACCTGTATATTGATGCCACATTCTGACGAAAGGGTCACTGAACTCACCATAAATGAGAGGGTGAGGTCAGGCATTCCTGTCAGCTTAACACAGGCATCAATCACTCCCTGGATCTCTGCTGTGATGGTGGAACCTGACATTGGAGATGCAGGGAAATCATGCGAACATTTATTAAAGGGATACTTTAACCCCAAAATGACTTTTAATTACTCCCCCCATGAAGCCCTGAATTCATGTAGAATTTATGTTGCATTCATTTATGGTGAATGAAGAATCCAAATACGAAGAAAATATTTGATGAATTGAAGAAACCAGCTGAGCAAAATTAACTAACTAAAACTATATAAATGATTATGTTTATAAACTCCCACACAACTCTCAAAGTATAATCCAAGTATCCAGTATTTTAGTATCCAAATGTCCATTTACAACACTTCCAGTGTAAACAGTCTCACGCATCAACAAGGAGCACACCTCAAGTTGTGCGAACTCAGCTTGTGTTGAACCCGTTTTGCCATTCTAAATCTTGGACCCCTAGTGTCTTTAATTCATTAAGCATTTCTTCATTCATGGAGCAGGAATGTGACAAAAACGAATTATCCATGGATTGGTAGAAAATAGTCATTTTGGGGGTGAAGTATTCCTTCAACTACAATTGCTTCTACTGCTGCTAACAATAATTCAGATATGTCTGTTGTTGCTACTACTTCTGCTATTGTTACTGCTACTAATTCTATTACTAATAATACAAGGTAGAACAATGCTAAAAGTAACCAATAGTAACAGTATCCTGTAATAGTAATGTAATATTAACTACTTGGAAAAAATATATATACATTTTCTTCCACAATGGAAACAAGTCCCCAGGACTTTTTTGTGTTATCCTTTTAGCCTTAATGTCTGACTGTACCTCGTGCTGTTTACATTTCTGACTAATAAAGTATTCAATCAATCAATCAATGTACCTGACTTATCAATGATGCAATCAATTTCCTCTACTACGTCAAAGTACGCCTCATTGTTAGTGTATTTCACACCCGTCCGTCGCCATGGCACCACTGACAACTGGCCTGTGGGCAACTGTTCTCCTACATTTGTACTGCCTGTAAAACAAACACAAAACAAATGTAACATGAACAGAATGTTTTTCACTCTACTATGCCATTTTCCACAATCTACTACCGGCCAGGTGCCCCACTTGGGATAACAGTCATACTTTTGATGTCCACAAAGTGGGGTGGACACAATTCAATTCAATTCAAAGGGCTTTATTGGCATGAGAAAACATACGTTTACATTGCCAAAGCAAACACACACACAATTTACCGTTTGGTTTGATAATAAAACATACGTGTTTGGTTAATTCTGGAGTAAAAGCCTCTGAGGCCTGTCGGCATACTGTACATGTTAAGTTTCAGTGCCTAGTGATGGAGTAAGGGCCATGCACACCAAGCACTATAAATATAACTATATTGTTGACCGTTGTCTTTGTTATAGTTGTGGTGTGGACTCCATCCACTTGAGGTAGAACAATTGTTAAAACGATATCTTTATAGATTACGGTTTCAATGACTACGACCCCGAAGTCATCAAAACCTCTGTGTCCATGTGCCCAACAAGAGCCTTGTCATCTGTGCCTCCTCCATGTTGTCTCGCTCAGTAAAACAAATTCAGACAACAGAGTAGGGGATGATGAAGTGGGCACAAGGGAGAAGGCACTGGCAGGATCTGACCCCAGATCAGCTGAAGATAATGTGAAAGTCTGCAGGTGGAGCGGTCCTAACCAGTCTGCCATCATTAGGCATGGCTAATCGGCTTTAATAAAAAACGTAATCCCCTGTACCTGTAATGGTGTTGACCATTGTGCGGAGGATGGTTGGAGGTTTGATGAGTTCTTTGAGAATGTTGGACTCGGTGGCCAACGGGAAGCCATTATCCAGCATCTCCTCCAGCAGCTCATATACCACCACAACATTGTCCTTGATGGCAGCCTCTGTGCACACTCCAAAATAGTCCTAATAACAAACACAAGGAAGGGATGAGGAACTCAATCAATAGCCTAATCATTCAAGTCAAAGACAAAAATTGGTTAATTGCTGGCTCTGGAGAACACAAACAAATGAAGATTCTGGGGGTAAATATACCTGGAACGTGTCGACAACCCTGTGGAGGAACTCGATGACGAAGAGCGGAGGCACTTCACTCTGAATGACGGCCACGAAGTAGATACGGTGGCGGAGCACATTTATGAGGTAGTGGTGCGGTGTCGGGATCACCGGCGGCACGTTCTCTGGCTCCGTGGCGCGCTCCTGAGCTTCGAAGAAGTAGTCGCACACAGAGCGACTGACAACACTCTTCCAGTGTTTCTCCAGGAAGATATCACCAGAGGCATTGACCAAGAACAGGCTGTGGATCATTTTGGCTGGAGGCTGAGAGATGGAAGCCATTAAGAAAGTAAGGTAAAGATAAAGGTACATTTCATTAGACAACAGGGAAACTTTATACATGTTACAGATGGTCAGTCAGTGAGCATTTAGAAGACCAATACAAGATGTCTTGAATTGGGACTAGTTGGATCAGTGTCAAGCCGCAGTGTAACTTATACATCACAGGTTCAGTGGCCAAAATAACAAAGCCATGTAATAAAGGTATGGTCACATCACAAGCGTCAGCCTGCCGTTCACTTCCCCATTCTATGGGAGCAAAGGGTGGATTTCAATGAGTCTGAAACTTGGAGTTCACCACTGGTGAACTTTGACCAAGTGTCAACCAACAGGAAAGAAGCGTAGGGGTTGACCCCACTTGACAGGTATTCAGCTTGTAGTTTTCTTTCATTGAGCCAACCACTACATCGCAAGTCAAACTACACCACCGGAAAACCGGCACAGCCATCAACATTTGATGCCTTGCCTTGTGTTGGCTTTGGGTACAAGTTTCCAATGCATATGTGTGACAGCAACCATACCCTCATTGATGGATTGACTGAGGTTTGTATTGCCACAAAATGCATATATAGTATATGTCAACATACTGTGTGTATTTGTGCATATCCGTCAAAAGGATACAAACAGAAAACATCTCAAGAGCTTATTCCCATTGTTGTGAAACCCTAGGCTGATTTTATAGTTTTTTTCAGTTTCAGGTTAAAAACTACAGTATAGCATTTTAAAGACATTCGGCTAATAAGCAACACAGCTAATTAAAGACATGGCAGGTTAGTAAGCAACAGAGCTCTGCAGCTGATACAATTAATAATGGGTGTGTTAAATGTAGGTGTTCCCAGAGTGATGGGTGAACGGTGTACCAATGTGCAAGTATAGTCAACCTAACACACCTATTATTATTATTATTATTTGATTAGCTGCAGCTGTATTTCTCACGTCATGGAGCACCATAAAGTCCTAAATGATCCCCATTTAAAAATTCACTCATTCCAAGATGCTACCAGAGATGAAAGGAGGATTAATAATGAAGTCCCTTCTTCCCTCACATGATGCTCGAGTCATATGGCATAAACGATGGTTCTGTAGTACCATGGGGCATGGGCTCAAATCAGAGAATGGGGGCAGTCTTGCATGTTCTGCCAAATAGACATATGGCCTAATGTAACAGATAACAGCTTTAAACTAGTAGCAAGTCGTCGTATAAGTAAGTTGTGTGTCGGAGGAAGGGAAAGGTGATACCGGGCGAATTCATTAAATATGCGACACGGCTATCGGGTGTCAATAGTTAATTTGCTAACCAGCTGCTTTATACGTCGCATAGACTTAATGATACAACATGAATACATATTAGTTAACTGTCTGCTAGCTAGATGTCTTCCAAGGCCATAGAGGCCCTCATCTCAGTCAGAGAATATAAACATCCCTCCTCCTCCCTCACAGTCTTGTGACAGCTCCCGTGATACACACAGCCAATGATGGGAAACAGCTATACCGTCGTTAACAACAATGATACCATTTGTTTGTTCTTTTAACAGCTCGCTACGTATTTAGTTGTTAAATCACCAATTACTCACCGTAGACTCAATTTACGGTTTTGTCTCGCCTTTCGCCTTTTCTGAATGAAAGATAAAGAGGCCGTCGTTCCTTCCCCGTTAGGTGGGTGGAGCTAACGTAACCTCACGTCACCACCAGGCTTTCCGCAGCACGAGTTTCTATTTACTGCTCAGTGCTCGGATCCGGTCCGTAACCCTTTACTGTATCCGGTCATTTGCACATACACACACGCGTGCATGCACGCACAGTTTCCGCACTAAGCCCAGACCGGATCAGCAAACTGCAAAGTGAATCGATCCCAGTCGAGATGGAGCTTAATCCTGTTGGGAAGCTTGACAACAGAGTCGACCAATCAGGTACTGAAATTGGAACAAACCCCACCCATTGAAAAGAGCCATTTGCAGTGTTGCCAGATTTTGCGAGAGAAATACTCAACCAGGTCTATAAGAACAACAGCCCAAAAGCAACTGGGCTACATGATGAGCCCTTTATCGGCTAATTGAATATAACCAATCTATAAGCTCGTAGATCTTGTAGATCTGCTATTTGACTTTTTTTTTAAAAAACATTTTAAAAACACATCTTGTATGGGCGGGTCCGGGGCCCCTAGCACAGATACATATTAATATGGGGGTCCTTGACATGAAAATGTTTGAGAAACACTGGTTTAAACAACATTAGACAGCAAGCCCAACTACACTTTAGAAACAAGCCCAAAAAAACGCAACCAACCAATATTTACAAGCAACGTCTTTACAGAAAAACACGCCCAAAGTCGCATATAATAAGCAGACCTGGCAACACTGGCATTGGTGAACGATACGGAAGTGGGTCAGTCTTTTGCTCCTGGCTGGGCTGTGATTGGACAGTATTCAGTAAACACCGCCGAGGCTGCCTGTTGATTGGCCGAACGATAAAGTTGGTCTGACATTTTGTATCCAGTATCAGATTTCATCTTGTTCAGCTGCTCTGCAGGGGATACAGATGAAAACAGATGAGATGTTGGAGCCCATCCATCACCATTTAGACTCACAGCGTCAAAACAATCATTTATACATCATTGTATTATATTTATAATCATATAGTTATTCTTTCTTATCCCATTAAGACCTGAGGTCGATTCAAAAAATGTTTTCTAAATCCTAAATAATTCTGAAAAGCTTATGTTCAGTCAGTGGTGCTCAAACTTCTTCATGTCAAGGACCACCAAAATGATGTATTTGGCCGCCGACCCCCATCTCACAATATTTTGTTCCAGGGACCACCAGAAGCAAAGATTTGAGTTAAAAATGTTTGCTTAAATAAATATATTTACAAAATATTTCAAGATTTTTCAAAAATAGCAGATCTACAAGCTCATAGCGTGGCACAAAGTGACGTGCTATGAGCTGTAGATCTGCTATTTTTGAAGAGCCAAAGTATAAAATAATGGTTAAAGTGGTTAAACAGATACTTTCAGGGTTTAATGGTTCAGTCCTGCAAGTGACATTGCTTTGTTAAAATAAGAGGCAAATAGCTCTATAGTCATCAGAAATTCATTTTCACGTCAGGGGAGAACTCATACATGATGCATGATAAATAAGTAGTCAGTAAATTGGAAGTCATGGGGGGAGCAAACAAAATAGGAACTGGATGAAAGTGGTGTCCCACCTGAAAAATTACTTACTAAAGAGCTGGAGAGATGGGGAGACCCGCTAAACCCACTGAACAAACACTATATGGCAATGATTACCATCCGAGTATGCCTATAGAAATAACAGAAATAACTATCTTCCCTACACAGTGACACTACAGTTGAGGCTTTCAAAACCGGAAACTCAAGAAAATAATGGTGAGCCAGACCAAAATTCATCAGAAGACATTTCCAAGACAAATGCTTGGTATGGGCTCATCATTTTGGGACCTGTGTGAGGTATACATATCTAAATTATTTCCGTCAATTATTCATTTAGTACATCTTAAAATGTGTCTTATCTTCGTTGAGCTGATCAGAAATGGAACAGACTTGAATCACATCAGAACTGAAGAAGCCACCATGAAACATAAATGGCTCAACATAATTTATTTTTGTTTTATGTTAAAATGTACAGAGTTCTTTGAAAGTACTTGCTAAGAAAGGAAACAAAAACAAACAAACGAATAAATGAGAAATACATACAGGGACAAAGTAGAGAGTCGAGGCAGTGCCGAGTGCAACTCAACCTTCACTGCGTGCCCGGCCATCGGTCCTTCTCTCTTTTTATTTTGCGCTCTCTTAGCTTACAACGCACCATGTACAATTACAAAGGATACAAAAAGGGAAGCGATATAAACAGACAGAAATATACTGAGCTCATTTTTACATGCCTCTTAAATGTAAGGAAGTCATCCTATACACACAAAGTCAAAAATAAAAAATAAAAATAAAAAAAAGAAAAGAACGCTAAGTGACCTTTAGATATCCGTTTTTTCCTTTTGTTTAAAATAGCATTAATATACTACACAAAGATAGAAAAACTCTAGAGATGAGATGGAATGGAGAGGTTAAAGGCATCTTAAAGTCACTAAAAGTGAGTGGTAATTTTTTTTCGTTTTGAATTTCTTAGTAATTATTACCCCAAGAAGTCGAGCTAAAAAATATGTATTGATTTTGTTCCTGAAACAGAAGTGAAAAAAATGACAGTACCAATATCAATGTCAGAATTTTTCCATTGTATATTATAGAAAAAACATTTTCTCTCTACAATATATTTTTTTCTTCCTAAAGTCGAAAAAGAGTCAGCTTGTGTCAAAAGAAAGCTGCCCAGTCAGGTAGAATTCATAGAGAAACAAAACAGAACAGATCAATACACACAAATAAAATATGAAAACATCTGGTCTGTAAGGAGGAAAAAAAATGGTTTTGACTCTGAATACTGGAACATGGAGCAACTGGGTCCAACTCCTCCAACCCTCCCATCTAACACCTTTAACCAACCAGGACCCCACCAACACCACACACACACACACTAACCCCGTTTGAGGCAGTGTGTGGTCTGTGGGAGGGGCCAGTAATACACAAGATGCATGTACAGTAGGCACACCTCTGCTGAAGGATGAACTGCCCCTCACCCTGTCACCAACCAATGGGAGTGCAGAGTTTTAAAGTTTGAACAGAAGAAACGCCATTCAAAAATAGAACCCCTGGACCGTCCTGGGTCATCAACACTTAATTGAGGGGAGTGGAGGGAGGGGGTTGTGTTCAGCTACTGTTATTAGCAACTGATTTGCCTTAAGGCAGGATTTCCACGATTCATTCTGTAGCCCCCTCCCCCAAACTGCTAAAGGGCTGACATTATATATAAAGAATTTGTCAGTGGAGTGAGATATATAAAAAAGAAAAAAGAAAAAGAAAAAAAAGAGTAGCACTTAAAAGTGCTGGCCACCAGAGGGAGACAGCTAGAGTGTGTATGTGTGTGCTGCTGCTGGATTATTAGGAAGTACCAGAATATTTACATCTAAAATGTTTCTCAGAACGGCGGCATATTGTAAAACAAAACAAATGAAAACTGCTACTTCTTTTATTTTAGCGACATACTATCCATCAAACATGACCCTGCTCACCTGTCTCCTGTTTCTATTTAGCTGTGCATCGATAGACACACATGCGGCGTCCATTCAGGAAGACAGAAATCAGGAAACTGGCTTATTCCTCACATGGGCTGAAGGCCTTGCTTCTATGCATGTTGTGTCTACAACCATGTGAGCTCCTCTCCCTCTCGGAGTGCAGACGGGAGACGCAGATGTTTTATTTGGTGAAAGAGCAAACCACTGCTCCATGGACGCCACGCACGTATGGACACCCAAGTGTATGAGCGTAGTATAGGAGTATTTCCGTTACAACTAAACGTTGATGAAACAAATGAAAATAAAAAATAAAAAGTTGTTTTAAAAAAACATAAAACAAAACAGTCCATCTACAATGTCTCATTGTCTCTTTTTTAAGATAAGGCTTCCTATGTCATTTAAAAGATTGTGTGCATGGTTGAATATATTCAGTTAACCGCGTTTTGAATGTTTTCCTCATTTTGAGGTCCCTCCCGTATAGTCTGTCTTTTTCCCCCTCTTTCTCTTGCTCCTCATCTCTCCTCCCATGTGTTGCGTGAACCACTGACACCAGGCGGAAGTAGGCACACCGTTGGTCTACTTGAAAAAACGTTTCGGAGAGAAGTGTATAGGCCTCACATCGGGTGCTTAAAGGTCGGTATACGCAAACACAAAGCTATTCTGCCAGCTGCCTCCCATAAAACAACTGGCTGGGGGGGAGGGGGGGGAAGTCTGACTGAATGGAACAAAATGACAACATAGAAATACAAGAAAGCCAAAGACCCTCTCTCTCTTTCTCTCCAACTCTCTCTCTGTCCCGTCTCTTGTGCCTGTTGCGGCTGTAGAGAGGGTGAATGAGAGTCACGGTACAATATTTAAGAATACAGCTCAGTATGAGCGCTGGCCTGCCATGCCCCCCTGGCTGAAGTTTTATTTTTTGCAGTTTGTTCTTCAGATGCTCATCTGCTCATGTAAGGTGACTGCTTGGGCACACCGGCATAGCTGTGATGAGTGGGGCCCGTGTACATCATGTTGCCGTGGTGATTGGGCTGCATAGGCTGCTGTGGGTAACCCTGTCCTCCCATCATGCCCATCTGCATCTGCATGGGGTACTGGGCTGGCTGGTTCATGTAGGGCGGATTACCATGGTAACCGCTGTTCATCATCGGCTGGGGCATGCGGTACCCAGCTGACATGGCATTAAGGGGCGTCATATTCATGCCATTGTAGGCTGACGGGGCAGGCATCAGGTTGGGCATCATGCCACGCTGCACAGCCAGGGTTCGCGGTGTGCCCTGCATAGCCACGGCACCGGAGCTGCGGCCGTACAGCTGCTGCTGGTGTGGGGCCGGGGCCAGCTGCTGTGTGGCTTTCGAGCGGATGGAGATGTGACCCTTCACCGTGGCCATCTGGCCCTGTAAGCGCTGAGTGTGAGGAGGAGGCGGCAGGCCAATATTGGTGCCAGGCATGTTACACTGCAACTGCAGCGACCCCAAGTTCATGGACCCAGAGCTGAGGTTGGGAGGGCTGGTCATGGTCATGGTGGACTGTCCCTGGGAGAGGGGAGGGTGGGGGGAGGGGGCAAGTTGAGCCAGCCCTG
The DNA here is from genome assembly GCF_963454915.1 of Gymnoscopelus microlampas. NCBI lineage: Eukaryota > Metazoa > Chordata > Actinopteri > Myctophiformes > Myctophidae > Gymnoscopelus > Gymnoscopelus microlampas. Next base: position 35,600,806 of record NC_139941.1, read on the forward strand.
GGTTGGACAGAGACACACTGGTGGCATAGGACGTGACGGCCGCGGAGTGGGAGTAGGGCATGGAGTGGGGGTCCATGATAGTGTTGGTGAGTTGCTGGAGCTTGGCCAGGCTGAAGGTAGCCGAGGGCTGAGGGTATCCCCCCGTGCCAAAGTCTTGACCCATGCGTTCATACAGGCTTCGGCCTCCTCCCCCACCCCCGCTTTCTGGGATCTCCATGATCATGGGAGTGGAAGAAAAGCCATTACCCATACTGCACTGAGACAGGGACTGCTGTTGCTGTTGGGGTGGCAGTGCGGAGGGCGGGGGCTGAGGGTTGGGAGGTTGTTGTTGCTGCTGTTGAGGAGGGGGTTGTTGATGAGACACCTTCTTCTGTGGTGCCTGCTGCTGCTGCTGCTGCTGCTGCTGGTTGGCGCTGGGTGGCCTCTCAATGACCACACAGCTCTGGGGAGATTTAATGCCGCAGTTCGGGGTGTTGGATGGGGGTGGCGGGGGCTGTGGTACAGCATTTCCTCCATTATTGGCTCCCGGGCCAGCGTTGTTTGGTCCCGGTGCAGTCTGCTGTATGAGGCCGCAGCTGCCCATGGAGAGTTGTGAACCCACGGGGCCCGAGGAAGACGCCAGGCCTGGTGTGGGGACGAAGGAGCAGCTGTTAGCCTGGGAGGAAGAAGAGGAGGGTGTGGCCGAACTAGAGGACGAAGAACCGGCAGAAGCTGCAGCAGAAGTGGTTGAGGCGGCCGGACCGGCAACGGCCACTGACATTCCCCCTCCACCACCACCGCCCGCCCCGCTGGCTGCTCCACCCATGGTGGAGTCGTAGCTGCTAGGGTTGTCGTAGTTCTCAGTGGTGCTCTCGATGCTGCCCAGGTCACTGAAGCCACTGTCCACTACCTGCTGGGAGTGGTCAGATACCGACGGCACGTCCATCATCGGGGATGTCTCCATGTTCTGTTGGGAAGGGGCCGAGAGGGAGCTGGGATGTTCCGGCGTGATCTGGGTGTATCCTCCTCCTCCGCCTCCCCCTCCACCCGGTGTCCCCGCTGGGCCAGGCGTGCCTCCCCTCTGTGCTCCTGCTGGCCCCGGCGACATCACACCGGGAGGCAGCCCTGGGCTGTTGACCGAGCGTACAGACTGGTTGGGCAGGGGAGGCATAGGGGTGTTGGGCAGGGGGCTGCTGTGTTGGGAGGTCCCACACTCATCCACAAGAGCCAGAGTCTCCTCCTCTGCCTCCCCTGTGTGGCTGAAGCTCTGCAGTGTGCGGCAAGCGGCCAGGGTCTCCTCACAGTCCTGGTAGGCTCCATGATGTGGGTGGGGCTCAGCCTCCTCATCCTGTGCAGTCTCCTGGGTTAGAGACTGCACAGCCTGCACCGTTTCCAGGTCCAGCTCATTGGAGTGGTGGGGGTGGTGGTGGTGATGGGTGTGGTGAGGGTGGTGGTGGCCCAGCTCCTCTTTGAAGTCGGGGTGTTGTTGGTGAGGGTGGGAGTGAGGGTGGGGGTGCTGGGGCTCCATCAGCAGTGAGACTGCCTTGTCCTCTGGGTGAAGAGGCTGGATTTCCATGGGCTCTGCTGGCACAGAGATTGCCGTTACCGTTTCAACAGCCGCGGCCGCCGCGGCCGACTCCTCCTGCTCCCTGCGCCTCCTCTCTTCTTGCTCAGGGTCAGCCGAGGAGGGCCGGCACTTCACCTCCTGCTGCGGCTGCGGTTCCTCCTCAGCCTCCTCCTCCTCTTCCTCCTCCTCCTGTTTGCTGACATAGTTGCGGGTTGCACTGTCCTGCAGGTCTAAAAAAGCCTCTCCACCCTGAGGCTCCTCTTTGACAGGAGGAGAGCTGGCGCGGGAGGCAGGTTCTTCCTCCTCATCTTCATCATCTTCCTCCTCATCTTCCTCTGACTCCTGGCTCTTCCTCTTCTTACTGCTGCTACTGCTGCTGATGCTCTTGTCCTCCAGGTGTCCGTCTCCCTCGTCGTCGGCGTCATGGTCTTCACTACGCCGGCTGCCAGATGCTGACATAGCCTCCGGTCGTCTGCCGTTTCCAGGTTCCTCTTCCTCTCCCTCGTCGTCATCCTCCTCTTCCTCCCTGTCACCCATTTCTGCATCCTGGGACAGAGGGCCCCGGGGCGCCACGGTGGAGGACGAGGAAGGGGAGAGCAGGGGACGGGACGGTGGACGACTGGGCTTGTCGTCACCCCAACAACTCCTCTCGGTCTCGTCCTCTTCCTCCTCGGGCTCAGAAACAGGAGGCGGTTTGGGGGCGGGCGGAGGTGGCTGGCGAAGTGCAGGGTTCTTGGGCGGTCTGCCACGCCTCTTGGGAACCTTCTGCTCCACGGGCTTGGGCGGATAGTCGTCTTCATCATCAGTGTCTTTGCGCTTGTTGGCGCTGTCAATGCTGGCTCTGCAGGCTCTCTTTGCAGCTCGGTTCTCTACCTGGGACGGCTGGGCAGGCGTTAACTGCTGCTGCTCCATGGGTCTCTGCCTCTCCTGCTCTTGCCTCTTTGCCTCCTCCTGTGCCTGCTGCAGGTACCAGCTCTGTGGCTTGCGTCCAGGTTTCATCCTGATCTTTGTGGGTGGAGGGACTCCGGATGCCAGGCTCTCTGCAGCCGCCCGCTGTTTACAACCGCTGCCCGGCGGCCTGCCTGGACCACGTTTCTTCCAGTGGAGGGGCTTACGGCTCTTGCCTTTAGGCCAACCTTTCTTCTTCTTGACAGGAACTTCAGGATTGGCCTCTGTGGACTCTGAAGGGGCCGCAGGAAGTGTGGACACAGGTTTCAGGACAGGGGTGAGGTCTGACAGAGAGGAGAGAAGAGATTGACCAGAATGAACATTCACATATAGGTAGATACAAGGCAAAAGGTTCTTATACACTGAAGTGTGATGAATAACCGAAAATGTGTCTGAATATTCAAACTAGTCATTTGGTGATGCCTCCTTCATATATGTTGATGCTTTTATTCACGGTGACAAATCTACCTTCTACTTTCTTTTAGAGCTGGCCCCAAACATCCAAAGGTTCGATCATTACATTGACATTTGAAGGTTTATTAAAAGGTTTGGATGTTCGCTTGTTTATTGTCCGGTTCCTGACTTGCATGGCTACTCATTCTGCCCTTTTCTACCGATCCACTTTAGAGAGGATACGGAAAACTGTCTGTGTGCGTGTCATGCATGTATGTGAGTTGTGGCTCTAGACCGGATCTGAACACAGAACAGTACATAGAAACATGGCTTTCTACAGATACTGCCGGACAATGCGACGACGCCAGTTATACTTTAATGTTAAAGATATTTGCATATTCTGGAGTGGTTAGCATAGTGGTTAGGAAGTAATTAAGACTGGAAAATGGGATTCTTTTCATTTTCATTTTCTTGGCATCTACTGTTAACTATGTCCTCATCATGATCACAGATATGCTCTAGAAGGGTGATTTTTTTATTTTATTTCAGCTCTTCTTTAAAGTGTAGTTTCCAATAACCATTAATAATCAATAAAGCCTTGATTGGGAGCTTTGCAAAGTCTCAGTGTGCGGACTTCTATTTCTTATTCTGCCTTGATCGACTGTTGGACCTGCACCTGCCGTCCAGTGGATGTGCCAGTTTTATTTTTCTTATAGTTTCTAATAACCCCCAAAAATATCTCAACTCACCGTCGTCCTCTGACTCAGTGAGGTTAGAGCGTCGGCCCCTTTTTGGTCCCGGATCAGACAGCCTCATGGCAGAGCGGGCTGGGGGATAGCGTCGCAGAGGGTGGTGGTGGTGCCCAAGGGGAGTTTCCTCCTCCAGGCGGGGCATGGGCCGCTCTGAATCCGAGTCAACAAAGGGTTCGTCCAGGACCTCAGTTGTCTCAGAGATGGTCTCGGTCACTACACTGCTGTGAGGGTGGCTCCGCTGGCGGATACGACGCTTCCTCAGGGGCTTCTGGTGGGGGAAACAAAGGTAAAGTCATCTGAGCATTGATTTTCTTTTACAGTAACACACTACTTGATGCTTACACTCAGTTACACATATTCCCAACGGGTTGCTGCTAAGTACAACTTAAGTGGGGTCAAGGTAGTCTCTTGCTGTGTCTTCGTCATCTCTTCTTCACCAGAAGAAGAATCACTATTTGAAACTATTTGCAGGGGTGCACATAACTGGTGCGCAGGTGCGCATGCGCACCCAAAATAAAAAATGCGCACCACATCAGACGACGCGAGGCGCTTTTGCGTACCAACAGCTGGGACAGGAATTTCCAAGCTTTTATTTTTTAGCAAAACAAAAAAATAAAAGCCTGGAGATCGAGGCTAGGAATTTACTTCCTGAAACCACACTCACACAATCACGCTGAAGCATGCGTCGGCCCCATACACAGCCATTAGGCGGAGGGGGAGAGGACGCATGCTGCACGTGATTGTATGAGTGTCTCGCATCGCCTCGCTGCGGCACTGTCACCGATGATGAACGCACCGTGATGGTGCAAAATATGCCGTGAACGTCCCAATCTGGCGGATAAAAGCAGCGCAGCACAGGGCACCAACCTTGGGGGCTTCACCAAACGGTGTGAGAGGAAAAAAAAACGGCGAAAATCGGCGGAATTTGGAAGCAGAGCGTCTTTTTTTTCCGCGCAGCAGCCCCCCCACCCCCCCGTTGACAAAACTGTCCGGTGGGTACCGTGCTGACTCCACCCCCCCCCCCCGTTGACAAAACAGGACGGGACCATTTATTTGTTGCGCACCAAGTCACATCTCCAGGTGCTCTTCTGAGTACTAGACCTAAAAAGTTATGTGCACCCCTGACTATTTGTGCTATCACCAGTTCAGAACTGGTAATAGCACAAATAGTTTCAAATAGCTAGCAAGTATTAATTCATAAGAAATTGAGAACATGTTGAATTTGGAGAAATGGAGAAAAGATATAAACCACAAGTGAGTCAACTTTGATCTACAATTCAGACAGTTGTATGAGGGGCCGCTCTGAATCCGGTGACTTTTAAAAAAAATAATCTCTTCCATTAATCACTATTCTCTCCTAGATATTCTATTATTGGACCACTTAACTGAATGAACACCAGTATGTACATCAGACTGCTCACCTTGCATTTTAGCCCCATGGCGGGTTTGGTGAGGATGGGTGGGGAACATGCTCTTCTCTCCTCGTTCTCATTGTCGTCCTCCTCATCATCATCGTCATCATCATCATCATCCTCTTCGGATCCGCTGCTCTCACTGAAGCAGCTCTTTCTGACAGGCTGAAGCTGTTGCTCGCTGAGCCTGGCCCCTAGGGCTAGCTGGGACAGTCCCTCCACTTGGCCCTCTCTCAGTCTGGGCTTAGGAGGAATTCTCTTTTTCCTGGGGGGTCGACCACGGCGTGGAGGTGTGACGGCCGGGTGTCTTGCCATGTCCGCTGGCCGCACGCTGGAGGCAGAGTCAGCCCGTCGGTCCAGGGAGAATAGGGACGGTGGGCTAGTAGAGAAGTGTTGTGTTGTGTTGCTCCCATCGTGGCTCACCTCCTCCTCCTCCTCTTCCTCCTCCTCTTCCTCCACCTCAGGTGGCCGGATCTTGGGCGGCCGCCCCACCCGTGGTCCGTCCTTCACCTTTCCCCAGGGCCAGTTTTTGGGCGGTCGGCCCCGCGGCCGGCGCTCTCCATTGGCAGGAGGAGGAGGGCGTGAGGGCTCCTGGGCGGGGGTGGGTGGAGCAGGGCAACGGGCGACGGCAAGGGAGGTGGTCACCGGGGAACTCTGACTAGTAGGGAAGCCTGGGAAGCACTTTCTTTCCTCCTCCTCCTCTTCTTCCTCCTCCTCCTCCTCTTCCTCCTCCTCGTCATGCTCTTCTTCCTCTTCCTTCCTCCTCCTTTCTTGGGGCAAGTGCCAGGAGAGGGGCGAGACCTTGTGGCTGGGTTTGATCTGTTTACACATAAACATTACACAAAAAAAATTAACAAAATCAATTGCAAATCTAGGAGAAAGGAGGCCTGAAATCAGTCAAAGCTCTGATATGCGAGAGCTACAACAAATACAAAAACCTCCTCAGTGCCATCGTTTTTATTTTATGAATGCAGACCGAGGAGCCACTGTATAAGTAGATAAACAGAAAGAGAAACAAACAAGACGGTAGTGAGAAACGGAACACGATCGGCCACCTCCATGAAAACCAAGCAGCATGTCAACAAAAACTCACATTCACCTCCTTGCGGTTGTTTTCCTCTGGCTCGTCGTCCTCTTCATCGTCGTCGTCGTCATCTGCGTCAGCGTCAGAGACCACAGTGTTTGTGACAACGACTGGCGTCCAGCGGAGACATTCAGGGTCTACATCTAGCTCTCTGGGCCTGGCCTGGAGACGTGCCATGTGGTTGGCCACCAGCTTCTCTCTCCGCACCAGTACCAACCTGGAGAAGACCAGGGAGGGAAGTCAGGAATAAAGTCTGTGTTGGCATGCGTGTTCTTAGCAGTGGTGCAAAGTAACTAAGTACATGTACTCAAGTACAATTTTAGGTACTTTAACTTTTACTCCACTACATCTCAGAGACAAATATTGTACTTTTACTCCACTACAATTATTTGAAAACTTTAGTTACTAGTTACTTCGTAGATTTTGATTATTGCTACAAAACATATATTAACCATTTCAGCCCTATTTAAACTTTGGCTATTTGAAAATGGCCGATCTACAAGCTCACAATGCGTCGCAATGAGACGCATTGTGAGCTTGTAAATATGCTATTTTCAAAAGAATTTTATACATTTGAAAACTGGTGAAACAGGACATTCTGCATGAGTATTTTCTACTTTTGGTACTTTAAGTACATTTTGATACCAATACTTTTGTACTTTTACTCAAGTACATTTTGAATTCTGGACTTTTACTTGTATATTCTACATTGCAGTATTGATACTTGTACTTAAGTAAAAAGTGTGAGTACTTTTTCCACCGCTGGTTCTTAGGTGTGTACAGATAACTGTATTACCATGCTGCTCCAGCATGCCGAGTTCAGTATGTTAAACTGTGTGTAGTCTCTCGTCTCTAACCTGTCTCCTCGCTGCTCCAACATGGTGAGCTGGTGCAGCGTAGCGGTGATATCCTGGGGGCAGATCCCCGTCAGCTTGCTGAGGTGGCGGATGGTGAGCTGTCGGTCACGGACATGGTGGAGGCACTCCAGGACAACGCTGCGCCAGTAGGCCATGTAGGACAGACGGCCCAGGTCAGACAGGGGCTTCTCCGGGGAGCCCGGCTGGCCCTCACGCTTTGACAGCAGATAGCCTGCAGGGAGGTTGGGAGGTTACATCCAGCGCTCCTTTGACTCAAAAAGTGTGATGAAGATAATGAGCTCAACAGTGTGGTGCCGGAAGTAAAAATCCCATTCATTTTCTGCATAGAGAATTGAATTATCAGCCATGTCGTAACAATCGAATGTAGACTTACCACGAGCGACGTGGTCGTAAAACGATGCTATAGGCTCCGGTAGAAGCCACATGTCTGTATGTAATCACATTTACTACACACAATCCTAAAATGTAGCAGCAATGATTGGTGAAGCTTCTGTTACCATGGAAATGTTACTGCCCCCACGAATGTCACGTGAATTTATGCTACACTAGATTACATAGCTCAGAGACACAATTGTACATTGTCGCTGAAAATCCCTAAAAGTCAATTACAATATTTTAGCACACTATTACTATAAACACTATAATAATCACAATGGTTAAAGTTAAAAACAAGCAGGCTAAATGATCATTTGATTGGAAGCATTGGAAATGCATGTACAATGGTTTATGGGATGAGTAGTTCATTCTTAAAATGTGTCTACGGTAATTTCCCAATTATTTTTATGAACCGGATCAAATGTTTTAAATGGTCATGATTCACCAGGTCAATGGCTTGATTCCAGGCGTATACTCTATAAGGATTTTCTGAAACCTGTATTGAGTAAATGAATGGGAAATTCTCTTCCGGCGCCAGAGCGACCAGTGACCATCCAGAGTGGATGGTCACTGGTCACATTGAATTCTATAGGTGGTAGGGTTTAATGTTGGACTACACTACATGGCTGAATTAAAAACAAAATTACACCCTTCTGTAAGTTATTGATTTTTGCATTGAAAACAATGTACTGGATATCACCATTCTTAATGACAAATTGTACAGAGCGAAGGAAGCACAGTGTTGTTTCACTTTCTTTTTTAACTTCTGGCTTTTCTTGCCTTTGATAGATAGATTTGATACGAGACAGGAAACTGGGTGAGAGTCAGAGAGTGACATATAGCAAAGGTCCGCAGGGCTCTGGAATCGAATCCGGGATCAGAGTAAGCTGGAATCAGAGTCTATGTGGTACGTGGCTTAACCACTCGGCTATTGGCGCCCCAAACTGAACATAATGAATTCTATTGCATACTGAAATATGCCTTTATCCAACAAAGAAACATGTTCAAACAGGTCTTCTTTCAGAACCAGTGAATCTTTTAAGCATGTGAACATGGATCCGTAACAATGCATTTCTAGTATTCTACTAGGGCAGTATCTTAACCCGGGCATTGATTACACAGTTCAGAAAAGATTCTCATAATTATTTTTTTTACCAGGCCTCCCTTCAGTTCCTATTGCCAAGTTTGCAATGGTTGCTGATGGGGGAATTTTAGTGCAACTGAGACTGCCCACAACAGCCCACAACATCCAATTTTCATCTATCGACAACCATGTGTCTTTTGGCAGTGTCCTTGGGCAAAGCACAGCGCACCCACTTGCTCACTCATTATGCAAGTCTCGTCGGATAAGAGAAATGTGAGAACATTGTCCTGTCATGTTTCCCAAAAAGTAAATAGGTGTCTCAGAGCCAATCAGCACCGTTTAAACACTTTAAAGCTAGCAACAAGCACAACTGCTCTCCAAAGCACAGGAAATGTGTGTCAGTGTGTTTCATTCACTTAATTCATTCAGGAATCAAGCCAGGCATAGAGAGTGTTCAATACAGGCAGGTTTCAATCTGAAAGGCCACGTGTACTTCGATCCCTTGCTATCGAGTGGAATGCCAAAGGCAACAACCCAACTACTCTGCAGTAGAGGAATCAAAATTAAACAGGCATGACTCCGTAAGCATGTCTGTCTGTGTGCAATTGCACATCACTCTGTGTGTATGACGGCATGAGTGTGTTGTATGGGTGTGTCCATCTCTTTTTGTGTGTATGCAGTGTGTATCTATCTGAGCTTTGAGGAAGGCTGCAGGCCTTACTGAAGTCGATGAGGAAGCGTCCGTAGCCCCTGCGCTGGTACTGGGGAAGAATCATGATGCAGGACACGTTGTACTTCTGTTGACAGTGCTTCTCCTGAAGAGGGGAAGACACGCACACGGGGAGACACACCAAACAGAGCGAGACACGCATACATGTTACACAGAAACCAACAGATAGGCACGTACACAGGCAGACAAAGAGAGAGAGAGACACACACACACACACACACACACACACACACACACACAAAGAAGTATTTAGCATTGAAGTGTGGCATAGATCATAGGACTTTAAACACAGCTACATGGCATGGTAATGTTCCACTGCACATTCAGTATGGAAACGATAAATTATATTTTGTTCTCCCTAGTCTTGCACAGTGTTGTGTGTAATGTTCAAGTGCCACAAGTTCAGGCGAGTTCATCATTTCCTACTGCCATCTGCGTGAGCAGTGTTCAGAGTGTGTTGCCTGCCTGGTCATTCTGTGTTGGCCTATGCACGGATGGGGCAGCTACCATGACTCGACAGCTGTCTGGTTTCACTAAACGGTTAAACAGGTTGAACCTGAAACTGAATTACGCACTGTGTCATTCACAAAGAAATGCTGGCAAGCCAAAAAATGTCACCTGAACTTAACAGCGTACTGAATGATGTTATTGAAATGATCAACAACAAAGAAGCACATGTCCTTAACTCGTGTCAGTTTGAGTAGCTTTGCGAGGAAATGGATGAAGAGCACAAACTCCTACTCTTAGACGCTGAAGTCAATGTTTTAGATACGTGAACCGCTGTAGAGATTTCGTTCAGAAAAAAAAAGTCACCAAACTGGCAGCGCATTTCAATGACGATGAATGGGTTTCAAAACTCGCCAACCTGTGCGGCATATTAAACCTGATCAGCGAACTCAGTCTTTCACTTTAGGGGAGAATGGCAGCTGAAGTCAAGTTGGCAGATAAAGCGGCTGCCGTTAAAGCCAAACTGGAACTGTGGGTATGGCGAGTAAAACAGGGGCATATTTCACATGAGAGAAACTGAGACTGGGAATTCCTTGTCCCCACTGATGCGCGATCAGAAACCTTCGTTATCAATGGCGATTGAGCATTACAACACACTTAAGACCCACGAAGTGTAAGGAATGGATCCGTGATCCATTTGTGAATGTCCCTGGGGAATTGTCTGTCCCTGTGGAGGAAGATCAACTCCTTGAGGTTGCAAATGACCGTGGCATGTTTATGTTTGAGATAACTTCATCTCTGCTGACATTCTGGATTAAAATCACGTTTGAATAGCTACAAAAGTAACTGAAAATGTTGCTTCCATTTCCAACGTCCACACCATCATTCAAGTATGAGGAGAGTAAATTTCTCTCTACATTCTTGGTTAATAACTAACACATTTTAATTGGTTATTTTACTCAGATGTTTGGTCACAATCAAATTGGTCTGTGGTACATAAAGGTAGGGGGCCCCTGGTGTACAATGATCTTGTGCATGCATGTTACACAGGAGGCAGTCTGTAGTACTGGATGTTGATCAAGGTGTACTACCACACACCCTCACTAGATGCTGCGTTTGGCAGCGAGGACTCATGCTAATGGGAGCACCTGCATCAGGAAAACATGCTCCCAATTCACTAGAATTCATTACAACAGGTCAGTCAACACATTTTGTTGTAGTTTTCCTTTCTTGAGCCCCATTTCTCCATTGTATTATCTGTACCTTATTACTTATTGCTGTGACAACTCAATTTCCCCACCGGGATCAATTCAAGTCAATAAAAGTGTTATTTTCCTGACGATGACCTTTTAAGTCATTACTGCCTTATTGGCAATACTTTGAAGACTGAAAGTAGCGATCAAACAGAGAGGGGATGACATTGTGATGGGGTCGGGTTCAAAAGCATAAGTTGCAAGAGGGTCTGTGCCTGTGTGATAAGCATGCTACCTGCATGACACAGTCTATCTTATGTCATCTAATCTAAGCCTATTTCTCACATTACATAATGTCGTGGCTAATGCCATGACTCTTGTGTTTGTGTAGTAGGGGGACTGTGACGGTGTGCACCTTAGAGAAGTATCCAACAAGATGGCAGCCCTTGCTGTCGTTCTGGGTGAGGACGTAGAAGAGGAAGGGCTCTACATCATAGTACAGTGTCTTGTGGTCCAGGAACAGCTTGGCCAGCAGGCACAGGTTCTGACAGTAGATTGTGCTCACATTGCCATCCACCTGAAGGGGAAAATAGAATGCAAATGTAAGTGCATGTGTACATACAATAATTATGCATGCGCAAACATCTAGGCCAGGCGGCAAAGAATCTCTGCTGGAATTGAAGCTCACATCCGGGTTCCCTTTCTTTATTACCTTAGTAAACCTTTTCATAAACACTTTGTTTTCAATCGCTAGTTTAAAGTGTTTCTTAAATCATCGTGATATGCGTTTAGTAAATTATGGTCCCAATAATACAAAAAAATAATGATAAAGTAAGGTATTTTACTATTTTTCTAGGGTTTCTACCGGTTCTACCGAGTGAAGACCCGCCCTTGCTGTGGTTTCAGCCAATAGCAGTCGTTTCCGGTAGCATTTCGGACAGGATATAGAAAGATGTTGGATTTGAAATAGCTGAAAAACAGGCTTCAAAACGGGTCTGTAGAAACCAATGGCGTCACTTTGTCCATTCTTTTTTACAGTCTATGATCTAGGCCTACAAATGCAAATTTGCATAGACAAATAAAAATGCAGGCGCGCACACACTGGGAGGATATCAATATGAACTACAGTGAAAACTTCACAAAGCTCCCCGAGGGTATCTGTAAGTGGACATCTTTAAAGTGCCATTAGAGCTGTGGGACAAGGAGAAGACAAGGAGAGGAGAGACGAACACAATGATCTCAGCTACATCTCTGGAGAGAGACACACACGAGAGCGAGTGCACACACAAGAGAGGAGAGAGAGACAAATACAGAGGAAGGACAGAAAACAGCTATGGACAGTGACGAGAGGAAAGAACAATAGAAAGATGGAGGTTGGCAGCTGGCCAGTGCTTTCCTGGACCAGTTTCAACATCAGCACTGATTGAGAACAGTCTGCAGAGAGAAGATGCAGTAACCAAGGCCTGAACACATCGCTGATAGCCCCTGCTGAACAGCCCCACACAATAAAACACCACACACCAGATCAGTACGTCTCTGGCCTGAAATGGTTGTGCCTGTACGAGAGGTTCAAGTACAAGTTCAAATGCTTCATTCACAAGGCAAGCTATCTTCCCCCCACAGGCTGCATTGTTTAAGAATGCTAACCCACGGCGCTTCCTGTTCAGCAGTAAATCGAGCTGAAGGTTCAAATGTCATTGTCCCAAGTGGGAAATTTGTTTCGTGGCAAGGTGTACTAGAATACTTGCATAAGTTGTGTGATAGTACTCGCAGGCGTGCTACTTATGGTAGATTGTTAGGTTGTATTGTGTAACTGTGACGATCCGGTTGTGTATGGCGTGTAGGCGAGGACGAGGGCTGTGTTGGGTGTCACGCTGTTTGATTTCAGGGTGGGGAGGAGTAAATGACACCTCTGGAGGAGGATGTGGACGAGAGGGGCGGTGGCTGCAGCAGACCTGTGGTTTGTGGGCTAGGCCTTGACTGCCTGCCGCCCGCCCTGTCTTTCTACTCTCAAACATTCTTTCTTTCCTCTAACTCAGTCCTCTATCTTTCTCTCCTCTAATACTTTAGTAAATCTTCCATCACTCCACATATGTAGCTAAGTCCCTGGTCAGTAAGCTTCTACATTTTAAGAATCTGTTCAGGTACAATCAAAGTAAAATCTGACTCTTATCGTCCAAAGAGTATCATCAAGTTCAACCTAACTATAAATTGCTGTTGTGATTTTTTTGTTATCTCCAACAACTTTGGTAGAGTAAAGCCTTCATGTTGTGACTGGCTGTCGACAATAGATAATTAAAAAAATAAAAGAAAAAATAAAAGTAGCCTGTGTGGGTCTCAATTTATTTATTTTTTAACATAACTTCCAAAGGACACATGAAGTATAAGTGTTGTGTAAAGTACTTTGGCATAGTTTTTGATCAGTTTGCCTCATGTGTTGGTATTGCTAAAAGTGTTATTCAGAGATTAAATGCAAGGCTAAGGGTTTTGTAGTGACAAGGAAAGAGCTCGACTCTTGACAGATTAAAAAGGCTTTGTTCTGCCCTAATCCATTGTCTGACTTTGACAAACCACTTCCTGCCTGGAACTCCAGGCTCTATAGAAGCCTTAAGCAGAAGCTCCAGATGAAGCATATCAACATGGTCAGATTTATTCAAGTAAACCAGGCCCTAGATCTCATGTTGGACAGGGGGAGCCTTCCAGTCTGTGCTTACCAAAATTGGAGGATAATGTCGAGTTCCTTAGACATTCATAAAAATGAAAGAGACATTTCCACTTGTATAAAATATTAGCATAGATTTCCTATTTATTTATGTAAAATGATTGATGATAAAGTGTTTTACCCAGGTGGTGTAATTGCTTGTCTTATCCATTTATTTGTACACTTTAACCTTGACCCCATTGAAAATAAGCAGGCCTATTCAGATTAATGGGTTATAAGGAATTATTTTATTCCATTTGAGGATGTATTTTAATTATTTGAGGTGTCATTTTATATTGAATGACAAATCAAAATCTCCTACTCTGTCTTTGATCACGCACTCTTTTCCTTCCACGCGTGTGCTCTTATTCAGTCTAATTCCTAAACACCTGACTTTCTTTTTTTTTTTACTCCACACAATTTCTTCCCTCCACCTTTCTGTTTACCTCTGTCCTATTCTACCCGCTCCCGCCCCCTCTGCTGCGGGTGCGTCTCTCCATCCCGTTGCGCCCGCCCACGTCTCACCTCAAACACCGAGACTTCTTCCTTCCTGTAGATCTCGTTGGCCGGTGGGTGGAACCAGCAGCACTTCCTCATGTGCTGGTACAGGATGCTACGGCTCTTCATGTAGCGCAGGCAGAACTCACACAGGTACAGCTTAGGGAGCCTGGGATGGAGAGAGGGAGAGGACAAAGCAGAGGGAGAGGGTATAGAAGAGGGGGACAGCAGAGGGTAGGAGGAAGGGAATGTTATTGAAAAACTCAGCAAAAGAAGCCAGCGCTCCAAAAAGAGCTTCCCAGTGGACAGGTAACCTAGCTTCCGTTTTAAACAGGCTGGTACATCCCAAAATTCATGCTATTTCACACAAATACCTGGCGCAGTGGCTGGTGGAATAGAGTAGACAACTGAACCAGCCATAGACATAATCTGCTGAGCAATCTATATTCATTTTTAGATACAGCCTGTATATTTGCACATATCATACAGTATATATACTTGCTGTACTTATTGCATGAATACATACAGTATGCACATATTATGTAAATTGTTCCTTACATGTATGTAATCAAGATCAACTCTATATGCATGTACTGTATGAAGTAGATACACACTGTGTTAAAGGTTTAACCTTCAGTTGATGTTTTCTTTGCCTTCTATTTTTGTTTTGACTTCTACTACTGCTTGTATCTAGGCTCATTTGGGCTATGAGTACAGTGATCATTGGCCTCATCGCATGGGGATAATTTCCCAATCCTGGAATTTGGTATAATATACCAATTTCCAAAGATATAATGTTTGCATGTACTTGTGTGTGGGGGCTCACCGGCTGTACTCTTGTGGGTATGGAGATGAGTACCAAGTCTGGATCTCAAACTTGCCAAACTCAATAACAGATGGACAGCGCATCTGGGGGTCTGGGGGACCCGTCACCCCGACCTTCTGTAAGGTGGAAGCGACAGAGAGAGACAGAGAAAAAGGTGGGTCAAGACCAATTCATTTCATGGTGGAAAGAGTAAAGCATTGGTCGACAGATTACACTAGGAGAATACTGGCAGGACTCCACAACCTTCCATGAACAGTAGATCCTGTTTACACACACAAAAATCCCAACCCAACACACATAACGACGCACATACAGAGCTGCACCAAATATGCAAGCATACTGACTCTGTCTCACACAGACACACACACACGTCCCAGTAGCGTGATAGTGCCAGCAGGGTTATTATTAGTCGTACGCTCTGTGCTGAAGGGAAACTCTCAGCATCTGCTGGCCGTCTGTCTGTTGGTAGGACGCACACCAGCACCACATGCTAGTATGTGCATTATGCCTCGGCTCTTGCACTGATAAAAATTCTCCCCCCATTTTTTTCCCCAATCACATGAGCAACTCTAACACAGACACTCAAATACAGACCTGTACATTAAATACCCGGGAATTTAGGCTCACCATTTCCACAACCTCCACTCTGTCATGTGTATGATGCTGTATATACTATACGTGACTTTACAGTGCATATATACAGATGGATGACAAATCCTCAGAAGTCTGAAGAATAGCTTGTTGCTTAAAACGTCATATTGTATTACATAAAATCCTCTTGAAAAGGGAGATATTTGGTGTGCATATCTTTCTATTGTAATCTTTATTACGTGCGCATACCTGTAGTGCCAGCTCCTGGATGTGTCTGAACAGTTCAATGTCTTTCTCCATCAGGCTTTCATGTCCCGACAATTTGTCGTCATCGTCGCGCCAGTCGCTGCCCTCCTGATTGTCTGTAGAAAGAAAAGCTGGCTTTAACACAGGCCCACAATGTGAGACAAAAATATACCATATGTTTCACAGGCTGCCCAGGTA
The DNA here is from genome assembly GCF_963454915.1 of Gymnoscopelus microlampas. Lineage (NCBI taxonomy): Eukaryota > Metazoa > Chordata > Actinopteri > Myctophiformes > Myctophidae > Gymnoscopelus > Gymnoscopelus microlampas. The sequence goes on from NC_139941.1 coordinate 35,616,708, forward strand.
GCTCAGTCGGTAGAGCACTCGCCTTTGAATTACAAGGTTCTGGGTTCGATCCTGGACACCGGCACTCAGCATACGAGTAGCACGGCTTGGTTAACTAAGAGATGTGTTAAGAGCACCTTAGCAATCCCATCTCCAAGGGGTCTAGCACATTGCCAAGGGGATAGACGTTCTCTGTGCTCAGCTGATACAGACAATATGCCAACTTCCGTGCTTTGCTCCCTGGTCCCATGTTTTTTCAAGACCTGGTTTTGTTGTCCATTTTATTTGTGTCACTGTGCTTAAAAACTCATCTGTGAGTACAAACTAAACCAAGTTAAACACATTTGAGTACAATCAAACACTGTTACATTTCTGTACATTTAAACTGTGGTAATAATAGCACATGAATAATTAAAAGGTTGGTGGTGGGATAGTATGTCAAATATATACAGTTATCACAACGTCAACGCTAAGCTCGCTTGGTTTGATTCAGGCTGATACTATACTATACTGTGTCCCTTCTTAATGCCAATTTTATACTTCAGCACAAGTGTCACCCAAAAGCATTGATGTACTAAAACACACTTGCAACAGGAAATAGTGTTGAATGACACATTCTTCTGCTGAAAATACTGAGAGTGAATGTCAAGACCAGAGACTGCTCACTCTCCCCTTTACTCACCCTCACCTGTCCGATCTCCGTCTCCCTCTCCCTTGCGCATGGACTTCTTGCGAATTCGGCACTGCTGAGAGTAGTCCACTACCTCCTGGCGCGCCTTGCGGCCCTCTGGCGAGGGCGTGAAAAACTTGGTAAGTGCGTCGATCAGACCCTTGGTCTTTTTGTTGAAGCGCAGACCGCCTCCCCCACCCCCCTGTGCCGAGTCGTCGTCCTCGCGTAGGGAGAACAGCAGGCGGTCGTCGCCAGGGTAACCCTCGCAAGACGAGCTGGAGGAAGAGTTGGGGGAGGCGGAGCGCTTCCGTCGGCCACGCCCACCCAGCTTCTTGAAGGGCCGACCCGGTCTAAAATGGAGGGAAGGGGAGTGATTGAGGGGAGAAGATATAGGAATACATGGTTTGGAATTTCACTTATTCATTTATTTTCTTTACTTAATGCACTCTGTTTTTTTATGCTGATGTAAATTATATTTAATTTTATATACACACACACACACACACACACACACACACGGATAGTAATTATACTGTATATAGTGTGTGTTGTGCTTTGTCTTCACCAAATTTCAACCAATTTCATTTGCTTGGATGCAAATAGAAGTAGTCTCTCCGAATAACAAAAAAAAAAATCACTTATATTTCAACAAGCCAAAAATAGCTTTCTTCTCACTATCAACTCCAAGGCCTTTAAAAGCACAAAGCGTTAAAGCTTGTTGTGCTCCAGTGGATGTGATGTATGGCTTTCTGGCCTGTGTAACAGTCTGCCAGGCTGACAGTGAAGGAAGACGCCATTAGATGGGCCCCAGTTCCTCAGTTCTTCTTTTACCTGTTCTTGGGCCGTCCCAGCGGTGCGTTGTAGCGGCGTTTGATTTGTGCTGCCTTTTCATGTAAGAGCTTCCTTCCCTTTTTCCTGGGCTGGCAGATCTGACAGATCCACATGCCTGAACACACACACACACACACACACACACACACACACACACACACACACACAGTGGATTAGAGATGTGCTTCACTGCTTCTATCGACATATGTTGGGATCTACTAGATACTTAGCTAGTACCACTAACACTAAATTATAAGGTATTATGCACTTCATTAGATTAGAGAAGGGGAAAGATTCCTTAAGGTCCTCCTTACGATTTTGTCATTAGTTTTGTGAATACCAGTATGGCCATATAAGAAATGGAATAATTTAAAGCAAACATTTCCAGAAAAAACAAGATCCAAGATACTTATTTGGCTATGTTATAGAGTGAAATGGGTGGAGATAAATGACCAAAAGGACAAAAATTTGATTAGTGCAATAATTGTTACCCCAAATTAAATAAACAGACAGACAGACAGATAAACATGAGTTAGTCTTGTGTGGCCAGATATTCAGAGATCTCCGCACGTCTGGGGAAATCTAAATTCAATATGTGGGCTAGAACAGTGGAGAAAACAAGTGCTAAACAAACCTACGCCTATTGCTTTAAAATGCAATACTGATACCATCCTAATATGAAGTTCCGGCCTAAAGTCCTTGCAATGGTTCTGCAAAGCAATACTATTATTATTATTTATTTTTTCTGAATTGTTTCCACCCAATTTTAAACATTCACTAAGTTTAGTGATTATTGATTTCATCATTAAGCGGCGTTGTCTGATCGTCTGGCTACATGAGACTAAACATGAGGATGTCCATCCTAATTTAAGAAATTACTAAAAGGTGCTCCCAGTTGAATGCAAATCTCCACCAGGAGGCATACTCTAATAATAATAATAATAATACTTGTACTGTCTGACGACATAAGCCAAATTGCACCCCTCTCTCTCTGACAAATTGTAAAACATAGTGCTGTGATCTGTGGACAGATATACGACCTACACAAGTTTTCCAACAGTAAGTGCCACTTGAACAAATTATGTCAGATGATTAAGTTGGGAATATTGGAAATGTGTATGCAACATGACTTAAGACGAGTTGTGATGTAAACATAACTTGGATCTTTCAGAAAATAGAAGTCGCGGTTTGGTGGTGTAAAACACTCTCTCGCTCTGTACCGTGTGTGTGTGTGTGTGTGTGTCAGTAGGCACTGTGTGGAAGAGACAGGCATGTACTCCAACAAGTATGATCCGTTATATCCATTTCAAACAGGACAAATTGTAAAACAAAGTTGACGGTTTGTACTCCAACAAGTATGATCCGTTATATCCATTTCAAACAGGACAAATTGTAAAACAAAGTTGACGGTTTAAGAGGGGGTACATATGTGTTTATAGATTGTCATACAGCAACACCACCCATTGTGCTGCATATCTGCAATTATCTAGTGCCCCGTCTATAGTCTGGCAGGACGCTTATCCCATAGCCTGGAGGGATGATTGCTCTGTGATTATGAAGTCAAACAAATTAAGTACAGTAGTTGTCGTTGACAAAGTAGTGGACAGACACACAGACACGACCAATCGCAAGATCTCCGCCTGGTGGATATAATAATAATGTTTACCTTAGATTAAAGCGACAGTGCACAGAAAAAAAGAGCTTACCTTTTGGCATCCGCGTGAGAGGGGGGTCACAACACTCCATGTGGAAGCCCCGGTCACAGGAGTCACAGAACAACATGTTCTCCTGTAGAGGAGAAATACACCAACTCAAACAATGTGACATAATAAGACATAATACCATATAATATAATATAATCTGCAATGTAATATAACGATGAAGACTGATTATGAAAGAGATGAGATGGAATCCATGTGGCAAAATCCAAGGGAAAAGGCTTAGGACAGATCTCTGAATGGTAAATGGCAAATGGCAAAAAGAGGCAAATGCCTCAATGAATCCAGGGCCACAGATAACTTATCACCATGATCTTCCATTGAGTCATGCCATTTTCAAATGGAAAATAAAACATAAAATATGTTTGTATTTTAACAATGGATGTCTTAACCTATTAGCAAAAAAATAAAGATGTTTTGTTGAGATTTCATTTAGGTTCTTGAAGACAGTGTTCACGTGTTGGTACAGCTCACTAGTGTTGTGTCCCTGCACCAGCATAACAGAGACAAACCACAGTACAGCTAAAGCACTTGGCAAATTAAGTAGCCGCTTTCTCATTTGAATACTGGAAAATGTCCAAGGAATCAGGTCGGGACATTGCCCGGTGTTGGCCTTTCACACATGTAGAATGTCCGTTTCAGATGTGTTCACACATGAAGGTAAATAGCTAAACATTAGCTACTCCCACTTAAATATAACAGCGCAAGGGAGATACGAGGATTTTACTTCCTTCCACAGAACATAACAGATACATTGAATTGCTTGACATGCGGTCTCCCATTGATGCACCCATACAAAACACAAACATACCATAGTATGCCTAATGTAGACAACGAGCTATAACCTACTTTTCATCCTCAAAATAAGCCATCCTCAGAGCTGGAAAAATTACATTGGTCTCCATGTACAGAGTGCGTACTGTGCAGGGAAGCAGGTGTTACTCGTAGTCTACAATTACTAAAGAGACGTTTATGTTTTGTTTCGCTTATGAACCATTTCATGGAACTTCGATTTGTGAATATTTCCAACTGAAACGCTTATAAAAAAGCAGAATGAATCTGGATTTCAGTTAACTACTGTATCTCTCTCCGAACACCTCAGGAGACGGGGAAGCTCCACTCGTCACCTATTAGAAGCGCCATCAACACGTCCACTCGCTGAATGTAAATTCACCAGCCAATCACACATACATTCACACATTGAAGTCTGCATAAAGTCTGTTGCATGTCCGATCCTACTGAGCCGGAATGTTGAGTTCATACGTATACAGCCCCTCCGTTTAAAGTCTGGAAAACTTCGATAATACAGTGCATGTCTGAAAGTGACTTTTGATTCTGTTAAGGAAGAGTAGATGTCATTGTCTCCCTGACTCACCGCGTTCTTGCCTTGATCCTGACAGCTGCTGCAGGTCTTGCATTCTATACACTGCCACCACAGAGCCTTGACTCGCACTGTGAGCTCAGGGGAGAACTTGAGGCAGGACGGGTGACCTGCAGAGGACACAAATGTACAAGATAAGACACACATACCTAGTCATAAAGGCATACGCACATGCAATGTTTATAGCATCATAACATTGTATAACATAGCATCATGACATCATTTTCATACTCAAACCATTCAGTGACCCCTCGCTCCCTGTGGAAGGTTGTTTCATCACAGGATAAAGGTGATCACTCAAGAGTAACTTTGCATTGATTTGTAGTGACCATTCCCTCTAAGGGGACAAGTGGATTCAAACCATGCCAGGAAAATGCCCCCACAGCAAAACAGAGCCACCATTACCACCTCACTTTCAGCATCAAGAATACAGGACTGTACGTTCTTTTGGTATACGTCTCACATGCACTCGCTCGCTTGGATGACTCATCTGATAACTTTTTTCCAAATATCTGTAGACTAGGTGCCTATAGTTTTTGCACAACTCCCTAATAATGAACCCTCTTTTATTGTCACTTCGATATTTTTCTCCAAAATCGAGCAGTGGGCCTGCGCAGCATTTTTATATATGCTACAGAACATGATAGGATGTTGAAAGCTTAATTGCATTTGCCGTTTTTTTAATTATTTTTTTATTATTCAATCTTCTCCAGCGGTTTTCAAAATGTGGGAGTAAGTGGGTAGTGCAAAGTGTGGAAATGATTGAATTTCTGATTTTAAAAAATTGTATTCTTTATATCAAGAATGTATATCAATAAATGGCTTCTAGCTTTACTTTTGTTGAAGGGTGTTGTCCCACTGTCAGTGGTCAGCTCGGCAAATACTTTCGCTTTTTGGCCAACTACTGTAATTTTGACCTCATTGAATACACTTAAGTTTGATATCCATGCATTTGGCTCTTTGCATGCTTCAAGAACCTGGCTGGAAGAACCTAAAAATGTATGTTTTTAGTTGTTTTTTTTTTGTTACCGGTACAAACACCTCAGAACCTCAGCCAACTCTACAGGCCAAGAAAGTATCAAAAAAGGACCATGCCAAAAGTGCAAAAGGCCTTGCATGCCTATAAGGCTATCCGGTGCTAGCATGAAGCCATCCAAACTGTAGAATGACATCTCATGACTTAAAGTGGCATATTTATCAAGGGACATCCTGTTTCCCCTCACCTTAAGCAGTGAAAGTTGATGAAGGGACAACTACCATCCTAGACAAAGCACTGTGGGCAACTGGGCATTATTTCTGGCTTCATATCAAATCACAAAAAAGCCACACACAATCAGCGAGGAGCTTCTGCTGTCAGCATTCATGATTCTAAATTACCGGTAGGTAAGGAGGCTGCAGGGACTATAGCGAAAGTTCCTCTTTCTGACTGAATACATTTATTTGGGGTGATGACAAACTGTTAGTGGTTGTGCAACAACTTGGCAAAAACAACAAATGGTGACATAGTTGAGAACTTAATGATTTGTGAAAAACTGAAAGGGAGAACTTTTGATCTGAACTGAATAACTACATCTTGGCAGAGGGACTCCAGTTGGTAAACTTTGTGGGGCTACGTATGTACCAACTCAGTTGCTGCAATGACGGGCAAACGCAGCTGCCTTGCCTTGTTGCTCAAGTCAAAGAGGTTGCCCCATCAGCTACCTTTGCCCACTGTTTATTTACTTAAGCCAAATTCCAATACTCTAACTTTCACACTTGCGCACTTCACTCTCGTCCACCACTCGCACCTTAGTCCCGCTTTTGAGCAAGGAGGCAAGGATTAAATGAGAGTCCGGAGGAATCGAGCAGGTTAGACTGATTCACATGTCGCATTCCAACACTCACATTTCTGCCTGCTTTCCTCCTCCATCCTGCATGTTGTGCAGTATATTGGACGTTGCATTTCTCTCTTGTGAATTGATTATATTATTAAAAAATTTTTTTTGGGGGGGGGGCGTTTCTGCCTTTATTTATAGATATAGTGGAGATGGACAGGAAACAGAGAGAGAGAGAGAGATGGGGAGAGACATGCAGTAAAGATCGTCGGGATTGGGCCTCGAACATGCAATGCACTGTCAGGCTACATTGGAGCCTAAGTGCCCAGACCGCTAGGCCAACGATCTGGGCCTGAATTGAGCAATTTGACATGCATTTTCGCACACCCATGCACAACAAACCGCATCATTGCGTAAATAAAGATCATTATTTAATTTAAATAACAGTGATCAATTTGTTTGATCACTGTTACTCAGATAGATATAAATGCACTTCAGTATCTCTTCAAGTTTAATCAAGCTCGACACTGTCACTCTCAGACCATTGATAAACACATATGCACGCAATGTGTTATGTTAACACTATTAGGATATGAGTTACGTTTACATTAGCATATGAGCAAATTAAACTTTTTCGGCTATAAATCATCTCTTTGAAGTCCACAACATGGCACAGCTTTTAGACCCCATCTCCCAGAAAGTGTAGTTTCCATCCCATAGCTCGAGGAGACAGTCCATCCAATAACAAAACAGTCACTTAACACTTCCCCAAAACTCGCTGAAGTGAACACTTCATGTTCACTTGCGGTTTCTCGCCGGTCTCGGCTCTTCAAAAAGAAAATTACGCTAATGATTTCCGGGTCAAGCTGGATGAACGAGTGCAGAGTGAGCAAGTGAGCAGAGATTTGGGTATTGGAATTTGGCTACAGAGAAGCCCCTGCTATTAAGAAACTGAACCCGGAGCTCAACAACGTGCTGCAGTAAGCGATCAAAATAGCCAAAGCGATTAAGGCTTCTCTCCTCATGACTGTTCACTGCCCTATGCCATGAGATGAGCTCGCACCAGCACCTGCAGTTTCATTCCAAGGTCAGGAGGCTGTCTCGGGAAAGGGTGTTAAAACGCTTGCTTGAGCAGCAACAAGGGGTATGTCGTTTTGCTGCTGAGGAATGTTGTGCTGTCAAGGTTTTCTCCAAGTTGGAACTTGGAGAAAACACTGAGCTTACTAGTTATGAGCCAACTAAGTGAGCCAGTTTACCGCCCCTCAAACTAGAGATGGCTGTGTTATCTCTGTAAGAGTATAGGCTCTGTCCCCTTCTATGTCTTGTTTGATTATGTTTGTGTGTTGATGTGATTGCTTCCTGGGCAAGAGCAGGGTGTGTGTGTGTGTGTGTGTGTGTGTGTGTGTGTGTGTGTGTGTGTGTGTGTGTGTGTGTGTGTGTGTGTGTGTGAGAGATCATGATGATGCCATGAAAACCTAAGATATGTCAATGCATTGTTATTTTGTATGCCCCGTATTTACATCCTTTGCTTGTTTTGCTCTGCATGTGGGCATAAATAATTTAGATTGTGGCAGCCTGGCTGTGGTTCTACCAGACGTCATAACCTCCACTTACCGCTGTTGCCACAGTCGGCACAGGAGATGAGTTCTTCAGGCTTCTTGTCGCGGTTCTGTTCCTTTGTGCCCAGACAGAAGCTGCAGATGGGGATGGGCTCTGCAACCGGCTGGAGTGGACAAGAGAGAGAGACAAAAGAGTGAGTGCCGTACAAATATATGTGTACTGTTACATAAAACACAGAGAGATGGATGGCAAGGTTGATATATCTAACTATATAAATGGCGACCAACTTCCGCACCCTCGGTGTCCACACCCCACAGCTCTGTTATCGACTAAACAACGCACCGCCAGACCACATCTCGGCAACTGACTCGCCACGGCGGCCGCGCTGAATTTACGCCTCGCGTAGGGGACATCTCACTGCTCAGTACACCTTTTCCACCGCGCAACATAATTAATTCTACTCACCAAATGTCGGACAAAACGGAAGGGGAGCCAGCTTCGTACCGTTTACCCTGCGCACGACCTCATCACCACAACAGCACGCAGCCGCTGCGGGGGTTTTTTCCTTTTTTTCAAAACTTTTTTTTTGGTCACCATTTTCTCCAGGCACCATTTCTGGTGTAACGTGCGGCAGCATGCGCTGGGTTGCCACGTTTGTGCGGCAGCATGCGCTGGGTTGCCAGGTTTGCACAGCCAGCGCCAGAAACAAGCAACCACCTTCATGAAAAATTTGTTCCAGGGGTGTCCCCGCGCGTCCCAACACTCCACAGGGGGTCAGTGGACCATCAGGGGGTCCGCGGACCCCCTGTGGACCCCCTGAAACATAACAAATATTATTTCTTCAAATTTTTTCCTTTTTCAAAAAAACTTTTCCACAGTTTTACTCCGGCGATTTGGGTCCCCCAATATACACACGGCCACGCTGCGCCCCGTGCGCGGCTGGGGTTGAGGGGGGCGTAGCCCCCCGAAACTCTAGTATATAGATATATGAATATGATCACACATAAGAAATAGAGGAATTGGGGAGATAGTCAGTCAACTTAATATATCTGCATTGGACAAAAGGCATATGACAATGTGTCATTGTGCATGACCAGCAACAACTGTGTCCCAGCATTAGAACAAAGACTATGAACACAGTGTGCTGGCAGTGCTAAAGACTGGGTTGGTGAACAGAGACCGTTTAATGGAGACTGAGACTTCTGTGATGAGTATAACTCATGCAACATGTGGTGTAAAGCCACCATTGTTGTGTGTTGAGGTCTCTGTTAGTTCCTGTGTTCACTTCATCAGGAAGCTGCTCAGTGGTGCCTGTCATGAAGAAGAACCACATTATTCCTGCTGGCCTGGGATCATACTGTCTCCTGTTCCGTTTTCACACTGTCTTATCTTTAAGGCTTTGAAGTGGAATTTGTTGCCATGGAAAACAATATATATAAAAAGTTAATTTATACTGAAACAGATGGATAGGAACAAAAGAACGAGGCAGACAACGCAATGTGGAAGATAAATAGAGACGTTTGCACTAGTAGGAGACGTTTGCATTAGTATTGGTCTGGTGTTTTTTTCACAAAAAAACACAATTTATGCAAGTTGGTCGGGTCGGGCTCGGGTTGTAAAACAACTATTTTTATTATTATCATCATCATCATCATCATCAATAACAGCTCTACAAGGCGTACAAGCTATATAATAAACAGGTGTGCACCCTTGGTTGCGCTAAATAAGTAACAACAACGAGATAGCAAGAACGGAATAGGGAATGTTTGATTGTATTTTGTTCTTCACGACTGCCAGTAAGAGCAGCAACTCTGTGGATTGCCTTCCAAGGAGATTAACAAAAATGTTGTGCATGCGCTTTTGTGTCCACTACACGGCGCCTTTCAAATAAACTAACCTCGAAGTTGGTCCGATGTGAATAATATGTCACTGTCTCTTTCTATTGCTTTCTCCCTCACTTGCCATGTCTCTTTCTCTCTCTCTTGTGCATTATTATGTAACGTTCCATCTCTTTCTCATCCTCATTCCATAGTGCTATGTGAGTTGAGGCTTTGTCGATGCACAGCCGTTTGCATTATTATCAATTAATTTATTTGTCTTTTCGGGTCAGGCTCGGGCTGATAAATGCATGTTCTGATGGGGCTCTGGCTTCCAGACTTTGATTTTCCAGACCGTTGAGAACTCTACCTATACAGTGGCAGCCAGTCCTCTCGCATTCAAGTTGGCTGATTATATTATTCGCTGTAGTGTAAATATGTGTGAGACTCTTTGTGGTAATCAATTCAAATATGTGCAATTCCTGTGCCAAAATTTATGCCGCGAACAGTGGTGAAAACATAGTCTTCGCCTCCCGGCCTGTCAAAGACTAAGACTAGCTGCAGGGGTACATGTAGCCGACACACATTGTTGCCCATAGGGAGCAACCCTGCCCCTGCTGCTCTCTCAACTCCAGAGTTGTCTTTCAGTGTAGATCCAAGTCAAGTTTCAAAGAAGTCCAAGTAAAGTTGCAAGTAAAGCTGCAACTATCTATTATTTACTTAGTGATCATTCTACTGATTATGTATTTAATTAACCAACATTTTTTTATCAAGTACTTTTTAATATAAAAAACAGCCAACAAATATATATCGACTAGTGTGATTTACTGTTGCATATTCCAATCAAATGATTACATTTGGTTTAATGTTAGCCTAATTAATACTCCATTGCACAACAGTGTTGTGTGACAAATAGAACATATAGTAGGTCTAGACATGGTGTTAGCTTGCCAAAGATGGCAAGTGCTGGTCACGGTATGATGCGCCACTCTGGGCAAGACAATCCAAATTGTGCTTCTAACAATCTCTCCCTCACACTATTTGGCTTAATTGTGGCCAGAACGGTGTCTCATTCAAAAAAAAAAGAAAACAAGGCAAATTAAAAAGGAAAGGTAAACGATACCAGCAAGCTGATTTGCAATCAATGCTACAGGGAAGTGTCAACTAAGGATGTCAAGATACAGTAATTACCAACTTTGTTGCACTACTTTGCAATACAAGTGGTATGATGATAATAATACTTTATTAAAACACAGGGCAGCTGCCCTCAAATGAAGTTCCGTTTTTGTCATTAGTATTAAAAAAATGCATCTGGGCTAATATCAATACTTTTCAAAGTATTGTGTCAAAGTTGTTTTGAAGTGCCAGTATCCTGACATTAATGGAGACAAATGCATGTGTATGCAGTATACTCTGCACCCAAATACAAGAGAAAAGGTGCAACGAGAAATTGCAACACAACACAGAGAGAGCACTTTCCCATCAGAAATTAATGAGCCTGTTGGTTGCCGAAGAAGCTGAAAAACCCTGACAAATAAATCATGTCTCTGAAAGACTAATCTGCAGGTGTACTCAGACACTAGATACGATACACATTCATGCCACACACACGCGCGCGCACACGCACGCACACGGAAATGCGAGGCCGGAGAGAAGGGATGACTCTCTTTCACAATTACTTGGGCCCGGGAGCAGAGACAGGGGAGCGGAGGAGGCCAACAGCTGCCTCTAACTGGAAAGAGAGGGAGGTAGGTTTGGCGGAGCACAAACAAGGTGGGGTGGGTGTGGAACTGAGGCAGGTCACTACAGGAGACAGTAACCTGTACATTTTAAAAGGAAACATGCTGTAGGTGTGCGTTTCAGTTCACTGTTGATTATTACAGTCTATAGAAACAGTACTTACAATGCAACCCATTTTCCCTTTTCTTTCCATTCCGACTGTCCTGTGTTACTTCAGCCTGGCACTCCCATACTGAGTATGGCTGCCCTTACAGCAATCTGATATTATCAGATTTTATTATATTTTCTCAAGTTAACCGTAAACACAGAGAAAAGGGACAATGCCATGACAGTGCCAGTGTCCACTAAAAGTTTAGTAAATGTTTTCATATTCTCTGACTTTCTCAAAAGTATTCTTTCAGCCAGTGTTAATTTGGACAGCAAATTCTGATTTAGTCTTAACACACCATTTAGTTTTAGTCATCTGAAATTGTTTAGTCTTAGTCTAGTCTTAGTCGACTAAATATCAAAATCTTAGTCTTTTAGTCTTAGTCAACAAAATGAACACTGCTTTCAGCACACCTTCAGCAGCATTTCAGACAATGCAGACTGCTCAGTGTTATGGTTGCAAATGGCGCACTATCCCTTCTACAAATAACATAGTGTTAATGTTGAAAATCAGGATGGTTTCACTTCAAGGCATTGAGACTACCACCCAGTCTTTCTCTCCCCCTCTCTGTCTTCTTTATCGTCATCTCTCGCTCTCCCTCTGGAGTTGATACGGGTATGGACAGGAGGAGACATTTCTATATTTTGTTCTCTTATCTAATGTGTGTGAGTGAATTCCAGTGTGAATTCCAATGAGTGAGCCGGTTCGGGGAATGCACTATGATGGACATACATACACATTACATTGGCTGTTGTGGGGAATCAAACCGGCGATCTCCCAGTTACAGGACAGTAACTGGGGTACCTTAACGCTACTTGCATCCTTCCTATGGTGTGACAACATTGTCCATCTGTGTCACCTTTTAATCAGGCAAGGCAGATGTATTTGCATTAGGCTTGAGCATTTTGATAGCATGATTCACCAGGGGGCGGTGATATACGGTAAAGATTTTCCAAGCATGTGTGTTAGAGGAATTACGGTAATGGGGAGTGCAAAGGGGATTGTGTGTGTTTTCACAACTGTGGCTTGCAGAGACAAAGACATTTATTTGAGACTTGATGTTGACCTGTTATTGACAGAGTTAAGACCACAATTGGAGTAAATAAGACTCTCTCGTCTTTTACAGGGGGCCACAGTACAGAGCTCAGTGAAAACAATGCAAGCATGGACAACTTGAGTGTGATAAGCTAAAATTAGTGGAGACATTTGTTATTAAATTGATCAAACAATGGCTCCCTTTTACAAGTCTGTGCTTGGTGCAACAATGTCACAGTATCAACATTATCTTATCTTTAATATCCCACTCCAAATCATAACATGAACTACTCGTACAGTGAAACATTTTGGTAAACATCAATATGGAGATTTGTGGTGTCCGATGAAAAGGAGATAATAAACTGGTTTGTAAATATCTGATTAATGGGGCTCCGTGGGTGGACATGAGATGAGAGCATTTGAGCGCAACCCGCAAAAAAGTACAAATAATAATAATCACCAAAATTGGAAATCAAATTGTAAAGTTAAATGAATTAGGTTTTCGTGGACTACATTGTATTGGAGGTTGGCTGGTTTCTTTCGCACATAGCTCCACACAGGCATCCAACCAGCCAGCCAGCCTGGCTGGTTCAGGGAGGAAGTAGACAGGGACAAGAGCTTGATTTATTGGGTTCATTTCCCTCTGACTCAGGCTGCTCTACTCCCCTCCTAACCCTCCCTGAACACAGCACAGAGATACATCTAACCATGGAAGAAAGAGAGAGAGAGAGAGAGAGAGCGAGAGAGAAGCAAGAGGACAGAGGAGGGGAGAGAGTGAGAGATGGAGAGAAAGGGAGAAAGAATAGAGGTGATAGAGAAAAGAGAGGGAATGAGAAGATTGAGGGAAGTTCATGGAACAGGAAGGAAGTGGGAAAAAACAGGTAGAGAGAGGGAAGGGGAGAGGAGAGGAAGGGCAGGTGGCAGATGAGCCTAGAGATAAAAAAAAATGCTGCGAGAGAAACAAAAGGCAGGAGTGAGAAAGCCTGAAAGAGAGAGCGAGAACATGAAAAGAGAAAGAGAGAAGGAGAAAGAGAGAGAGAGAGAGAGAAATAGAAGGAGAACGAGAAAAAAAAAGCCTGCAGCGGTACTCCTTTGTGCGGCCTGCATGCGACCAACACCTCAATCGCTCCTGACTTTTAACCCTCTCCCTGCCGCACCAGGTAAATCGCTCTAGCTCGCTCGAGTAAACAGAGACAGAGAGCCAGCATCACATCGCCTTTCCTTTCACATACAAACACACAGTCCTACTCCGGTATGAATCTGATAGATTTTATTTTTAATGATATCCCCGATATGGGGACAGGACAGTGAATGACAATGTTCAAAATTCACCGCACTAGATATTTCCAATTTTCCATCCCTCCTCTTTTGCCCTTTTCTACCCGACATAGCTGGCAGGGAGGACAGTTATTAAGCACAGTGACGTTCAACTGTTTCCTCACACCAACAGACTGTTTGTCTGCGGTGGCCAACATTCATCCAGTTGTGCACAAATCTATTTTAAGCCTTTGTGTGTGAATGTGTGTCAGAGAGACAGAGAGAGAGAGTCGTGACGTGCACGCGTTGTTAAATAAGTGACAGGAGTTGTTGGTTGAGGCCAACTAGACACACCTCATGTCAACAACAGCTCCAGCTGTATGGACTGACCATGCAAGAACAGCCACGACCTATCAAAATCCTTATACACACACACACACACACACACACACACACACACACACACACGCACGCACACAGGAAGAGAAACAGACTCTGACCTTGCTCATACACACAAGCACGGACCAACACCAGCAGATTTAACTCAATCAATCCGGGAACGCATCTGTGTCATTTTAGATTTCTTTGGCTATTCAAAAATAGCAGATCTACAAGCTTGTAGCGTGGCACTCGGTCGCACACTATGAGCTGTTATCTGCTATTTTTGAATAACCCAAAGTATAAAATAATGGTTATAGCTGCGTTCCCGGATTGAATGGGTTAAGCACACACAAACATGTAAGAAACAAAGAAATGCACACGCACACGCACACACACACACACACACACACACACACACACACACACACACACACACCTCTGCCCTAATTAACACACCAACCCAGCCACTTTTGTTCACACTCGTGCACTACAATGTCAAACACACACGCACAGTCTATAGCCCTGAGCAACGCAGAGTGTAGCACTAGCCTAGTTCTCGGACATCCTTATGGTTTTTCTTTAACTCAAATCAAGTGCAATGATACTGGAGGCTAAGCAGCCTATTGTGTGAGGCCTTGTAGGGAGACAATAGATCGATGAGCTGGGCTACCATTGGTCTACTCCCTCCCATGTCCTTTAAAACACAACTGGCCAATTTACAGGAGACAGAGGGCAGGAGAACGAGGGTAGAGGTGGCGTAAAATGAATAGGGAGAACAATGGCAAGAGGACACACGGATAAAAATAAAGGGAAGAGGGAGAGACAGTAGGATATGGGCATGAGTGGATGAGAGACGAGAGCGAGGGGGAGAGGGAAAGGCGTTCCTGTTGTCCTTGTCTTGTTTCAAGTCAAGGTTCTCATTAACATGGGAAGCCAATCTCAGCCATCCCACCATTACCTCCCCAATAACTAGTCACCCCCGAAACACACACACACACGCACAATATACAGTATATAACCTCATTGATCACAGTCATGACCCTCTCAACACGACAGTTACAAGACATCTCACCACCACACTCCCCCTACCCAGAAGCACATGCATGTGCGACTAGGCAAGCATCCATGCACCTGCATAGGCACCTGCATAGACATAGTAAGAAAAGGAATCCAGATGTGACACGAGCGTGTTTATCTTTTCATGGATGCCTAGTGGTAGGACTTCCGGGTTATCTGCAAAAGGGCGGAGTTTGGCTGTTATAATTTCAGTCGTATTCTTTGTCTCTGCTACGTTATGTTCTAGCAGTCCACGTGTCCAATTGCCTACACATTTAGCCTAAAAATCCCTCATGCCTAAATATTCTCTCTGTGAATCACGTGTGAAGCTGCACTGTGTGTGTGTGTGTGTGTGTGTGTGTGTGTGTGTGTGGTAACTGTCACCAGGCAGACATCGACTCATAGGAACACACGCCTTGCCCACACATAACTAAAAGTCTGCAAATATTTTGAGTGCCCGCACTCTGTGCTCATCTGTTGTGCTTCCTCTGTTGTTGCATCGCGTTCGTCATTAAATATGTAGCCACGTGTATGCCGACAATAATTGTAATAATACTATATATAGCCGATATTGTAGGCTACTAGATGTGAGGGCCAGGCTACTAGAGGTTCGGGCCGCTAGTAGTATACATTTTCATAAGCATAATTTCTGTCTGTATACTCACTCACCCAGCCACTTTGGCAGTTAATATTATTTGGTGGTTCTAACCAGAATAATTATGTTATTATTTACTGTACCATTGAAATAATACAAACAGCCTGTAAAGACAAAGCCCACAACCCACTTTAGGGTCTCGCCCCAAAGACTGAGAAACAGTACTAGACCCTTCTGGCCTCCAGATGAAAAAGTCTTAAGTTTCTAGTGTACATCTGAGGTTGTTTGTCACTCCAGCAGCCAGCTGTACACCCTGTGCTGAACCAGTATGCCCTCATCTCAGCCCACCACTTATTACAGCGAGGTTAGCGAGGAAGAACCATGCTAAATCACTGCATCAAACACTGAAGCCACACTGGCCCCAGGCCCAGGCCCTCACTTCCCTCAGCTGCTCAACACATTGCCTCCATTTGCAGGGTTATGGGGGTTGCGGGGGGTTAGCGGTACGCGCATACACACACCACTAACCATCACACTCACTTGCGACTACGATGCTGAATGGCAGCTGGCACAGTGAGGATGGCATGACTGAGGCGGTTAACGGTTCTCCCTCTTGGTGCAAGCGGCTGAGATTGAGGGCTGTGGGGCAATCTCAGCAAGCTAATGTCCAGATGCTGCCATGCTGCTTGCTCTCTGTTGCCTTCTGATGCTAATGATACCCAATGGAAACACCTGTATTCAGGCACCACTACTGGCCAAAGGGTTTAGGCAGGACAGTAAATGTATTGGTATAAAAGGAAAATGCAATTTTACTATTTAAAAAAAAAGAAGCGATTAATAATAATATCTATGACGTATGGCTGATTTTGGCAAGATTTCAGCCCGTTCAGAGTCCCCTTTGACTTCTATTGTAAAAATAAAATTAAATATTTAAGTTAAGTATAGAACATGTGAAATTAGATTAGTGGAGGGACATCTGTGGCCTAGTGGTAGAGTGCACAAGCCATTTGGCACTGATTGGTCCAGTGGTTTGTGAGATTATAAACAGATACACGGACCCTCTTCTAGACATCTCGCCTCTGAGGAGCCACACCGTAAAAACCTTAAAATTTTATTTATGAATAACTGTTTAAACAGTCTTGGTGTGGAGGGCCCTTTCTGTGACCCCTGATTGTCCTATGTAGAGAGATGAGTCATTCTCTTGACATTCCAGTTGCATGGCACTGACCCTGACAGGCTTTCTAACACATTCCTCTTCTTTGGCTGCTAAGTATGATGGAGCAGAACTACGTTTGTTGGCGGGAAGGAGCAACAGAAACAGACCAAGACACACAGCCTTTGGGACAAAGACATTGACAGACAGACAGAGCAAGCTGAAGAGAGACAGAACAGCAGAGAGTGGGTGGATACTAGAGGTGCTCCATTTAGAACATTCTTGGCTGATTACTGATAACGTTTTTTATTTTTAGTCTGACTTGTCGATACCGATTTCTTCCAATTCCAATTTTAATCCTAAAAAATACGTGTTTTATGGAAATGTTTAAGACACTGATTAAAACATTTCAAATGAACAACTTTACTACAAGAATTTAGTAACAGAACTGTATTGCTTTTTATTTCTTAAATTACATGAATGAAGTTTGCAAATGATATTGGCCCGATTGGCACGATGCAATCATTAATACACTTCATTACTAGGCTCAAATTCTTATTCTACCAGACAGAAGGCAGGTGACACGTTTTGTTTGGTAACAAATGGCTAAATATTGAAGAAAGAAACTGTTTTGTTTATGTTTCAATAAGCATTTTGTTGGGTGTGGTTTAATGTAGGTATAACATCTATAGGGTACTGTTGCTTTAAGACTTCACCAAGATGTAATTTCTAGGCAACACTGAGAAGATCTACAATGCAACGGGTCGAACCTCAACGCATTCTTAGCTTGTAGATCAATTATTTTTGATATGCAACACCCTGGGTCATCGTATAAACAAACTGTTTAGAAGCCAAATAAAGCTCTGATGCTTTGATCAAATGACAAGTAGCAAACATATTTAAATTCCTCTTGTTACCAGTGGTTGCCAGGCAATTCAAGTGCACAATTCAACATTTCTGCTCACGCTGAAAAACCTTCACACAGACGGCATGATGATGTGCACACAGTGCGAGTCGTGTTCTGTGCATGCATGTAAATATAACCAGCATAAAATCCGATTTATGAGAAAAACCAGCAGGGCACCGCTCATGACCGGCCAATCAGCTGAACATCGGACGATTTTTCTCGGTGGGTGACAGCTCGGTGCAGTTTTAGTGGTTACACCTAAGGCATATAATGCAAACGTCAGCAAAGGGGGTATTTGGTATTCATTGTCCCCTGAGTGACTAGCCTTGATGTCTTCACATTTGGCTATACACAATCAGAGGTACACAGTCAAATCCTCAGTGTTAATTTGACTCTGAGTATCCAACCTATCAAATAACAGGTCCATTTGTTTATATTTGGTTACTCAGTTACAAATGGATAAATGAACACTGAGGATTTTACTGTGAAATAAGAACAATCTAACAAAAGAAAATGTGTGTGTGTTGGGCGGCACAACATGTCTTAAGTAGTGAAAGGGAATTTGACTATGGATAAATATATCCATTATGGTTCATAAAGGCTGGATGCTTAATGTAGCAGCTCAATTACCATTCCAGAGCAGTGGTCTCATTAGTCAGGCAGCCAGCATTAGCCAAACCATTTAAGAGGGTCAGTGGGACATTGGGTAGGAAATCACCAACACACACACGTATATCTATGTGTGTGTCCATGTATGGGTGTATGTTTATGCATGTGTAGGTGTGTATATATGTTAGCTTGCATCAATAAGAATGTATAACATGCTGTATACATCTTAGGCATGTGTGCATGCTTGAGTGTATAGCTTTTGGGTTTTTTTCACACGTCCCCACCATGACACTGCAAATCAGCAGAGGGAACTCTGGGTGACCCCACTCCAGCTGTTGGAGAAGAGGGCATACGCAGGGCAGCAACATCCCTCTTCTCTGCTATGACGGGATGGGGACACACACACACACATATACACACACCATTCACTCACTCTCACACACGCAGACACATATAGACACAAATGTTTACGGATGGACAAATACACATGCACGAACGTGTGCACACGCGCACACATACACTCGAAGGCTCAGCGAGCGATCGCTACGGCCCATCCCACCTAATGGCCATAGCCTCATACGGCTAACGGGTGCTCAGGGAGGCAATGAGCTTTGCTATCTATATACCCCTGACCTCTGGTTGACTTCTCTCCCCCATTTACCTCCCCCTTCATGGCCTGGCAATGACCTCCTATTAAAGGGGAGAGGAAAGAGCATGGAAGGGTGGGAGAGGTGGTGGGTGTGCAGGGGAGAGGGGACGTCTTGTTTGAATGGGAGTCCTCTGACACAGCCATTGGGGTGTTGAGTACACAAATCTCCCTCTGATAGGGTCAGAGCCAGTGTTTGGCCATTTGTTTTCATTTTTCATTTTTTTCCTTCACACAGCATGAGTGGTCTCTGGTAAATCATAACAGCCAGCAATCATGTGCAGCAATACGGCCTTGATGAGACTGTCAGACAGAGAGAAAGAGAGCGAGGAGAGAGATTGTGAGTGATCGTCAGCAATGCCAGTCTCTCTCTCTCATGCATCATTTGTAGGACATACAGATCCCACACACAAATACACACACTTTCCATTACTGAGATATACACAATATCACACACATGCATACACATCATGTGATGGGACCACAGTAATGCCCTGTTCAAAGGCATAGATTTCAGAGCATCAAAACATCCAGCAGAAGGTGAGAATACAAGCTGGTCTGGACTAGAGCTTATGTATGAATTGCTAGACACAAATGTCAACATCCCCTCCTCTGTACTGCAGCAACTGTATCCTCTGTCTGGTACACGGAACAAAGGATGGCCATGGCATTTGAAAAACATTTAAAATACAAAGTAAAGGACTCATGATCTAAATTAACCACTATAAGATAACGTGTGAAACCAAAACAGTCCTCTTCAATTGTATACTGTGGCCAAAGATAAAGCCGTCTACAACAGGCTTTATCTGTTTATATGCATGTCTGTCCTGACAAAAGTAGACCACACTACACGCATGCCATAAACGAATGCAGCATTAACAGAAGTGGAAGTGAAACTCACTGCTGGATCATAGGTGATAAACTAGGGCTGGTAAAATACGTAACCATGGGTGGAACTCTGTAGTTATACCACCATGGTTCTTGTTAAGCACTAAGTTTGTACTTAAAGATAATGTATTGGGGGGCCGGTGGCCTAGTAGCCTGAAATAAGTCAGAAAGGCCCAAAAACGATAACCTAATAATCAAGATCACCAATTCCATTTGGCCAAAGGAAACCGTCACCATACTAGTCGTCATGGACATCCTGTGAAGAGCGGCTTCACCACTGGGGGGGGGGGATTGGTAGCAGCTAATCATTTCCAGATGTCTGTATTCCTAATGTCATTTATTTAATGATTCTTCTTGCCAAATACTTATCAAAAATAGAACCCAATACAACTGGCCCTAATGACACTTACACACGGTCTTCAGCTAACATACTCTACTCACAGCTTCAATTATTGTCACATTTCTTCACGAGTCAGAGCTGCAACCTGCATTTCAATGAAAACTCGTTCCTGCACACGTTTTGAGCTCATCAAGAACCTTTACATGAGGCTTTAGTTAGTGAGACCCGTTTTCCTTCTTATAGCAGTGCAGCAGAAATGAAATGAGCAGTGCCAGTTGTGGTTCAGTAGCTTAGTCAGAGAACACAGTGGTGGGAAATGGGAGGAGAAATGATGGCTACTAATCTTATGTGGTGGTGACCAACTGACCATCTGCGCCAAACGGGTCACTGTGTTAAACAGGCCTATGTGACCC
This sequence comes from Gymnoscopelus microlampas, assembly GCF_963454915.1. Classification (NCBI taxonomy): domain Eukaryota; kingdom Metazoa; phylum Chordata; class Actinopteri; order Myctophiformes; family Myctophidae; genus Gymnoscopelus; species Gymnoscopelus microlampas. The sequence continues at coordinate 35,637,646 of NC_139941.1, forward strand.
TTGCCTGTTCACTCGCTCTCTGGGCTAATCCTACTCTGTGTGTGTGTTTGCATGAGTTACCCTGAGATACAGGGCTCGACATTGCGACCGTTTTGGTCAAAATGCACCTGAAATTTAATCTGTGCGACCTAAAAATATAATTGGGACTGCAACAAATTGCTGTGGTGCGACTAACAGTACATCGAGTGAACCAAAGCGAGCGCTCCATGCCATCTAACATGCATTCCCCTCTGAGCTGCAGTGGCTAAGATGTTAATCTAATAGCCTGTGGTGTGTAGTTTACTCATTGACACAACGGACCGGGCGATTACATGTTGGTGGTCCTTAAATTTTGTGGGTGCTCCTACATTTTTTCTGGTGCTCCTCAATTTCCTCCTCAAGTGGTAGCAAGTAAAAAGGTTAATTTCGAGCACAGACATGGGCCATCTATAGAGAGAGATCACACAGGCACATGACACAAAACAACGACCAGGTAAAGCCAGGACCAGTACAAAACAGAGCTTTGCCAAGTGTTTCTACTTGTTAGACCCCCTCTACTGCTGCCTGTGCCTGACTCATAGCCTGCAACTTAACACATGATGATGGCCTGTTATTCATCTGCCTGTGAGTGGCACTCGAAGATTTGTTTACAAACCATTCTCCCTGTGGGCATGCATGCATCTGTGTGGCAGAGGGTGTGCTAATGTGTGGCATTTGTGGGTTCATTTATGTATTAATGTGGCTTCTGCCTTAGGTGTGAATGTAGCACAAATCATTCAGCATGTATCGTATAGTAAAGAATCGTTTAGAATTGATTGTGTCTGTGTCAGACATAATTAGCGTCTGCACATCTGAGTGCGTGTATACAATATATAATACCTGGGACATCATAAATCTTCAAGTGAAGTCATGGTTGACACTCACGTTCATGTAATGCTCATTTACAAACCTGTGTGTATGTGTGCATGAGTTGTGTATCTGTGTGTCCATGGCCCTGAGCAGGGGAGGTTAGTAAACGGCTGCTTTCTCTGATCAGGTTACAACAGTGGGTGTGTTCCCTGGCTCCTCTGTCGCCTGCATGTCTGCCTCTTCCCGTTTTTCACTGTCTCAGTCCTTCTCTACCCTTCTCCCTCTCTTTCATGCTCTCTAACTCTCTGTCTTGCTCTCACACACTCCAAATCATCCCCTCACTCTCTCCCTGTTGCTCACACTTGCTCTTTTACTCACTCGGGCATTTTTTTTCTTTACTTCCTTTCACTCAGTATTCAGTCAGAGCAGAGTTCATCGAGGCCTCTAAAACTCCAACACATACCTCCTATTTTCTCTCTCCCTCACTTTGTTCTTCCTTCCGTCCTCTCTTTCCATGCCCGTCCTTCTCTCCACTCACCGTTTCTATTTCTACCTTCCGCCCTCTTCCTCTAGCCTCCCACTCACTTCCTCCCTTCTCGCTTTCTCAGTCTCATTCTGCCTTTACTCGTCACTCATTCACCCTTTTTCTCTTTCCTTCCCTCTTTCTGTAACTCCCTCCCTCCCTCTCTTTCTTTCTTTCGTCTCCTGACAGGGAGCAGCCCTGCAGCTGGTCCACAGCCCTGCAGGAGGCTGGGAGCCACGTGATTCTCTTCGGTAACCTCCTTCTCTTACCCTGACCTCCTCTGTCTCTTCCTCACTCTTCTCCACTGCAGGCAAGGACTGGAGAAGTGCCCTGGTAGTAACCACTCACCTTCGTTTCACAATGCCCACCCTGGACCACAAAATGCATACACAGACACACTCACAGCCTGCCACACAATGCTACACTAGTTATCGGTGTTCATTGATCTCTCTCTCGACCTCTTGTCCTCCTAACCCGCAATTTAACCTTAAAAACACAGTCGCTTTATTCCTTTGAGATCTTCTCTGTTGCCAGCTTTGATGCCTCAGGACAGACATGGTAGCATGGTATACACAAATGGTATGAGAGCTTTAATTCACACACAAACAAAGTCTGTGCATAGTGTTATTCCCCCTGGAGAGGCAACTTGGCCAGGCCACAATGGCCAGTCCATGTTCAAACCAAGCCACAACTCAACAGATTTTTAGAATGTCTAAAACAATGTTACCTGCAGAGATGGGATATGCATTTTTAGCTCCGACAAGCTTAGTAGCCACAGCTCAGAATGAGACACAGTATCTGACTGGTGGCTGACGTTTATTTTCCCTCTCTAATTACATCACTTTCTTATAGGCCACAGGCCGCATGATGGCCGATGCAACCAGGGTTTGACAATCTTTGGATTCTATCTGCGTTTTTGTGGGGGGAATCCATGATTTAAATGCACTCTGTGGCACATTTTAGAGTGACATTTCTTCAGTTAATTAACCCTATATGCCTCAGACGCAAAGGCTGTCATTCCTTCCTCCTTCGACACCTTTTTATAGCCTTCTGTCAGGATATGATGTACGCTATAAGAGACTTTGTCTCTCCGTCTTACACTCATGGTTTGAGGTCTGCATAGCGGTGGTGTTGCCGAATGTAGACACGACAGGGAATGTTATCGTTTCTGTTTGGCATGTTTTTGCCATTACGTAGAGGTCTATGGCAAAAAGGTTCTCCGACTGTGCACGGTTGGGGCAGCTGTTTTTAATGGTTTGGTAGTCATGTCATTTGAAAACAATCGGAGCAAAAACCATTATCTATATAGTTCAGACATGCCATCCTGTCCCGTCTCTCGCAATTGGGTTCTACACACACCCTACTTGCTATATACTCAGAACCTTAATTTAGTTCCTGAAACATAATCATGAATAAGTGAATAAACACATAGAGCACCTCCTCGTGGTATCAGCAATCGCTGGGCCAAATAGGCCACGATGAGTCTGAAGATGCGGAGCAACTGTATTGATTCCATTGTGATCATTACTTATTAATACATGTTTACATTTCTGCATGAGTGCAACAGCTGGGTTGAGGATCGGTGTATTTTAGTCCAATTAAGAGTTCCACAATCTCACATTTAAAAAGCACTTGTTCCTAATAAGGATGGCCATTTTTTGGAAACATACACTTGGGAGTGTTACCGGTTTAAGATAGTATGACATATTTAACATAACATTGCAGTGCATGTCTGAAGCCTTGGACACAACTGCATCATTGAGTTGTATATAGCATAATCGACTTCAACGCTTAAATAGCGTTAACAAGCCACGTGACGTTAAGCCAACCGTATCGGTATAGACAGAGAGCCTACCAGGTGAACAGTCCTCAAATAAAATGAAACAACAATCATCTGTTTTTCTCAAAATGTTGCCCACTATTCCCACTGCCTTGTAGTTTCCTAGCTGTCTGACTCTTTACAAGCTACAGTCTGCTAAAATCTGAGCCCTTCAAAACAGAAGTGGGGTTCATACGTAATCACGTATATAATACTAAGCTTCCTTTCCCCCTTCACGTTGCGGTCGTTTTGAAGTTATTATAGATTTCATAGCAGCCTTTTAGCCAGTGAAATTGTTGCCATGGACTGTGTAGGCTGGTTCAACAACATACCCCAGAGACTTAACCACTTAGACCCCCATACATTGTTGAGTGGAGTCCCTCAGGGATCTTCACTGAAAATATCTGATCAACAAGCTCATGTGTCACGACGCGTTGTGAGCTTTTCAATCTGCTATTGTGTACCAGTACCTGACCCATCCTTAGTTCCTAAAAAGAAATTTGGGCTGCACCTTCAGGAAAGGGAGAATGCCTGTCACTTAAGAGGAACATTTGGAATGATTCCATATCATTTCTACAGATAGACACTGAACACTTCTTTTGTGCGCTTCAAAACATTTTAACAGAGCACACGTGTTTCTCAGAAACAAATCACCCGTGCTTTGTGCCTCTGCCACAGTTGTAATTTAAACAGGATTTGTGTGATCTAATAAAACATCTGTTGCCACCAGAGCATGCAGCGTTGCATTCATTTGTAGTAAAAGCAGCCGTGTGAGAGTGAGGTGTCTGTTTTTAATCTTAGATTTCAGTTTCTCTCCTCTACATATTACACTGCTATATTGTCTGCTGTCAAATGCCAAAATGAGGGCTCTGCAATGTCATCCTTTACTGCATTAGAGTTTCAACGTTGGGCTGGCCTAGCTGTCACTGCACATATGTATAAATGTAAAATTACGTGTATACACCTAGCTGGCAATGAAGTGCTTCAGATTCCGATATATGCGTTTAGACTGGAAAAACTGCAAAGCTGGGCCATCTATGGCTGTCTGATCAGCGTCGCTCCGCCAAATCAGAGACATACCTCTAAAATTGGTTTCATCATGAGTCAGTGAATTAGCCTCAACTTACTATTCTGTACATCATTAATGTGAATAGTTGTGAAGTGTTAGCTTAATGTATATATGCATTTAAATATTTCTGTAAATGTTATTTATATACATACATTATTGCATGTTACTGCACTGTGTTTGTCACGTATGCATACATTACTGCTCGTCTGTTAACCATTTGTTTTATGTACACATGCATGCGTGAAGGCATTACCTTGTCTTTCTCATGGGGCAGCAGACGGACAGGTGGGAGTGATTCCAGGGATACTGTCCCCGTCCCATCATCCAGGGTGCTGCTGCGGCTGACCATGTGGAACAGTGGGCCCTGCTTGGCTACGCGGCCATGGGCAACAGCCCTCTTCAGGGCCACCCTTAGCTGCTGGTGGAACAGGCCAGGCCCCATGGAACCGCTGCCTGAAAGGTAGGCCGCCACGTCAGCCTGGCACTTGAGGAAACGCTCGATGCTCTTCAGGCTGGAGCCACCAGCCTCATGGAGACCCTCCAGTGAGCGTTTGATCAGCTTGTTCCAGTCCAGTCCGGGCTTCTTCCCCGAGTGTGAGTGGGAGTGGGAGTGGGAGCTTCCCCCACCACTTCCTCCTCCTCCTCCACTGCCTCCTCCTACGGAGCCTCCACCACCGCCACTTCGTGGTTTTGGTAGGGCGAGGCGCCCAGGGTTGTCAGGGTCCTTGTAGGAGTTAACGCCCTTGTTCGAGACCTTAAGAATGGTGCCATCCTTGACACTGAGCTCCAGTTGCTCCAGAACTGTCTTGCGGTCAAGGCCATGCGACATGGACACGGCATTGCAAATGCGTTCCTCCGACGGCCGCTGCTTTTGCTTCTTCACCTTCTTGATGGCCTCCAGGATCCATTGGGTGTACATAGGGTTAGCCAGCTTCACCATGGCTGCAGTCTAAGAGTGGGCGCGGTAGCCCCTGCAGGTCTCACTGCAACGACCACAAACTTATAGATAGGGAAAAAAAGTTGATGAAAAAACTGGCCTGTAGGCCAAGGAAGGAAGGGCCCGGCCTGCGCCCTAGCGCGCTGCCGCCGCCTCTTCCTTCACCTCCTCCTCCCTCCTCCACTTGGTGACTATCCTTTGTCCTGGGGCCGCACAGAGAGTCCCTCAGAACCTAAGTATGAGTAGCACGGCAGGGAGGAGTTCACCATAGCATAAACCAACCCACCTACCAACCCAGCAAAAAAAAGGAAGCAAAAAGTGGTCTACCCACTACCCTCTCCAGGCAGGAATAAGAAGCCTGGAGGAGAGCAGAGGGGTAGTGGTGTTTTTATGAGTCTAAGTGTAGTTGGACCACACACAATATGAATGGTTTAGGCAAAAAAAAAAAAAGAAGTGTTTACCCACCTCTGCCTGTTGCAAAATACTGACACACATACACAGGTATGCCCAATAAAACCTGTTGCGTCAGTCTTCTGTCAATAGCAATTAGCCAATCTTCACTGTGACACAAATGACCATGGCCTTTTAGAGGTGACCGTAGTCGTTTGGTAGAAGTTAAAAAAAAAAGTGTGAATTCCAAAGACAAGGTGAACACGATAATTTTCCTTATGTCCCAATTGGCTTGTTCCCTCCTCTCCCTCTCTCTTCCGGCAGCCTGAGCTTTTCGGTTCTGGGACGGAATGGATATCTCACCCCAGGGAGCAGCCGGGCCTGATCACCTTCATGCCGATTGCACCTCAGCAGTCGCCGCACCCTGCAGAAACAAGGACAAAACACATACAGAGACAGCAGGTCAGCGAACCTTCATACAAAAATGATTATTATTTTTTGTGTGTACGTTCATTTTTTGTGTACAATACCAGGCAGGCAAAGGGGAAAATAGTGTTTCACTCAGGTGAAATGCAGTTATTCTCCCATTGTATTTGCATGGATAAACTTCATGTGCATAGTGCAAGTTCATGTCCTATTCCATGTAATAACATTCAATAACACATGCCTTCAAAACAGACAGACACAAACAAACAATCTCCCCACCCATCCCAGTGTTATCACTGCAGAATGTAAACAAAGCCATGCTTGTCCACAAAAATCATAATAAATCTCAAGGCAGGTTCCCTCCAGAATCTACATCAGACAAGACCCTGTTACAACATGCATCTACTTTCAAAACACAGATTAGCCTGTCTGAGAGTTAGCTAGAGACACCAGCTAAAGCGAAAGTATCAGTGTTGTAGTTACTTTAAAATGCACACTGGAGACAGTAACATTACAACAAGCACACACAAACATTAGCGTAGTACTTTAGTTATCAGCATTATAATAAATCCTATTTTATTCTTTGGAAGGAAAGTAGGTGACAGACAGGGTCTTGGTTTATGACTGTTCAGGACATACTCTGACACACCATAATGTTGTGTACATCAGAAAACCAATCCATCTTTCAATTCCTAAACTTGTACGACCATTTGTAACAGCCACCTCAGTCTGAAATCATGTAAAAGGTTGGTCATTTCAGAACAAGCAAAAACACAATTGTCAACCAACACAATTTTTACCAGCAATATCTGGTTAACGACGACTCAAACGAGTAGCTAGTGTTTACCGTTTAATGCATGTTCTTTACTATCAACCCCTAGCATAGAGGTAAACACAACCGTCCCACACAAACACAACGCTTCTAAGCCAGTTAGCCTGGCGTGCTAACATAAACACGATGCAGTCAAAACACGGGTTGTTAGCAAACACTGGCTTACAAATCCAACTGAAAATCAAAGCCAGGTCGAATGCCGCCTTCCCCGGACTGTTGTTGACTCTCACTGATATGACGGGCAATTATGTGACAGCAAAACCTTCCCTTCCCGCTAAAGTGCTGCTGTTGTTTAGCCAGCTAACGTTAACACCTTGCTAACAACTCACCGTTAGCATTCCTCATCATACACACAGGCTAATGTTACTACTATATCCGCCGCTAGCCCTCCAGAAGGTAAACAGCGTGAAACAAACGTTTGCCACAACGATTCCATTATCATGTCCACAGCGGCCCGCAGTCTCTCAAAACGGGCAACAATCGCAACAACGGCCACCACGAACAATCTGATTTCCCGGAAAGTCACGGTTAAAATTAATGGCAAGATCGCGGCCTTCCGACAGGGAGGCAACAATGCATTCAAGTTGCAGACTCAGATCAGACGACCGTAGGAAGGGGGCTAACGGGCAAGTGCATAATACAATATAAAGAGTTTTTGAAAATAGCAGATCTACAAGCTCACAACGCGTCGCATCGCGACGCGTTGTGAGCTTGTAAATCGGCTATTTTCAGCACTCATGTGGCCTAAAGTTGCTTCTTCTGGGCTTGTTTTCCCCAATGCAAGTTGCCAGACTCAGATCAGACGACTGTAAGACAGGCTAACGGGCAAGTGCAAAAAAATGTATACACCACACAGAGGCGGTTTTTTCCCTACGATCTGGGTTGTGTTGGTACACTACGGCCTCCTTCTCAGTCCTCGGACTCAGGTAGCGGGTGAAAAGACAACTGGTGGCCCCGAGCAGTGGCGTTGTTCCATCCAAAACACTCCCCACCTCGCTCACTTCCTTCCTCCGCCAGCCGCCCTCCCACGTATCGCCTCTGTTCTGCGGTGCGCAAGAGAAGACAAGGCCGCTGCTGGCTAGGCCTCGGCTCCCCCTCCATCCAACCGCCCCCCACCCCCGTGCCGCCCCCCTCCTCCTTCCCTCCGCGATCATCATCATCTCTCCGTACCCTCTACCTCTCGCGGTTCCCAGAAAGCCTCTATAGAACTGGTGGGTCCAGTTCGGGGGTTTTATTTAGGGAGGGCCAGCCCGGATAACCGTGTAATGTCCTCTAGCCCACCAGCCGCTACTCACCGGAATTCCGTGTCGAGTTGCCGCGGAGAACGTGCCAAAAATCATCCGAATCGGAGACAACAACAAGCCCAAAAATGCAGCCAGCAGGGACTAGAGGCTCCAAAGCTGACGCCATCTTTGAGTGAAACAGGAGCTCGGGCTCAGGCTGCCTGGTGGGGGAGGGGGGAGCTTTAGGGACCGTCTGCATCGTGCACTAGGAGGAGGACTGGGCTGCAGACGCACTGCGAGGGGAGCGGGGTGGTGGTGGGCACGGCGGAGCTGTTGCTGTGTGTGCGAGGGGTGGATATCGGTTGAACAACATGAAATGGAAGAAAGGGACAGATGGTGGAGGAGGAAAAGGGATAGGTGTTCACGCTCTCTCCGCTGTGCGCACACACACAGACACGGGAGCAGTCCAAGGGAACGTCTACATTTTATTCTTACAAGGGGAAAAAAAATCAAAGCAAGCGAGTGGGGTTTAACGTTAGAGGGTATTTAAAGATCAAAGTGAGACACCCTCCACACACTGCCCGGTGTGAGAGATCTGCAGTCTATTGTAGCAGCTGTATTTTTGCGAAAGATTGGGAGCCAGCTGCCAGCCACACACACACACACACACACACACACACACACACACACACACACACACACAGATATAGGTCTACTATGCCATGGATTTAGATGTTGTGCTACGGTTACAGTAGTATGCTATTACCAGATAATGCACACCCTTTTATGTGGAGTAGTGCCTTGCTAGGCAGATTATTATGATACGTAACGTGGCTAATATCTTCCCAAAAAAAGTGATTATGTAAATTGCCCGCAATGCCCCCACTATCCCCATAATGATTAATATCCAACACGCGTCTTCCATTACAATAAATTAGGACCCAATTATTTCTCTTCATTATTTACATTTAGAAAACGAAGTTTTTACGGTTCACAGGAGCGCAGCATAAAATTAATATAGCATATGTGACATATGGACAGTCAGGCATCACTCTCGTTTTAATTATCTAATCCCATAAAAAGTAGGCTAATTAACTCTACATGCGCAACAAGCGACTGGAATTAGTCGAGATAGTGTCAAATAGACCAGTGGTTCTCAACATGTGGGTCGGGATCCCCAGGGGGGTCCCCACATGATTTTTGGGGTGTCCCCAGATGGCAGTGAAGTGACAATTTAAGGACGTTTAAGACCTTTTTAATACGTAAATAAAAAAGCTAAGAAAAAAAAAGGTTATCAACAAACTAACTGGTCAAACATTGGCCAAATTATCAAATAATGTAAGAAAGAGGCAAAAATTGTGAAACACAATTAGCTGATCTACAAGCTCACAACGCCTCGCACAAGGTTCACAATATTTATCTGTGGAACAGAGTCAAAAAAGAGATTATGCCTCAACACCTACATTACAAGTGCTTGTCAGGGTGGGGGGTCCCCAGTTCAAATATGATTATTATTATTTTTTAAATTGTTTTTAAGGTTAAAGTACTATATACTTATAGTAATCATTGCTACTGAGCGTTTGTTCGGTCACAGGGGTCTCACCAGCTCTTTAGTAAACAGAATATAGTACATTTTCAGGTAGGTGACACATTTTAAGCCAATCAGGAGAGAGCACTGAAAATGCATTTTCTGTTTAATAAAGAGCTGGAGAGACATGGGAGACTCCTTATATGGACAAGACACTAGTAACGAGCACTATCAGAACATAAACCCATTTTGCAATTATTTGAATAATTGCAAATCACTTACCCTACCTTTTAAATAAAATGTGTCAGATATCGACATTGTAATAATAATATTTTGCTTTGCAATATAATCTAACCTGTCCATGTGGAATAGCTGCAGGAGGTGTTCAAAATTCACTATGAGCTTATTCAGAAGAAAAAAACAATCAATAAAAATGAATTTTGCCTGCACATGCAATTTAATGATTGGCCTACAGTGAGATGCACCTGTGTTACCTGAGCAAATCATGGCAAGCACAAGCACTTGTCCTTTTCCATTACGGGCTAATGACGAGACTCCTCGTGTGCAAATCAAATTAACTGAAGCTTTGTAGCAAAACAAAGTGTACATAAGTCCTTTGGGAGGAATTTGTACTGTAAGTTAGTCTTATAGGGACCAATTAAGCCTCAGGTTATCCCATGTTACACATTTTTTATTAGCTCTTTTGCTTCCGTTTGTTTAGGGACCAGTATGTCACAGTGAAACTAATGTGTTAATTAAGTTGATGAATTGTTATTGCAAATAAGCACTGGTACCCATTAACACGCTGTGAGATATTTGCCTCCAGAGGCCAAATTTATATAGGCCTACATCACACACAGATGGACTTGAAACACTCAGGAGAGCCCATAGCATCAGATCCGTTTTTTGCTGGTCATGAATAAATAATGTCACATGATCCAAGGCAGAGGTGTAGCCTGCTTGTTTGTTCATGGACAAACAAACAGAAACAAAATATTTGACTTGAGCGCTGAAAGCTTGATCATTGATATTGATTGTGTATATCCTAAAACAATATAGGCAGAACTTTAGATTACTTTAATTATGAGGGAAAATATAGGCTACATTTTACATTTATGTTGGGTATGGAAAGTATTTCATTAAGTACACAAAATAATGCCCTCCCAACATGGGTCTATGTAGCCTGGGCAACTTGCGTTTTGGAATGAAACCCTTCCCTTTACTATTCTTTGTCTCACTTAGAAGAAGCACCTCATTGGTCTTTCATCTTCCTTAATCCCCTGTCCTGTTCTTATTTCTATCCACCCTGCATCCACCTGCTTGCACGCGCACCCACATAAAAACGGAACAGTGTTCACCTGCCCCCATCACAGGCATGCACATTGCACACACACACCCCGAACCTCCCACATCCCTGCCACCTGATGCACAAGTGCCTTCTGCTTTCCAGAAGTGCCTGCTGATGCTCTGCCTCTACCCTCAGTGCCGAATAGTGTGTGTGTGTGTGTGTGTGTGTGTGTGTGTGTGTGTGTGTGTGTGTGTGTGTGTGTGTGTGTGTGCGTGCGTGTGTGTGTGTGTGTGTGTGTGTGTGTGTGTGTGTGTGTGTGTGTGTGTGGGTGGGTGGGTGGGTGTGTGTGTGTGTGTGTGTGTGTGTGTGTGTGTGTGTGTGTGTGGGGGGGGGGGGGGGGGGTCCTAAAATAAGATCTGATTGATTGTCTGTTTAGGTTCAGAAAACAGGATGTTTACATCCAGCAAGAGGTCTAGTACAATCAAATGTGTTTGACATGTGACTAAACTCTTGGATAAGTGCTGCATGTTCTTTTGAATTGACCACGAAGCTAGGACCATAAACATTCTATTGAAGTGGCCTGACCCTGTCAGAATATCTTGCATCCTACTTTTGGATCCTGACCCACTGGATGACAAATGTCAGCCTACTGTGACCCATACAGATAAGACAGAGAGAGTACCTGTTGTGAACTTGTGACCTGCTCTATCGTAGATGAATCAGTAATGCTACAAAATTGGCAACTTTTTTACTCAGCTAAATATGACCAAAGAAAAGGGCAGGGGGATACTACCCAGCATTTCAAAGCCGCCTTTGAAATGCCACTTATTGTGTTGAGAGCAGTCACTCTACGGGCCAAATGTGTAAACTGTACTGTAATTGCACACATTTCCTGTTTTTGGTGTGTTTGTGTTTTATTTGTGTCATGACTGGAAGGAGGGCTATAATGCATTAACTAACTATATGCTAGGCAGAAACCAGGACTCACTATTTGTCCGTGTGAACTAGCAAGTTTCCTGCTGTGGCTGGCTCCACGCCAACTCCCCAAAACCCCAACTGCTCATCCCACTATACCACTAACCCCCACCTCCTCCCATCATGGAAAAGGGCTGAAACATACAACGGAAATTTCCAGTGCCTGTGTCTGCCCAGGAGTGTGCCCCCACCCGTGCTTAGCTCCCACTCCCTGTACTCCCACCGCCCCATGGCCCGTGCTATACCCAAGCATGTTCAAGCCCAAATGGACATGGAAGGTGAAGTACATCGCTTGTTGGATCACTGAGTGGCAGCCTCCCCTGGCCTTGCCTGGTTCAAAACATCAACCCCCCTCCCCGCCCGTCTTGCATATCGGTACCAGTAGCACTAATTCTTTCTTCCATCTGAAAACACTAGCTCCTTTACTCATATCTCCAGAGTGTTCAAGGAGAGCGGTGGAGTACACTTGTAACTGCCTAAGACATTCGCTTTTGAGAGCTGAGAACCAGGTACTCGGTTTGATAAATCAATTGTCCTGCCACTGTGAACAGTCTCTTCAGTGTATGTACATTTGGAGTCGAGGGGGAACTCTGACAAGGCAATAAACATGCATAAATAGCTCAGACCTTAATGCAATCACAGCGGAGCATAGCCAGCCGTCACAGTGATAGATATTACCTGGTCCCTTGTGTTATTCAATTGTAACAATTCCAAGGCGGCCCTTGAAGCAGTCAATTGTGTTGGTTCTATCAGCAGTCAGGATTCATAACCACATTTAAGTGTGCTTTTTCTTTTGTTTTTGTAGGACTTCAGATTTTTACGGTGTGGCTCCTAGGGGACGAGCGGTCTAGAAGAGGGTCTGTGAAGTCTGTGAGTATATGTGAGTTTGTCTGTCTGTCTGGGGCTAATCTCACAAACCCGCAGGACATATGTTTTATATTTTTAAAAATATCAAACTTTTAAAAACATTTATTTTCTTTGCCAGGCCGAAGGCATGGCGAGAGTATGTTTTACCCCCTGTCCGTCCGTCCGTCCGTCCGTCCGTGTGCGTGTGTGTCCGTCCGTCTGTCACCAGATAATCTCCGGCACCGTTGGCCCAGTCGCTCCGAAACTGTGCACACACACTCCCTGGATTATCCAAACGTCATGCAAATCGGTACACAGTATCACTATAGTCATGTGATCAACACGGATCTGTCCGATTTCCCATATTCCATCCTCATTGCCTAAGGTTGGCTTCCAAAGTTTGCAGGATTGGTCCGTTTTGAACAAAAAGCCTCAAAGTATACACACAGCTTGCGATTTCCGTGAAATTTCACACGCACATTCCCACTAGGCCGAGGAAGAAATGCCACCCTTCTCACATTGGCCTGATATAGCGCCACCAGCAGGTGCGGAGACCTGTGCGGAGACCTGTGCTCCGAGGAGCACCTGGCGGAGACCTGTGCTCCGAGGAGCACTTTTTCTAGTTTTCATTTGATACAGGAAGAACTTTGGAACTCCATATTTGGGCAAGACTGATGTCATCAATATGACATCAGTTTGGACACCAGTCTGGAGACAAGTGGAACTCCATATCTACCTTTCCATTAGTACCTGGTACCTTCCATTAGTACATTATAATTAATACCTGGTAGGTACTAACAGGTAAACAGGTACTTCTTAGGTGCCTGTAGCGTCCAAATTCCAAGCGGGCTGAGGCAATATCGAATGGTGAGGTGTTAACACTGCTGACTACTGATTGGTCAGAGAATCCTCTAGCATTATGACAGACAGACACACATCCATGGGTGTTTCTACGGATACCCAATTTTGTTGTCTCCGCCAGGAGACTATGTTTTCGTTCTCGTCCTTCCGTGTGTCCACCAAGCTAACATTGGTCAAGCTTCACGTGACACATGACAATATGTTGAAAGGGTGTGCTTTGATTGGCTAGCAGGACGCATGATGAAATAGAGTCCTATAAATAGGTGTGTCACTTCAAAAGATCATTTATATCTTTTGAAGTGAGGTAAGACAGGATTAATCAGGAACAGTACAGTACGGAGGCGGAGACCTGTGCTCCGAGGAGCACATTTTCTAGTTTTACATTTGTATTTTGTATCTTCTCTTTGTGAGGATATATCCTGGTGTAATTGCTGGTGTTTTATAAATCTGTGAGATTTGACTGCATTGTGTTTTTCAGTTTATTGTACTAAGGATGATTAGCTCTGAGAGTAACCAAATGAACCATTTATTAACATTAGCCTCCTGCTGCTGTCTTTCCCTTTCTGTATATAATGCATTGCACGGAGCAGTAGGGGTTCGCTATTCTTGTAAATATAAATGTATATGTGTAGCAATAAACTGAACATTTTTGGAACACTCTCTTGTTGTGTTGTGCTCTTAGATCTAAACAGGCTATTAACTATTAACTATTAACAAACATTTAAATTAGGCCAACCGGTCTGGCTGAGCACCCCTTTCTTGTCCTAAAGCAATGGTATAAGCCTATAAAGTTATGTTAGTTTTAAATCTATCCTAAACCTAAGATCAAACTTTAAATAACTAATTTAAAATGAAGGCTAGCCAAATTGCTTCACTTTGCAAAGATTTACTGATTACAAAATTGGTCCCATTGGTCCTCATAAGCGCAGAAGCACACACAAACAAACACATAAATTCCTGCTTTTTGTGCATTTTTTTTTGTTCCACAATATAAGCCATTAACATTTTGCCATGCATGTCACTCAGTCACATTCTACTGCTAACCTCTAGCACAGTGTTCAACTGATTTCTCACTAGGATTTATATTTTGCACTGATCAACACTGACCGTCACAGTTGGGACCCATGTAAATTATTAACACATTATTGCTATACATTATTAGAGTTATTCAGGGTCCCCAACCCTGTCAGAGTGTCTTGTGACCAACATCTGGGTCCTGACACACACTTTTGGAAATGCTCCTACGGGCAATAATCCATGCTGCTGGCAGCAACCTCCACCTATTTATCATACACGTCTATACACTCAAGCAGCTGTCCAGGTGAAACAGAAAAAAATACCAGGACTACACACTGGATACCTACACACTGGACTCCTACTCTCCCAGTAGCTAACCACACTACTTCTTTAGTTTTGTTTAAATGTATACACATGTCAAAGAGGGTCTGCTTATCTATGTCGTTTGAATAGATACACACAATTTTATTACCTAGTGACTCGTCTGCTCTTACACACAAAGTAGATTATTTATGACTTGAGGTCTCAACCCAACATACTTGTAACACAATGTTCTTCTATGAACGTTGTTCTAAATTTTACCCTGTGCGAGTGTTTCGCAACTTTCTTTTGGGTCATGACCCACCAGTTGAGAAACTCTGCTCTACACCCTGCAGCAAGACACACACTAATTAATCTATCATTTAATCAGATTATAAATGAACAGCTCTATTGGACCGCTTTTGTCCATGCAGCACCAACAGCAGATAAACATAATGGGATTCATTTTGCTTCAGTTCTGAACACCAAACTGTATTTCACAAGCTTGTTCATTTAATTCCAAACTCCATTTCCCAAAAAGCCTCTATATTATATGTTTATGTCCTGTCTGTCAGTCTGCATGTTTTGGTATTCAGACCTCCCACATTTTAGGCTCCTTCCCAAGTCCAAGTTAGAGTGAAGTATGCAAGCGGTCTCATGTTTGCCAAGCAGGATGCACCTCAGACAACAATGCACCCTCCAGGACCCTCTTTTTCTCTTGTGCGTGCGCGTGCACGTGCGCTTACACACACACACACACACACACACACACACACACACACACACACACACACACACACACACACACACACACACACACACACACACACACACACACACACACACACACACACACACACACAGTCACACACACACATTCCTGTGGGCCTGGTGATGGTGGGGGGACTTAACCTCTGGTGCTCGGGAGGCTTTGTGCTCAGTCCGCCCCCCACTCTACCCTACCACCCTAGCCTACCCCACCCCACCTCTTGTCTCTGCCCACCACAAGCCACGCTAAGCTATACACACCACCCCCGCAACCCACCAACCTTCTCCTTGTACAAGGCCCTCAGTTACACAATGATCTATCCTTCTCATGGACTCCTCAGTCAGTGTTAGAATCTCTTGTGATCCCCTCAATCAGATTCATTATAGGAGACCAGGATGGAGATTTATAACAAAGAGGATATGTTGGTTTAATCAATAAATGAACCCCAAATGACGTTTAAGCCTCCATGTCATCATCATGCACCATGTAGCTTTCATTTCAATTAGACACACACACACACACACACACACACACACACACACACACACACACACACACACACACACACACACACACACACACACACACACACACACACACACACACACACACACACACACACACACACACACACACACACACACACTTCAGGGGTAATGAGGGCAAAATGTATACAATTCCATGCAGGATGAGTGGTGCTCTATGGGGCTAAATTACATTACATGGGCAATCAAGACCTCTCTTGTTATTATGTAAACCATGATGAAGCAGTTCTTGGTCCAATATGATCTGTAATTGAATAATTAGATTCAGGGCTGTGTGAAGATATGTGTGGTTTGTCTCCCCCCGGTGCTAGCGAGAGGCAACAGATGGGGGATGTTATATAATTATATTGATGTCAATTAAAATCTCAAATGATAGAGGAATGAAGGATAACAATATGGGCGGATTAGAGTTATCACAGTATTGGTGACAAATATATTCAGACCTGCTGGGTAACAACAGCCATAGTTGTTGACAGTGATAGAAAACCTATAGTGTTTTCCATGTGAGGAAATATGACAGGACGGATAATGTAATTTCTCATTCATCACATTTCCTCATAAACATTTCCTGATTGGAAACAGCCACTCGATTTCGGAGCACCTCTCATGTGTTCTGGGACAGCAGGTGTACCAGTGCGTCATGGCTGCTCAGATTGATAGGATACTGACATATTGCCTCGGTACTGCAGTGAACTTCACCTCTAGGTCATCAGCGCAGGCCCAGCACAGCGTAACCCTTCCAGAGCAGGCAGACAGAGCCTAGCCCCAGGCTAAGACCCTCCCTGACCCTGATAATCACAACAACCCCTTGTTACTGCAGCCAAAGTCTGGGAAGGATCTCTGATACTGGCAGCATACAGCAAGTGCTAAGGTATTCAAGTGACTCCATGTACTTAACACAAACCCCAACACCTGCTCATTTATCACGGCTGACACATGTCAGCCTACTCCATTTCTCATACATAGTCAGGCCCAGTCAATCTCACCAGCCAGCCAGTGAGTCCAGCCCAGCAAACCAGTTAACAAGTCAGCCAGATCTATATAGCCATTACACTACAGTCAGTTGCAGTTGGCCAGCCAGTGCCTCCAGCAAGTAAACGTGTCTGACCAGCCAGCCAGCCAGCCCAAGTAGCAAGCCCAATATAGTCAACTAATAAACCAAACAGCCTTTTGGTAAGCCAACAAGTCATTAAATTAAATTAAATTTTATTATAGTGCCAAATCACAAGTTGTCTCAAGACACCTAACATATAGAGTAGAGACCCGACAGAGTTCAGAAAGGACCAACAAAGGCAAATGGGAGCCCTCTCCTTTTATCCTCTTATGGAGGTTGCTTTCTAAATGTGTAATACAAACCAAATTTAAGAGAAATCTAACGGCCCAAAGTAAACAGCTTTTACTGTATTTAAACCATTTCTTTGTCCGGCACACTATTGTGTCACATGTAATTCTAGACTACATGACAGCTTATCACAGAACCCCCAATAACATCTATAGAACATGACATCTCTGAAGGCCCCAGTCAGTCCAGGGAAGAACCCCTTCTTCACATATCTTAGTCACACTGAACATTAAAGGGAAAACAGTAAATGAATGATTCTATGAACTAAGGCATGTTGTTCTAGATAGTTGTTCTTCTCTGAGCTGTTACTGTGTGTAGTGTGAGATGGCTCATTCTCTTGTCATTCTTCTCTCTCCCACTGTAGTGCTTGTGCTGGTTCTGAGTAGAGCAAGTATACTTATCTTGTTTAAGAAACCTCTTGATTTATTTATGGGGGGGGGTGTCTACTACTTATAATTGGAGTCTGGTGAGACCAGTATCAGTCCCTTAAGTAAAGGTTCTCAAGGTTTCACATCGAGATAAAAACAAGAAATGACTAAAGTCATAATATAGCCGCGAGCGGCAGGCTTTTTTTGCCCCAATCTGCCGTTGAGAAATTGAAATTAAAAAAAAAAAATGGAAAAAAAAATTGTTTTTGAGAAAACATTAAAAAAAAAAAAAAAAGTGAAAAAATATATGTCCTTTTGAATATGATTTGACATTCATATTATTAGCAGCTGTATTGTGTGTGTGTGTGTCCCCCCAACTACTCAAGTTAAAGTATCAATACTGCAATGTAGAAGAACTCTGCCAAAAAATGGCATACCTCAATATGACATTTTGCGGCTATATTATGACTTTGTCATGTCTTGTTTTTTTATAGTGCTGTAACATGTTATGGCCTAATCACTGTCATTCAAGCATAAATGTCTTAACATTAAAATAAAAATAAGTAACCGTTATAGGACTAGCCTACCTATTGTGGTACAAAAGAAGTCATTCTGCAGTGAATTACAACATTAGGATTGTGCAGAATTCAAGAAGCTTTATTTGTTACTGACTCATAAAGATACAAGCAGCGAAATGTTGTTGGAACTTGTACCACAGATGGTTCTACATATAATTGATATAATGAAGAAAAGAAAATATTAAGCAAGAAAATAAAATGGACAATAATAACTAAATAAAAATAGCCTACAGATATATACAGTTTTAGGAATACTCTGGGACTTGTCTTAGACAGGCATGTCATCAGTGGTGTAAAGTAACTACATGTACTCAAGTACTGTATTTAAGTACAATTTTGAGGTATTTTTCACTTTACTGTTGTATTTCCAGTTTTCAGTACTTGTACTTCTACTCCACTACATCTCAGAGGCAAATATTGTACTTTTGCTCCACTACAATTATTTGAAAACTTGAGTTACTAGTTACTTTGCAGATATAAATTATTACATTATAAAACATACATTAACCACTTTAGCCCTATTTTATACCAAGGCTATTTGAAAATAGCTGATCTACAAGCTCACAAAGTGTCGCATCGCGACGCGTTGTGAGCTTGTAGATCTGCTATTTTCAAACATGTGTGTACTTTTACTTTTGGTACTTTAAATACATTTGGATACCAACACTTTTGTACTTTTACTCATGTAAATTTTGAATTGCGGACTTTTACTTGTAACAGAGTACTTCTACATTGCAGTATTGATACTTTTACTCAAGTAAAACATTTGAGTACTTCCACTGCTCCTCAGAGTTAAATCAACACTGAAGCCCTGCGGCTGTTGTAAATCACAGATGATTAGAAGATTCTCCGCTGGCCGACTTTTTATGACTTAATGACTTTATGACTCTCAGCCTCTCACTCTGTCCTCTCACTATTACGGTTAGCATAGCATGTTGCTAACACATCAACAAAGCAACCACAAACTTTTCGCTGGAGCTGGTGTGTGTGAGAGAGAGAGAGAGAGAGAGAGAGAGAGAGAGAGAGAGAGAGAGAGAGAGAGAGAGAGAGAGAGAGAGAGAGAGAGGGACTTGGGAGAGGGACAGATGGAGACGGAGGGGGGGGTGCTGCGAGGAGAGGCGGGTGCTGTGAATGACGGCCGTCCATTGGCCGTCCATGGGCCGTCCATGGGCTTTAAAGTAGTGTCTCCCCATTGGCTGTAAAGTAGTGAAGGACAGCCAGGACAGCCAATAGACAAATAGGTGTCCCGAAAACATGTCGAAAACATGTCGTGTCGCGAGTGACGATGTCTGAGGCTGTCTGTAGAGCCGCAGCGCTTTCAGCTCGCGGCTAAAAACAAGTCTTTTGCACACCTACAAAGGCGACAGGTGTGTAGGAGAAGACCAGACGAGGGCCCCAACGTACTGAAAGAAGAACCTCCCCGCTCACTGTCTTGAGTGTCTTCAAATGAAAGAAAAAGATTTCATGGGAATACAACAATGTTTCGGTCTATTAGACCTTCATCAGGTTATCTGAAGGAGTTCCCATTGAGATACAAAATGTGCACATTGTATTCCTAAAAACCACTTGCCTATTAAGCGTGGTCTCCTTTTCTATTACTTGTGACCTAATGCTTGAGAACCACTGACCTATTAGGCAGTTTCTCACGGTTTCTCAACCAGTACCACTGTACCACTGGTCCATGGCATGTATCAAAAACTAGTACATCAAATTTAAGAAAAATGTAAACTAATAGGCATAGTGTGATAAAAAAAGAAGCTTGAAATGAAATATTGACTGTTAAGGGTTTTATATACTTTGTTGCACGTGGTCGTAGGCCTATGCTTTGTGAGCTTGTACATCAGCTATTTTTGCAACAAAATATAAATCCAGTTTTAAGATTCATGATCTAGATTCATGTTCAATATGAACAAAAAATATTGCTGGAAGGTGGTGTAGGATGGTCCTTGAGGATTGTTCAAAAATAATGATTGTTGCTAGGAGGTGGGGTGGGATGATCCTTGTGGATAGTTCCAAATATGCGAGAATCACTAAGCCTTCCTAACAATGTGTGGCAAGCCTTGTCTACACAGTAAAAGCTTCTGTGTAAACTATGTGTAAAAGGGATTTTACAGTGTATATGTGCTGCCATTCAAAGAACTGAAGTTCCTGTAGGCAAGATGACGGTGTTCTGTTCATCTCATAGAGAAGACACCTTTTCAAGGTGTATGTCTAGAGTTGATCAAGTTGACACATGCCCAGACTCTGTGGAGAGCTTAGTACAGGTATGTGTTACTGGACTATAACAGTTAGATTCATTATTACCGCTGTTATAAAACAAGCCTGCAACTGGTAGGCCCACTACCATAGATATTTAATATTTACTGTAATAAATATGTATTTAAAATATAATATACATAACAACAATACTTTTAGTGTGTTGACTTGTTTTGCTCTAGATCTGTCTGTCCTGATATCTTAAGTGCATGTTCTTGGTTTGACATTGCAATTATAGGACCTATATGGCCTGCCCCCATTGTTTTCTGTAAAGCACTTGGTAATAAACTTGACATGTTTTAAATAAATGTAGCAAGCAATAGCGTATCCACTCTATTTTCTGAAAATACAGCATGTGTTGTATCCGCTCCTTGATTAAACCACTTTACAAATTCATTATGTGGGAGCAGGGGTTGCTAAAGAGAAACAGTCCAGAACAGAGTAACTTATATTCTTTCTTGCATTTGTTTGACGCTCTCCCGCTGTCAATACAAGAGTGCAGTGTGCCCCTCTGGCATCAATAATAATATAGGTTCACAACACACTGAGCAGAGAAACCGCAACAGCGTAGCCTACTAAATAGGCTACCAAATTACCAATTAACACACTTTTTTTTTGAAAGACTGCAGTAAATCAGAAAAGTACACATGACACATTTTGTCTTTTTTTGTGCCCGTGCAGGAAAGTCCCCATCCGCTTTCGAATGAGCCGTAAAATCGAGGATACAGTGTGAAATCTCATGGATCACCGCTATATTTATCAATGTGATCGATGCGGGCCGTTATTAACTGGTAGAACAAACTACAACGACTTGATTTATCGCCCGGTGTCTGTAACGTTGTCTGAAAGCGTAGCAGCAGCACGGGCTACTGGCCGTGAATCAAACCATTAAGGTCAGTCACATGAATTTTCATTGCGGCAGCTGTAAAGTGAAGTGTGGCCTAATAAGCCACACACATTCAGAGTGGGAACCAGTTTGGGGAAGGATAGGGGAGACGAGGAGGACAGAGAGATTGATAGAGTAGTGCAGGGGTAGCTTCAGTGGAAAGAAATGGACTCCATTTTTGTAAGTCCCCCTCTCCAGCTGTCAGTCCGCTCCCCGTCCCATGGGGGGTTGCCACGGTGACAGGAGGCCACATGTCTTGGGGGCGTCGTTTTGGTCAAAGGAGCCCATTGTTCTCCTGCTAAGCCGTCTTCTCTATGCCCGTCTGCGGCCTGCCGAGGACAGCTAGGGCCCTGGCTTCACACCCCTACTCACACTTGTACACACAATCATGCAATCGGTCTATCTGCCCAACTCCCCCCCACACACGCGCACGCACACACGCACGCACGCACACACACACTCAAAATATTTGTTTATGTCCACATACACAGAAGTACAAGAATACCTTGTACAAAGGACACACACTGCCAGTGCAGTCAGACAATAGGAAAACAGCCAGTTACAAAGTGCCTATAAGGCAGAACATTGTTACATACAATACAGTTGACATACTTGTCAGACACAGCAGACGTCAATCATGGATAAAGGAAACAACGCCTCCTCCAAATTGAGCGGCTTCCTATAATAGCTGATACTGTTTGGCCCTCCCTTTGGAGAGGCCGGCCATTTGAAGGCTCCTCACAACCAACTTGTGAACGTGCCCTAGGCTGCCAAAGATAAAAACTAAAGGTTTACATCTGTCTTACTTTGAGATGGTCAGCTCTAGTTGGTGATATTTTAGCACTTTGTTTAGAAAGACTTCCTCTAAGCTGTAATCAAAGGTACAGCCGACATCGAGAATGAACACCTCCCTATGGTTTTCATTAACAACAATGACATCAGGGGCGTTAGCTGTAATGTTAGAGAACACAGAATCATCATTACACAGGCTAAACATGCTTGGCTTCACAGTAGAATGCTTATACAGCATGATGGAGGGCCTGAAAATGGGAGAGATATCTTTTGATATTAAGTCCACTATTCTGTCATGCCTACGTAGAGTCCCCTGTATACATGACACCCATTTAAGATGTGGGACATGGTTTCAGCTATCTGTTCATGACCATGATCATTGATGTATACAGTGAGGACTGAGGAGCGTGATTGCCTGGAAACCAGAAGGAGAAATTGAGTTTAGATGGTAAAACCTGCAACCTTGCTTTCAGAGTAAAGACAACAATGCACTCATATATGGCAACACAGAGTGAGAGACAGAATGGTCCGCAGCAGGGAGACATACAGTACAGCTTCCCTTGCAGTCTCAACACAGTCCAATGTTGCCGCTGCCTTTGTTGTTGTGCCCATAGGTCCTATGGGCATAGGAGGCGACCTCGGGCATTAGTCAGTGGAAGTTAGTGTTCAAGTCCACACACAGTATCAGATATAAAATCCGCCGAGACAGCCACAGCCTCAGAGTTAGACCCTACCCACTCCAAGGTAACTTCAGCCCAGCAGCACAGATAATTTAGGTCTGGCCAGTCTGACCACACACCGAAGCCGGGGAAGGACTGTCCAGCTTTCCACAAATAGGGCAGTGACAAACAGACAAAAAGGGCTTTAGTTTTCAAGACACCCCTACCGGAGGTAGGACCAAACACAACATTGTTTTTCCTCATCTCTAAGGCCGGCCCTTACATAAAATGTTGTTTATTTTTAGTATTTTTACTGAGTGTAAAGCACTTTGGTTCAACACTATTGTTTTAAATGTGCTCTATAAATAAAGTGGATTGGAAATGGATTCTGGTCTAAAACATTTTACTGCAAAAGTGGTGAAATTGATGTATAGTTATACACCCTAAACTAAAAATGAAGCCTGGCCGTCTGGGGGTTAAGGCATATAAACTCATGTAGATTCACAATGAAAGCTCTGAGAGGTTTAACATTTGGCATCAAGAAGCCAGGACATCCCTCTACATTCTAGAAAAAACTTGAATGTCAATATCTTTCGTCTGAGATTTCAATTTAATTCCAAATACATTTGGAGAGGAATTCAGATGAAATATCAAAAACATATTTTAGCCATTTTTGAACCAATATAACAGAACTACAGGGTGTAATTACTAGATAGTCTAGCAAACTAACAGTTCACATCAAAGTAATTGTAACAGATTTTTTTTCTCAATAAATCATTTCTATGAGGTATACAGAACAACATACTAAAAGTCCTAAGAAATCCTAGTTGTGGAAACATGTTTAATTGACATTGACTCACCATAATTTTATATGGCTTTTTGACAATAATATTGGTGGACATCTTGGACTGATGCTAATTAAACATACTTCAGCAACTACCATACCATACTTTTAGTATGTTGTTCTGAACACCTCATTGAAATTGAAAATTCTGTTACAATTACTTTGATGTGAAATGCTGTAGAATATCTGGTAATAACACCCTGTAGTTAAAATATTTTAGCCATGTTTAACCAATATAACATATTGGTTAAAAATGGCTAAAATATTTTTTTAATATTTTGTATGAATTCTTCACCTCGAAATGTAATTGGAATTAAATTGAAATCTCAGACGAATGAAAATTGGACTCACCATGATTTTATATGGCTTTTTGACAATAATTAGTGGCCATTTTGGATTGATGCCAATTAAACATATTTCCGCAACTAGGATGTCTTAGGACTTTTAGTATGTTGTTCTGGTGACTTCATAGAAGTGGTCTGTGAAGAAAAAAAATCTGTTACAATGACTTTAATGTGAAACGCTACTTTGCCTGGACTATGTGGTAAACATTAGAAAAAGGAAAGA
Organism: Gymnoscopelus microlampas; assembly: GCF_963454915.1. Classification (NCBI taxonomy): domain Eukaryota; kingdom Metazoa; phylum Chordata; class Actinopteri; order Myctophiformes; family Myctophidae; genus Gymnoscopelus; species Gymnoscopelus microlampas. Next base: position 35,662,114 of record NC_139941.1, read on the forward strand.
AACAAGATCCAGCAGAAGTCCTTCAACAACACATACTAAATATTGCTCAACAGAGCAACAGAGAGATGAAGGTGTGTCCATATACAGATGATATATATTCCTTCAAAAATAAAGGTATCTTATCATGTATCATGTAGAGCAAACTACTCCAGTAAGAAAGACCAACATCAATGAACAACAAGTTGCAAATGTTGAGTGAGAGCATACCTGCACCAGTCTGGTCAAGTAGGGTTGATAGTTACAACATTGTTTAACATAATGAAGAGATTGTTTCATTTGTGGGAAGGTCAGTACAAGACCAGAACAGAACAGAACAGAACAGAACAGGACATCTGACAGGCAGCCATTATGACTGGTACAGGCAAGTAGGCTACTAGAGACAAGGTCCTTAATGTAGCATCAGAAAAGTTAATGAAGTTGTACATCAGCTGCTGCTCTCATATCCGGATCTCTCTATTATAATTAACAAATATCCTCTTGAAGCCTAGCTAGGAAGCTAGGATCCGAGCCAAATGTCAGGAGGACCTTGCGACGTTTTAGGTCCAAGAACAGAGAAGAACGTGCAAGCTTTCTAACATACTGTTCATCATTGTTCAACATATTTAACAGATGGGAGAGCCTCGTAGCTATATTTACCCATTCAAAATTGGGAACACCCAGACCACCCTCACTGTCAGACTTCTCCACAAAGTCATTGTGATCATCAATACATTAACCACGGCAGTTACGGCACGCGCGCGCGCGCGCGCACACACACACACACACACACACACACACACACACACACACACACACACACACACACACACACACACACACACACACACACACACACACACACACACACACACACACACACACACACACACACACACACGAGTAAATACCCACCCCATACCCCACACACACTTGCATAAAAAGGTGCTGCAATTAACTTGTACAGCCTATCTATCCACAAACAAACCCACCACAAAACAAGCCAATTCGTCCCTACACTCCCAACTACAACATTTTAGGGCAGTCACTGGGAAACCGTCATGTTAATTAATTGCCGCTGTAGAAAATACACATTGACAAACGATTAAAGCTCCAGCTACTGAGGGAAAAGTCCCAGGCACTAACTACCCCGAGAAATAATAAATGTTTATCACTGCTGAACGCATTCCCCTTTCTGTTGGTAAGACTTTTTTTTACACAGCAAGTTTTTCATCTCCTACCAGCAGCCGGTCAAGTTGACTGCGATGGATCGCGTCTCTATAAATGCAGTGTCACATCGTGTCCACAAGATGGCGACATGTCACCACCAGGCCTACACCACCGTTTCCCAAACACTGTGTCGGGACCCATTTGTGGGTCGAAGACACGTTTTTATGGGTCACGAGTAAATATCGCTTCTAAATACAAAACATTTCATGAATTAAAAACATTCAATGATTTTTTCGAAATAATTTCATGAATTAAAACAAAATCTAAGAATTTCCATGAATTAGAAAACACATTTTAAGAAGTAGTGAAAATAGCCGATCTACAAGCTCACAACTTGTTGCACAGCTGTTGTGAGCTTGTGATCATGCTATTTTTACTAGTTTGGGTCCTGGGGAGACATTTTCTCCTTTCGGTCTCGAGCTAAAACGTTTGGGAACCACTGGCCTACTGTACACTAGTAGCCCCATTTAGAACCTCTCCCTCCGCTATGTAGCTCCGAGATGAGGTCCTACGTGGCCCGGTGCCGTTTGGGTGAAAAGTTTCCGCACATTTTCCACTTTACATGTTTCTTACCCCTTTCTGCACATCGTATCCGAAAAGTAAAGGTTTTCTGAAATGCTCTCAGATGTTTGAAATTTTAACGTACCATAAAATCTATCCAACGAGTTGAAAAAAAGCGTTTAATTCGCCTCTCTCCTCAGCCGGTTACATGTTTTTAAGACATTGCGCAAGAGTTGCGCCCGTAGAGATAACATTACTGATTCCCCTACTGGTCAAATGTTGAATTGCATCTTCTAATGCATAATATTATGGAACCGGCCGAGGAGAGAAGCGATTTAAACGCTTTTTTCAACTCGTTGGATAGATTTTATTGTACGTTAAAATTTCAAACATCTGAGAGCATTTCAGAAAACCTTTACTTTTTGGATACGATGTGCAGAAAGGGGTAAGAAACATGTGGAAAATGTGCGGAAATTTCTCACCCAAACGGCACCGACAAACGAGGAACCTCATCTCGGAGCTATTCAGCGGAGGGTGAGGTTCCGATTGGAGCTAACTGTACACCAACCCAGCCATCCATCTTCCACTAGGCCAGGGATTTCAGCTGAGACCATGGCATGGACCAGGAGCCAAAACACCCTCTGCTGTCCTTCAGCCAACTCAGTTCAACTTGATATAAGGAGCCAGTCAATTTTCCCAGTTATAGATGGCATGGCCTCATTCTTCACATGTATCCCCTCCGGTGTCCCTGTGCCCCTGCTTGTACAGCAGTTGTACTGTATTTGGAGAACAATGCTTCTGGATCCTCAGTGCAGAGGGTGACCTCCAGTGGTGTAAAAAGTACTCACATATTTTACTCAAGTAAAAGTATCAATGCCACAATGTAGAAATACTCTAGTAAGTCCAGAATTAAGTATCAAAGTATCAAAATGTATTTAAAGTACCAAAAGTAGAAAGTACTCATTACGCAGAATGTCCCATTTCACAAGTTTTCAAATATATAAACTGTATACAAATCTTTTGAAAATAGCAGATCTACAAGCTCACAATGCAAGCTTGTAAATCGGCTCTTTTCAAACGGCCGAAAGGGATATAGGGCTGAAGTGGGTAATGCATGTTTTGTAATAATAATCAAAATCTACAAAGTAACTAGTAACTTAAGTTTTCAAATAAATAGTGGAGTAAAAGTACAATATTTGCCTCCGAGATGTACACATGTCACGTATTTTTCTAAGTCGACAATTTCACTTGTGCGATTTAAGGCACATTTTCTCTATTACAATACCATTAGCAGAACATCCACCATCGGTAGCCAAGATAGACAAGGAGAGATGGAGTAGGATCAATCGCCCGATCAACTTTTATTTATTGTCCATGGAGTGGATGGATGGATGAGAGAGGAAGCCAGACGTAGATAGATAGAACACAACATCCATCTCCACCTATGCATAAAGGAAGAGGAGTTATTGATTGGGAGCTACTCAATCCAATGGCTTTGGAGGGTGATGCTGAACACGCTGTGATTCAAAACACAGGCTGCCTATTGATCCAGAACTGGTCAGTAGAGATGATTGGGCTCTCAGTCTATTGATCGCCTTAGTTGCAGGAGGGGAAGCTAGCTACAAATTACTGAACAGCTCTGATAAATTACACAAGAGGGAGGGAAAAAAAGGCATCGAGTAATATAGCCAACATAAAGGGAATCAGAGAAACTATTTGGATCTATTTCCCCCCCACCTCATTCAGGGTATGAATACACTCGATGGAATACATTTCAGGGTGATATGATAAGCAAGTAATGATTGCCAGCAGTCTGCAAATCCATAGAAAAGTAAAATAAACATTAAACTTTTTTTTAAGACAGCAACAGTGGTTTAAACGACTTTAAAGGACCCTAATTCCTTCCTCCCATGAATCCATTTGGTCAGGATACAGAGAATACATTCGTCCACATCCCTCTACAATGTAGTCTACAGGTATTCAACTCTGATGCTTTTGCTTCAAGCTGTCACAGAAAAATCAGACAACTTTGCACTAGATAAGATAGCATAGAAAAAAAGTAAAACTGGAGTAGCCTCAGGGTACATGGGACTGGAGGTAAGAACGTCTTTGATTTAGTTTCTCATACAACTGACCATCTCAAAGTAACAAGGAAATAACACAGTAGTTGAAACCAATAGTGCAGGAGACTCTATTTGACAGAGAACTCTTGAACCATAGGTCGAACAATTAAATCTTTTTTTACCGTACCTACCTCCTTGGATATGGTAATTTTCCACCCTGAATTGGAACTTGTAAAATACTTTTGATCTTGAATTATCTTGTTAGAATCAACTATAATCTGTTATCTGTACATGTTTTAAATATTTGTCTCATTTGCTCCAATTCACAACCTTCAGTCTTGATGTTTGAAGCTTCGGGTGGTGATTATCAAATTTGTTCACTTCAGCCCACAACCATGTCTTCAAAAAAAGTATTCAGAATGCAGGTTATCAACTCCTTTAAAGCAAAGACTTACCAAGATGTACCAAATAAGCAGTAGATCTTCAGATCGAGCTCAAACTAGGCCCAGCAAATTAGGCTAAGCCTCAGTTTTAATAAGGTTGGTTAGAACTATTCTTGACTCGATAAATAGCAGTATATCGTTGCTGTCAAGTCAAAACCTTGTATGTGCAAAACCATTTTTAAAATATAGATACACATACATACATACATACACACACACAAAACCTGTTCTCCAATGTAGTTATTTAGTCACAAGCTTGTGTTAGTACTTCATTGGTTCAATATTTATAAAACCCACAGAATCATATTTTTTGGGAAAATCTACAAGCTACCAACACATCACAATGCGCTGTGAGCTTGTTGTAGATGGTCAATTTTCGCACTTCTCTCTTCTACGATGAAGTAGCGCATTCATTTACAAAAGAACATAAAAAGTTGAAATATAAGGTTTCTGCCCGACAGCAACAATATGCAAGTTCTGGAAATAATTCAATGAAACACTGATGATTGTAGTGATTGCAGCCAAACTTGCAGAAAACTAAGGGAAATAGCAGCCATCTGGATATCTACCCCCACAAAAAAAAACACCATACAATATTGTCATCCTAAAAAAAGTTTAATTTTTGCACATTCTAGGACAGTGTAAAAATGATCATTAAAAAAAAAGAAATCAACATTCTCCCAGATTGTTGCAAGTTTTATGGCAAATATCAAAGTTCTAATGAACTCAGAAAAAAATGCTTATCATCTAAGTTCACCTAGACATGTAGGGCTTGAAAATCAAAGAGGGTTCCAGAGTGGCACTTGCAATACATTTTAAAAGAAAAGGGGGGGGTAAAAAAAAAAAAAAAGACAATATTTGAACATGCACATTTTAGGCGGCAATTTACTGCTAAAACTGTGTCACTGTAAAATCAAGTCTATAGTCCAAGGAGCTGATTTGCTTGGTGGACATGGGAGAGAACTCACCCATGTCCCTCCTCAGGAAAATCAGGATGAGGTGGGAACATCCGAGGGGGGTAAGACAGCGCTGAGCTGTTGACGTGACCTCCTCCGCACCGTTCTGATGGATTCTGGGGAGGTTTGGGGGACCCAGGCCATCCCTGAGCTACTCCCCCCACAGGTGTCACTGAGATCCACTTTGCTCCGGTTCCTCAGGCTACGACGCACGGAGCGCTGCCCCCTGGGTGCTATCGGTTTGAAGACATCCTCCACGTTGAAGTCGGCCTGCCAGGGAGCAAGATGTGAGCTTCCTGGCTGGTTGTCAGAACTGGATGAGTCCAGCTGACTGGTTGGTGGATTGGCTGGCGGTCCCGTTTCTCCCTGGACCAATTCACATTCTGTCTGGTTGGCTGCCACCTTACCCTCCCGCACGATGAGGTGATTTCCAGCTAGTCTCTGAACTGGGTTTTGGTGTGCCAACTCTGACATACTCACAGTGCTAGCGATTTCTACATCTAAGCAAGTGTCGACAGGTTCATTTAGACTTGGGTGGCATTCCTCATTCTTACCCCTCTCTGTGCATTGTGCATCTAGAACTGATATTCGGGGACACTGCTCATCATTGCAAACCTCAGTGTTCTCAGGTACACTCTGTCTGGAAAGGGACTCTGTTGACCCTTGGTTTATGGTGGCGTGGTTTTCACCATGTTCATGTCCTGTTGTTTCAGTCTTGGGTGGGCTCTGTAGATCCCCACTGAGCCAGGGATCAACAGGAACACTCACCTTTCTGCCCTTCCCTCCTCTACCTTTCACATTGTTGCGCTTCACCACCAACTTGGCATTGGAGCTCGGCATTGACCAGCTCCTGTTCTTGCGCGTTAGCTTTCCTATCCTGGGGGTAGAGGATTCAACAGGGGGCTTTTCCAACTGGTCTGTGGGACTGAGGTCCTCCGTCTCAACATTCTCATTATTGGCGGAGGAGCAGTCATGCAGCTCAGTGGCAGCTGTGAGGACTCCTGTAATGGGATCACTGTTGAGGAACTCTCCTTGAGTAGGAAGGGACAGAGTTGACTCTTCATTAGAGGCTGTGTGGAGGCAAGGAAAGGGTTGTGTTTAGGAGTGAGGTTACGGTTGGGTTTCAGGGTGGTGTGAGAGATCATGACAACAATCCCAGGACAGTGGTGTTCCCAAACCTTTCAGGCCCAAGACCCCCCAAAATAGTCATATTTGAACTGGGGACCCCCACCATGACAAGCACTTGAATATTGTGAAAATAGCCAAACTAAATGTAATTCCTACAATTCCATCTAAAATAGCCGATCTACAAGCTCACAACCCCTCACAGTGCGAGGAATTGTGACCTTGTAGATCTACTATTTTCACAATGTTTGCCTCTTTCTTACGTAATATTTGACAATTTGGTATTAAAAAGGTCTTAAAGGTCATTAAATTGTAACTTTAGAAATGTACAGATACCCTGTTTACTGTTGAGTGAGAAAACAATGTTGCACAGTCAGCTAATCATCTAGGGACCCCCAAAATAATTTGAGATTCAAACATGGGTCCTTGCGTGGTTAGCGCTGCACCACCAGGCACCCTAAACAAAACCTCTTCAACTAGTTAAACACATTTTTGATATAACATAACTGCATTTTAAATTTCGTGAACCACTTTATTTTGTTCTGGTTGCAGTATGCAATGGGCATTTCATTCTTTGCATTTCATGTCTCATCTTTAAAAGGAGCCCTTCTAAAAACAGCTTTGAACTTTGGAGTAAGGGGGTGATCACACCGAGACTCGTCGCTACAGATGCAGAGCCTTCAGAAACACCTTGGCAAAACATGGTCCGCCTGTGGAGCAGGACTGCCTGCATAACCACGTGATCAAATAAGGAATCATGGGTGAAAATTGATTCAGCAGACGTTGAGTCTCGAGTCTACTGGCATCAAAGGAAGGAATGGTGGAATGGTGCCACTCCATGCCTTGAGCTGAATTTACTTTATTCACCTAAAAAAACACTCAAAAAATGCGGCCCTACCATAGGAAAACAATGTTTTAGCTGGAAACGAAAGCAATGTTTTAGCTGGTAACGAGTTTCTAGCAATCGTGTATCAGTGTGATCGGCAGATAATGTAGACAGTAATACATGAGATAAGTGATACAGCAGATGTGCATATGAATTCTGTATACCTGTGCGTAGTGTAGCTAAGCATCCGGACAGGGTCTCTGTGACGGGGCTTAGGGTGGGGTCTTTGGAGGCATAGATTCTGGAGCCATACAGTGATCGGTCTACCTCCTTGGACCAGCGACGATTTGAGGCAGCCTTAAGAAGCAGAAGCTTTGTAACTTTACAGCCAGTCAGACATACACACACCCACACCCCTGACAGAGAGACTATAGCCAAATTCCAATACCAAACTCTCTGCTCACTCCGCACTTGGTCTTCCAGTTTTACCCGGAAATCATTCATGTTGCAAATGGTAATTTGCTTTTGGAGGAGCCGAGACCTTAGAGACAGTGAGCTCCCCAAGACGCTTTGAGCCAGGATGAGTGTACCAGTGAGTGTACAAGTGTTCACTTCAGCGCCGTTTGTCAACTCACCAGATGTGTTGACTGACTATCCGTTTTGTTATTGGACAGACCAGAGGATAGCCAGAGGAGCCGTGCAATGTTGCAGACTTCCAGAGTGCGCAAGTTATATAGTATTGGAATTTGGCTTATGAGATACTCTCAGAGAGATATTACATTACACTCAGTGGCTCAGGAATTACAGCAGTGACTTTGGTTCCCCACGGGTCTGTACTTGGGTGGGCCCTCATTTTTCCCCCCTGTACACCAAATCTCTTTGCTGAAAATAGCTATCTATAAGTGTGACGCATTGGGAGCTTGTACATTTTTGCTGAAATGTTCACCAAACATCTAGTATGAACTAGAATAGAGATGCTAGGTGGTGGTTGTGGTTAAATAAGTCGCAGGTCCCCATGTCATGTTGAACTTTGCAGAGAGAGAGGGGAGGGCCTTGGCTGACTCACCTTCATCTTCCCAGCGGCAGACTTGGCAGCTGAGCGCACCAATCTCTTCACAGGCTCACCACTGTCCTCAGGCTGCTGGAGAAATGGAGAAATTACACCAGGATGGATTATACACTAGTCATGTACACAAAAATGCAACATACACCACACACTTCCACCTATTATACAATATATGCATATATATATATACACACACACACACACACACACACGGATGCTGTCGAAAATGCCATTTCCTCTGGACTTTAAGGCTAGATCCCGTGGGATTACTCATTAGATGAGAGTGTGAGAAGTAGGGATGAGGTTTGATAGAAAGCAACTCATTTGGGGGTTTTGATAAATTTGCAACTGGGTCCTATAGAATAGGGAGTTGATCCCCATCTCTATAGTGATAAGACCCCACCAATTATCAGCCTCAGGTCTAATGGGTCAAGTATAATATTTATCAGATTGTTGAATTCAATTGATGGTAATACCAACTACTCAAATGGTATCAATAACTACTAGTCTGCAGCTGCACTAAATTGATTCTGTGGAGTGTCTCGGTGGTCATCAACAGTCAAACAGCATGTTATACTGGACAGCTCCCAGGTGTGAGTGTGTTACACACAAAGGACCATGTCTTACATTTCCACAGAAAGAGTGTGCAGGCTGATCCGACCCTCCCTGAATACAGCTGACCTTTCTTTTTCGGGTGGAACAGCGAGCTGGGTCTGGTAGTTCCACCACGTTCTCAGTCTCTGGTTGGGGATGGACTTTCGTCCCCTCTTGCATGCCAATCTCAGAGCCACAGGGCTCAGCCTGAGGCTCTGGGACAGAGTCTACAAGACAAAGACAAACGTTAATCTTGAACTGGAGATGCACTGCAAAATCATATGCTGGACCATAAAAACAGTCTAAACATTGACCCATTTTACACTCAGGAGTGCATTTGTTTACTAAACAGCTGGAGACCTCTACTACTGAATAAAAACTCTAGCAATGATTATTAAAATATACTGTAGATATTTAACACTTATTTTAACAAAATAATTTCCCTTATTGCACCTTTAACGATTAGCCAATCTACAAACTGATTAAACTACAAACACACCGCTAAGAAGCCCTCAGAAGAGGACAATTGACTAAAGTTGTCCAAAGTGAGCGAATATAAAATGCCATCACCTGTCACTGTGTCTGTGAGAGATTCTTTTTGGAAGGCAGCGTTTAAATCCAGCGGCTGGGCCTCCGACATGCCTTATGAAAACACAATATGGAGAAAGAGCTGTCACATCTAGCATGTTTGAATATGCTATACGATTTCTTCCATCATAGTAGCCACTGGCACCAACCTGTTTTGTCGGTCAACAAGTCATCCATATCATCCAGTGAAGGGAATGAAATCTAAGGAGCAGTAACAAAGCAGTCATTATTTAATTTATGCAGGAAAACTTTGTTTGCACTGTACATTATAGTCACATAAACTTACTCTTCTGTTGTCATAATACCTAATAGTCAAATATACAGATGATGCACAAATACAGACCCGGGCAGTGTGGCTTCAGTAACCAGAAGCACGTCAAAAGTGCACATTACAATTACCGGTATGTGTTTTTTAATTTAAGGCTTTGAACTGACACACTTACAAAGATTGAGCCAGTATGGATACAGTGCCTTCCTCAATAATACTAAATAGGACGCATAGCTGTGTGCATATATTGGCTGTTGTGGCAATTGAAATAAGCACCCTTTTATTCCTACGATGCAGTGTCTAACTATGATCAGGCCACCCTGGCACTTGGCCTTCTGTTCCAATTAAAGTACAAGAAAGCAGACATAAAAAAGTTTTTCCTTCTGACACTCCTACCTTTCCACATGTCTCCACACCATCCTCTCCACCAGTCCACGGTACCTTACGAGAACGAGTGAGCGAAAATGACAATAAAGGCGACGCTCCCAAGTTGAAGGGGCTACCGAGGTCGGGCTGTTCCGAGGGGGTGGCTATTCGGGGTTCACTCCTCTGGGGGGTCTTCAGCGCTGGACGGAGGCGGTCTCCCGGAGTGGCAGACCGGCCCGGGGTGGCCCCCTTCTTCAGTGGGGTGCTCGGGGGGAAGTTCCGGTCAAATAACTCCGGGGAGAGTGGCCCGCCAAAATGTACCCTTCTCTTCTGATTTGGATGTCCCTTTGCCTCAGCATGGCTTCCAGAAGAATCACTCTTGGCTGCAGAGAGACAAATGTGCTTTAGAATGTTACCAGCACACTTCACAGGGATTCTGTTGTGATCCATCAGAAACAAGTACCATTCTTAATCTAACGACCAACCATTCTTCTAAATTCATACAGTTTGGTGTGCTGCACACGAGGCTTGATTCGAAGCAGTAAATAAAACAGGATCCAACGGTGTCAAGTATGTCCACAAAGGAGAGGGCACACGCAAGGACGCATTGAACATTATCTAAATCTTAACTCAGCTGGGTGAATTAGGAGATGTCAGACTAAAACAAACATAGTAAACTTGTGCATGCCAAAAACTGCACCATGGTCGTTGCGCTGCTGCTGGGTGCTCAACACAGGTGAATGCCACTACCCAACATACACCTGCAATAACAAGACTAGACTTGTTGGACAATTTCAGCACCATAGGGAATGAACAGCAACAGACACACACACACACACACACACACATAAACCTTCTCTCTCCAATCCCTGCAAATAAAGGTTTAACTAACAATACGCACAGAAGGGAATGAGCAATATCACTTAAATTATTTTGTAAAAAGAACATGAACATACATCATAGGTTAAGTCCACAAGCCAACACACAACACAGACGTGTTAACAAGCCAAATAAGTTAAATTACACGCAATGAAAGCATACTAGTGCACGCACCACACAAAACAAATCAACTTGTTAATTGACTATTTTACTAAGTGACTAAGTAACTCACCACTGCATTTATACTAGGAAGGTGTTAACTAAGAACCGTCCACACCAAGCAAGATAACTAATGATAATTATGTGAGCATCGACACTCATGTTATATCAGACGTTATATAGTTGTGGTGTGGGCTGACACTGCCATCCACTTGAGCTAGAATTATATTTATAGCTATAGTTAATAAATGAATATATATTATGCAACATGATAAATATAATACAAATTCCCAGGGGAGTGTAAAATGAAATTGTTCTTCCCTAAAGTTATAATACTTGTGTGGCTACTTTTTCCCTGACGCGTGCGTTCACACGGGATCTCCCCATGGCACAATCACGTGAATATTGATTATATGCATATTCTTCACATTTATAGTCTACGAGAGCGTTGTAACCCCCCCCCCCCCCCTCCCCATCTCTCTCCCTGCTTTTTCCTATTGGCTTGTTACTCCATATCCTTATAGAAAGCCCTTTCCAATTTCAAAAACAAAACATTGCCATTCTTCCCGAGTATATACACTCCATAAAGCACTTACAGGGTTCCCACACATTTTTACCACTGAATTTCCAAAACTTTTCCAAGACCTTTCCAGAATATTTAACCCAATTTCCAGGCCTGTAGAACAATCATTTAGCGCAATAATGAGTCTCTTACTCCTATGTGCAATGCCCAAAGACAGGCAGTGTAGCAAAAATAAACCATAGAATGGTACAATTCCATTTTCGTGCCAAATTTACTAACTACGCATCACGCTGCAGCACATTGTGAGCTTGTAGATCTGTTATTTTTGTCACGTCCGGTATACATTAGGCTGCAATCACGCAGCCCGTTCAGATATTTTTTATATCATTACAAAACATATGTTGTGTAATGTTGTAGATGATTTGGAAGAAAATTGTATACATTAACAAAATCAATAGCCAAAAACAATACATAGCCAAATATTTTTCCAGGACCCTAGACAAATTCCAAATCTTTTCCAGGACTGGAAAAAGATTTTTCTAATTTCAAAATATTTCCAGGAATTTCATGACCGTGGGGACCCTGCACTTAGCTGTGCGTGGTAAATCTAAGGCTGGGGTTACAGAGACAGATAAAAACAGGTTGGATTCTCTGGTGTGAACCAATTAGAGAGGTGTGTGTTTACCTGTGGACTCCAACATGGAGGGAGGAGAGGGTGGCGTGGGCAGAAAGCCTGGCGCTGCTGCTGGAGCCTCAGGCAGTGGTCGGCTGAGACTTTGAACATGAAGTTCAAATGGAGGTTCCTGTCGGGGGATAGGCAGACAGCATGGGTAACATCTCTCAGTTTGGTGGGATTGTGAGACAGGAATGGAGGAGCATGTGGAAGATTTGAGAAAGCTTCAGAGAAAAGATGAGGCTACACTATAATTGTACGTTTTTAAATGTATTTATTATTAATACTGATGCCAGAATGTGATACCATCCTGTGCAATTTGAAAAAAGCATCCGTTTTCTTACATAAAAAGGTCCACAATCAAATAAATATAACCTTGAATGGACACAGTATTTCACTGCAATTTCCGGATGATGAGTTTCTTTTGATTTCATGGACTGAAACTGAAGTTAGCAGTAAACACTGTCTAGCAGCACAGTAGAGTTGCAGCAGAATAGACCATTTGGTGCCCTTTTAAAAAAGGTACGTTCATGCCTACATGATGATCAAATATGTTGGACTTCTGTTGCCGCCACTCTTCATAACACTCTGTGGACCAGTGCCAGGGTTAAAAGGATAGTTCACCCAAGAAATGACTATTTCTATCGTTTACTTACCCCGCGATGTCTTAATACAAGGATAATTTTTTGGGCGAATAGAAGAATCCAATAGATAGATATTAGATAGTCATTTCTTGGGTTAACCATCCCTTTAATAGATTGGCTAGTGTTTCCAAATGGCTAATTGTGGCTAATCCTCTTTTATTTATAGTAGTGTGCTGGACCTGGGCTACTCACACACACACAATGCCAGAGAGAAGGCCAGCAGAAAGAGAGCTAGCTCAACAGTGCAGAGTTATAAAAGGACTTTGATTTATATGCATAAGTAGCAGACACAGCAAGGCTGGGCTACATAGACTTGGCGCACCATATAATACTGTGTTGTTCATGTACGTGTACTTAAGTGCAGAAGCTTTTATTACAAAACAGTCTCATCAAGTGTCAGCAAGAACCCACAGTAGTAGCACTCAGCGTGCTACAGTGACATACCAACCAATCGGCGGATGGTTACATTTATACAGTTATGTGGCTGTGTTATGTGGATCTCATGCATTTTTATGCTTAGTGGGTTCTTCAATCAATCAATCTGAAATTTCACAAGGACATTGACCATTGCAGACCTATGCAGAAACTGACAAAGCAGATTTTTCAGGCAACAGTTATTTGACAATGTCTATAAAAAAAAAAAAATAGTTTTATAATTGTCATTGATTGATTAAATACTTTGACTTTTAAAGTAGGGAGTACAAGTTTTTTTTCTACACACAACAGCGAGTTGAGGAAGAGAAACTGCCACATGACAGAAGCAGAGCAGACATACCCAGATGCAACAAAGAATATGCTCTTGTACAGTGCCAGTGATGCTGGAAACAGGACAGTGGCATGAAGTGTTGCTGGCGTGTTGATTAGTAACCAGTAGCCACTGGTGTGGGTGAGGTTGTACATGGAAAATGATTGGGGGTTTTGGTGTATGCTGTTCAACGGCAGTGTGCAATGCAATGCCAAGTTAGTGACTTTTCATATGTGTACAATGTGTATCTTGGACTCCCTACCCGTGTCTTATGAGGGGTCCAAGACTTGAGCGGACAGGCCAGGAGATCACCCATCATGTGTGGCTCCGAGTTGAGACGGATGGGTTTGAAAAAAAACGTTTTCACCGTCTCATTTAGCGGCTTTGGTCCTCGTGTGTCAACCAGTGGTGCCTGTCCTTTATCAACCTGTGGGAAATCAATGAAATCAGTGTTTTTCCCTCTGTAAACAATCATTAGTGTTGTGCCACCTGAACCAGAATGCTGCCTGCATAAGCATGTAGCTAACATTTATATTTTTGTCATTTAGCCGATGTCCTCATCGGGATTTACACTGTGCGGAGGACTTGTATAGGGCTTTCTAAAGTCAAATCACATTTCAAGCACTTTCAAGATGCACACTCAATAGTCTCTTATTATCCCAGTTTCAGCAATATATTCAACTCACTGTTGTACCACCATTTGGATATTACAATATGTTCTAGGAGTCCACACCACAACGATTTAGATACTTAGTTACCCGAGTATTCAGAAATCAGCATTCAGACTTCAAGTACACACCTGATGTTAGAGATACCGTAGCACATTCAAATTTAAGCATTTCCATCACCCGTCAGGCTGTACAAACCCCTCAGCTCATCAGTCATAACAAATGATTCATCTACACAAGCTTCATCAGCAACACTTGTTCCCCACCCCCCCATAGACACTGGCCACTCTCCCAGCACTGCATTAGAACAACAACTGGCAACAAAAGGCACAGATGTGGAACCAAATGGAAAAATGAGGGCAAAGCACATCTGCTGGATAAAAGCCACAGAAGAACCGCTGATAAGGCCTGATGGCGCTTGTAAAGGAGCTCCGTTCAAAAATAGAAAAATAAAGCACAAAGGGATAAAGAGTCCACAAACTGAAAACTGGACCAACATCTATTATTTTAGATCTACCTCTCAAACCAATGCCCAGGGAAGTTCAGCTCAGGACACGCACACCATAGAAATCCTCTTACACAGGAGTTAAAAATAAACTGTTTCAAAGTAAACCAAGTGTACAGAGAAGAAAACTTTTAGATAAATTATTTACAATGGCCCACTTTAAGTAAAGTTTGCAGTCATAGTGAGGTTACCTCCTGTTCCTCCACCACACTGGTGTGCCGGAGGATAGGAGCGCCGGCCTCCCTAATCTCCTCCACACACTCCTTCAGAGGGGTCGTGTACCTCCTCTTCACAGGGGGCGGGCAGTTCTCCTTCCCTCCAACAGGGCTTCTCTCATCTGAGAGAGAAAGAGGGTGGGACGGAGAGGAACAGAGTAGAAACCACAAATAAGAGAAGAATTGCATCAGGGACAGAGAGCAAGAATTTTTATAATTTATTGTACCCACCCGTCAATACACACGTTACAAAATATTTTGGAATACAAAAGGGACCTGGGAGACTCTCCACTGTAAAATAATATAATAAATTTGAGAGACATTGAGTACGTTCAAAGTGAATGGAGAATAATAAAATGAAAGCCCCAAACAGCAACAACAAGAGAAGTGTGGAGATTTTACAAGCTGATGAGGCTGGTGTTGCATAAATGAAGGAATCTATAACAGTGTTTGTGCATTCTTGAATTCTCTCCTAATAAAAGTTGTTTATTTTGTTGTAAAGCAACTTTGGGTACTAAGAAAAGCGCTACATACATTTGTTGTATTATTATTATGCTTATGAGAATTCAATCATTGGTTCTGATGGAAGCCTCTATAGTGCATCAAAACATTCCTACTGGAATAGCACTCCTCTTCTCCAATGAGAAGAAAAGCCATTATTCTAATACACTAAAGGTGACTCTCCACCAAACAGACTGCAACAGACTGGTAGTGTGTTAGCAAAAGTTGGCATTTAGTTCATCACAAGCAGTCGGCCGATGTGCACATTGTTGTGCTAATGCCTTAGAGCTGGCAGAACTGGCCTGCAACATTTTGCCACCGAAATCGGTGCAGTGGAGAGCTGCCTTAAAGGAGGAGTTCACCCAAAAAAGTATTTATTTTTTATCAATTGCACACCCCATGAACTCATGAAGCCTTGAATACATGGATTTATTTTAGTTTTTGTCGCATTCCTAAGCCAATAATTTGATGCCCGGGTGTATTTCCAGTAGGAGACACAAATAATCTACTTTGTGTTCCTATCGGATACATTAGCCGGTAGGAGACAGGAATTATTAGCTTAGGAATGCGACAAAAACACAAATACATCCATGGAGTCAAGGCTTCATGGGGTGTGCAATTAATAGAAAATAAGTCATGTTTTGGGTGAACTACTCCTTTAAAGGGAAGATTTCACCAGAGAGATAATCTAGTGCAAAGATACCTCCTCCTGTATCTTTGTCCTCCTTTTGAACTGTATTGTAGCCCTCGCAGTCCTCTACATTCATCAGGGTCTGGAAGGCAGCAATCTTCTGCTTCAGGGTGGACGAGACTTTGGGAAGCAATGAGCTTCCTCTGTCCAGCTGTGGTGAAGCAGGATGGACAAAAAAATAAAATAAAGACTGAACAAAACGTGACAAACGAAGATAATTAACGGTGTCTGTCGGTACAAGCTGTTAAGCATACAAATATCTTTAGAAACATCCTTGCTATTCTCAATTGTCATTTGCCCATCGATTTGACTTTCACCTGTATAACAACTAAACATACTAAAAGGACAATTTAAAATAAATTGCATTTGTACAGTAACATTTGCACAAATAAAACTTTTTTTTTGTTTTGTTTTTATTACAGTTTTGAAACATTCCCAGTTATCTTTACCAGGAAAGCATCTGAATAAGTTGAATTGTTTGTGTACAAGTATAGACATGCATCAACAATGATTACTGGGTGGGACATCAGCGCAGTCCCCAACAGTCTACTCAAAAGCACACTGAGGTGTGACTCACTGGAGTGTGTGGAGTGGGAGGAGTATTCATTCTCTGCTTTGCCATGAACCGGATGAGTTCGTTCGTTTCTGGTGAGCCCCGGGCCCCGATAGCTGACCTCCGTCTCTTCTTCAGCTGAGCCAAACGAGTCTTGTCTGCAGTAAATAGAAAGCTTTGAATGTGATTACACCGCAACAGCATGCACATATTGATAGCACAAACGTGCAATGTTGATCATACAAATTTGTTTTGCGTTATGCTTTGTTTGTAGTTTATGAATGTCAAAAACTGTGGATCTGGATTGGTTTTGGTAGCCAGTGTGCTAGATAAGATCTAGCACATAATAAAAATGAGGCAACATAATTATCTCGTTACCTCATATTTCTCATTCTGTGAGCCAGCAGGAATGTCTCAGGACTAGGGAGATGCCAGCCACCCCTGGCTGCTTGTATAGCCTTGTTCTTTCAGGCAATACTAATACTTCATGACCATAGGTGAGAGTAGGGATGAAGACCTGTTGACCTGTAGATGGAGAGCTTGGCCTTCTGGCTCAGCCCTTTTTCCTCACAACAGTGCGGAACAGAAAACTCAGCAGCACCACTCCTGCTGCTCCGATTCTTATCAAATATATCGTCTTGACATCCGATTCGGAGGATGGAACAGTCGCTTCTTACATTTTTTATTGTAAAGCCCTTTCAATAATTATATTGTTATTTTTCATCATTTTATTCCCTTGTTTCACATTGCATTTTCTATTGATGGCTTGATGCTAGACATCATTGATTAAGCCTTGTTTTAGTATATTTTATTGTTTGCCAATTGTATTTTACCCTTTCGATACACTTGTTTTTGCAGGTGCACTGCACATGCACATATCTGCTGACATGTACGTGACGTTTATTAAATATGGCCGTTACATTTTTTGGAAAAAGATTGCCTAGGGGAAACCCTGACTTATAACCCCAAGTTTGTCTTCATGTTTATTTACTATGAAATGACAATGAATGAAGGAAATGACCTGTGGCTCTCACCTTTGTGGCTTGAAGATGCTGGGGTGAAACTCTGGGTGGAGATGCCAAACTGAATAGGTGTAAGAGAGAAATCCAGTGGGGATGAGGCATCACCCTCACCCATGGGTGGGTCTTCTACACCGGCCATGATCTACAGCAACATAAAACACTTGAATGACAGTCTCATGCAAAAGGTTATAGTCAAAACAGAATTATCTTTTAAAATCTTGTTTGGTTTACATGTTGATGAGTATACATCCTTCTATGAATTAGGCTAATCTCTGTGTGCACGCGTTTGACTGAGTTTGAATGCGTGTCCTTTGGGTATCTCGAGAACCGTCTGTCTGACGCTGTCACGGGTATGGCAGGAGCCGAGGAGTGCAGTGCCTGGTGTGAAGTCGGACATAAAAGGAACACAGACAGAAATGTCTGCGTGTGTGTGTCTGTCACAAAACTCTAGAACCACCCCACCGATCAACTTCAAACTTGCTCAGAGAGTCAGTTGCTGTGTGTATCACCAGCAATCATCATGATTTGTGTGCATGGGGATCTCATCTTAAGCAAGCTTAGTGCTTAATAATGAGTCTTCCAGTTTAGTACCTTGTATTGTGAATTTGTACTTCCATGTACTGATTTTCTCATGTCTTACTAAATAAAGTACATCAATCAATCAACCAAGGACCCGGGGGTGTGTTGGACCAGCGGTTGTTCAGAACAGAAAATCCAAATATCTGTCTGTCTGTCCACTTGCGTGTCCCGTTTAATGCACATAATGAGATCTCTGCACCTGTCTGTGGCCCTTGTATGCCCACATATGGAGATCGATATGTAATGATAATGGGTACTGTACTAAGTAGTCGGACAACAGGTGCAACGGGTACAGCATAATCGGAGGGGCATGTGTTCCCAACAGGCATTGCCCTAGTAGAGAAATAAAACCTATTTATATATTTGAATATGTATTAAACAAAGCAGTTTATATAGCTAAGTAATTGTATCAACCAAGTAGTAAGCTCAGCAGCATGGGAGAGTAGTGTAGCATGCAAAACATTATAGATATGAGTGTAACGTACCACACTCACACATAATAGATACATTAATCTGCTATTGAAATGTAAAGCCCACAGAGTATGCATTAACTCTACAGTACTGTTATCAATAAAACATGGTTAATAGATATACTGGTAGATTGAAGAGAGAACAACAATGATAATGCCTCACAGAAAATAGGATAGGGCTACCAGGTAAACAATGAACCTAGCATCGGTCTGGATGGTATCGTTTACATTGTATCTAATGTTATTATGTCCTGAGTTAGTTAGTATGCTGCTTTTCGCGTGAGTTGGATCCGTTCAAACAAAGCCAACGTTATATTCAAATAAACGTGCCGTCCACAGTCAAGACGATGAAGCGCAGCCCTGTTTGTTATTAACAACATGCTAAGCTAAGCTAAAAACTATCAAGGCATTCGAACTTCATTCCTGTCGTAGAAACAACGCATGCCAGACACAAGGAGCTATAACAAGGATTTGTTGTAGATTCACTAGATTGTATATATTATTATTATTTGAAATATATATAACAACAATGCTGACTCTTGCTGAGCAGCTAAACTAACGTTAAGTACGTTCAAATTTGGCTCCTCAGACGAACAACCAACCAACTGTGGAGGACGACGTAAGATCCGTCCGCACAAACTTCTGAACCACAACAACAAATATTTACCATTTCTATATTCTATACAAATCTATTATAATGCAAACGTATACAAACGTGGCAGTGATGATAACACAGCATTATTTAATACCTGAGGAAGGAGGATAGCAGCACAGAACGTAGTCGGTCGTAGGAATTTTGATTTCCTCGGTTTTAAGCAGCGCCCGGTGGTGACCTTTGTTGCCAGATTTTGCGAAAGAAATAAGCAACCACAAACCTATGAAAACAAGCCTAAAATAAGCGAGCCATTTTTATTGGCTATTTAGAAGGAAGAACATTTGAATATTTTTTTGAAACATTTTAACAACACAAATCTTGTATGGCATAAAATATTTTAGAAATACATATTAATTTGGGAGTCCTCCGTCCTTGACTTGAAAATGTTAAACACTGGTTTAAACAACATTAAGAAGCAAGACCAAATAAGCAACTACACTTCATATAAGAAACAAGCCCAAAAAAAACAAACCCGCTAGCCACAACTAGCAATATTTAAACAACATTGCAGAAAAAGAAGCCCAAATTCGCTTATAATCAGCGGACATGGCAACACTGGCGGTGACTCGAGGAGAGGGGGTGGGGTTTTAGCTCTATGGGGGCGGGACTCAGTTTGAAGCAGCCAATAGGAGGTCGGTTAACATGTGTTCATTGGCCTAGAGAGGATACGGAAACTGTGTGTGTGCGTGTGCGTGCGTGTGTGTGTGTGTGTGAGTGTGTGTGTGTGTGTGTGTGTGTGTGTGTGTGTGTGTGTGTGTGTGTGTGTGTGTGTGTGTGTGTGTGTGTGTGTGTGCGTGCGTGCGTGCGTGCGTGCGTGCGTGCGTGTGTGTGTGTGTGTGTGTGTGTAAATTATAGTAACACATGGAGTATAATAGCCTATTATGTATCCCTTCTTACTTGATATGCATCAAATAAAATAAAAAAAACATGTGTGAATCATTCATACATATACATAATGAATGTATATTACTGTACTGTAATATAGCATATATGTGCATATATGGGCATAGCAGTCGGATCTGTGGCTCTGGACCATACGCTCTGGACAAACAGGATCTCTGAATCTGTCAGTCCTTGTCCCTTTTATGCCCATATTTGGAGATAGCTGATCCTCATATACTGTATGGGCATGCCCTATTTTGTGCCCATATATGGAGCTGACCGATTTGTTTGCGGCTGATGACACACTGAGGTTAGTTAGACAACACACTTTTGGTCGTAGCTGCATTGGGAACTCCTCATATGGTTATGGCTGAGTCAGAGTGACGTCAGAGGTCCGTCCACCCACCCGCCCTCATTATGTTACTATAATAACACTGTGAAAAGAGGGTCTTCCGTTGTAGTCTGGGATCAAGTCAGATCTGGCCTGTGACACGAGGTTGTTGACCTAGTCTCTGAGCCAGACTGTTGACAATTTCCAAATTCTTCCGTCATAATACAGTCTGTAGGCAACGTAAGTGCTAGTTAAATTGATCCGAGTAATCGAGTGATAATTATAACTTTATTTTTGTACACAGCACCTTTCAAAAACAAGTTACAAAGCTTTACAGTAACAGAAGTGGCAAAAAATAGAAGGCCAAGATAAAATAACATAAAGGTTACAACAGTTCATCAATAAAGAAAGAGCTGTAAAGTGAGTTTTAAGAAGAGATTTAAAAGAGGATACTGAGTTTGCTTGCCCGAGATCCCAGGCAGGGAGTTCCACAGCCGAGGGGCCCTTACGGCAAAAGCCTGGTCACCTTTAGTGACAAGTCGAGACTTTGGAACCATCAGTAGGGCATTGCTGGATGATCTCAGCCAGCGGCACGGCTCATAGGGAGTTAAAAGATCACAGAGATAAGCAGGAGCCTGACCATTCAGGCCTTTAAAAACAAGTAGTAAAATCTAAAAATCAATTCTAAAACTAACATGTTGTTGTAACTAGTGAAGGGCAGCAAGGACGGAAGGTGGAATGTGCTGTGTGAAGAGCGTGGCAGCAGTATTTTGTATCAGTTGCAGTTGTTAAATATTTGACTTGCTGATACCCGAATAAAGTGCATTGCAATAAACAAGTAAATAAAAGCATGGATAATCCTTTCTAGGTCTGCAGCAGTAAGGAATGACCTAACTAGTGCTAGTTGTCTCAACTGGGTAAAGCAGAATTTAACCACTTTGGTCACCTGCCAAAAGACAGCTCTGTCTCAAATACTTTTTCAAAGATATGATTGTTATTCATATAAGAAATAAGTTGCGTGCAGACAAACTTTTCTAAAGTCTACGATAAAAATGGCAGCTTGGAGATGGGTCTAAAATGACTTAAAATAGATGGGGTAGACAAGTGGCATGTTTAGAATATGAGGGGAGGATACCAGTAGACAGTGAGCAATTTATAATGGATAAAAGGTCTGGACCATCCGTCTGAAATACAGCTTTTAAAAAGCAGGTGGGCATGCAGTCTGAAGGGCAGGTAGATGATATGAAAATGCAATGGTGCATTCCAGGGTTAACAGGAAGATTTGACTGAAGTGAGTAAATGTTGAAGGTGGGCAGGAAGGAATTAACGTCAATCTCTCTAAAGTCAGTGTTAAAATGCTTCCAAATCTCCACTACCAGTAGGAGATTTACTTGGAGTAAAGCGAGTGTCAGTGGTCCAACACTGACCTGGGATACAGTATCCCTGCTGATAGGCCATTTTCTTTCTTCTCTATCTCCTTGAAGAAGGACCCCCCTATCTCCCGGTGAGAAGCTTGGACTGTGAAGGGTATAGTTTGAAGTGAGATCAACAGCATGGGCACCAGGGCCTCTTTTAGAGGTCCTTAAGGCCTTTTCCTGTTTTGTTTTTTTGCAGTGCTGGTAAGATCAGATAAGGTGCTGCCCTTGCAGAGAAGTCCCAGATGAAGCGCTGATACACTTTTCCTGAAGTCGGTGTATGTGTATGTTAACGCTAAAGCCCATAGAAGCTCTGTCAAAAATATGGCAGGTAGTAGTATGGGTTGATTGATTTACTGGTTTATGATGATTCTGATATAGGCCTAATCATTCTCTACTCATGTATGAATCATTCATACACACATACATAATGAATGTATTACTATAATGCATGTAACTGAAATACATTTTGATGAGGAGTTTTTTTTTACCAAACTCCTCCTCTAGTTTTATTTCCAAAGCTTGGATAATTGGGCACTCTAGGCTATGTAATTATAGTACACTAGAGGTTCAGACTGCTATGCGGCCCTCACACCTACAGTACATTGCACTGCCGATCCGACCAGTAGGTCTCAATCATAGTGTTGGGGGCTTGTCTGTCTGTTTCTGTCGGTCTACCTGTTTCCCAGTCTCTGACAAGCACATTTATAGTGAGCAAACACCACTACCCAGGTGCACGCCATTACGACTAAGTAATGAAAATCAATTCAATTTGATGTTTTGCGAATTAAGAAATTAACAACTTCCCTTTGAGCAATACAGCTGGACTGAGAGAATACACTGGTCCCCTCTCTGCTACCTTGGATCCATCTGCTCTCCTGCACTCTTATTACAAACAAACACAGCTGGAGTTCAACTGGTTTCCCTCTCCCAGTCTGTTCGCTGACAGCTGACCTGGTAATTACCTTCAAACCATCGATCTGGCAGGCAGCTTTCTCTCACCTCCTCTCACAGACTGTTTACATTGCAGGAGGTTACACAGGGTGACAGAGCAGATTGTTTCAAACATATATCATAAGAAGGGGATTGGCTTTGGACCGCAGAGGCACACTGTTACATGGGAATTGACTTCCTTCATTTGCCAAGCTCTCTTTCTCTGTTATCTCACTGTACATCAAGCTCTTCCTGTTTATGCTCGACTTTTCCCTTGCTTACGCTTCACACGTGCATCCATCTGACTGACGCAAGCAGACACGCACGCACGCATGCACACGCACAATACGAAAAATACACATATTGATCATGCTCACTCACTCTTAAATAATCACATCCACAAACTCACTGACAAGTCACACTAATCAAATTCTTCACTGATGTGTGTATGGGTGTGTGTGCATGTGTGTGTGTGTGTGCGTGTGTGTGTGTGTGTGTGTGTGTGTGTGTGTGTGTGTGTGTGTGTGTGTGTGTGTGTGTGTGTGTGTGTGTGTGTGTGTGTGTGTGTGTGTGCGTGCGCGCGTGCGTGCAAGACTTGGTTGCTGCAGCCCAGCTGACAACAATGATATGTGGTTGCAACACTCAGCCATTCTCCACAGCTGGGGCTGTCTACCACATGAAGCAAGTTTCTTTCTTTTGACACCCAGTCACAAGCCACACTAGTAAACAACACAAGACTTGACAAACACAGTCTGTGCTGTAGCAGTTTTGAAATGAGCATTAGACACACTCTGTATTGGAGAGTTGCATACAATGCTTTGTACAGTTGTAAACCATTTTCTACATTCTACACCTTGTGATCGAGAGTTGCGTTAATGAATGCATTATAAAACAGTGATCCATTGGTTTGCATCTGAATGCTGCATTTCTCACAAATTCCATTATAGCAACTTGTTTAAAATGTAGCACAATCCATAACATGTTTACAATATTTAAAATAACTTTGTACAACAGCTCTGATACATTGTTACTAGTTTGACATATTCCCAAACAAACAAACAAGCACACACAAATTGAGTAGATCTCTATTTTTATTCATGTATATATACACATATAAAAAATAAGGACATATGTACAATGATAATAAATATCAACATGTTTGTACAAGCAAAATAAGTTACTTAACATCCTTTAAAAACAAAACATAAAAGATCAATAACAGACAAGCCAAAAATTGAGCAAAAATAAAAAATAAGGATGATAATAGATTAATAATAATAATACAACTTATAACAGGAAAAACAGCAGAAGTTAAAGCCTTGTGAGACAGAAACTATTACGAGCGAACAAATGTGTAATAACTGAGCGGATGCAGGATTGGTACATGTACAGTACATCATGCATGCAGGTATTGTCAAGCTTGAGACCTGTATCCCTTTAAGAAAAAAAAAGTTCTCTTTTTTTGTTACGATGTCCATACTTTGGGCATTTTGGGCAAAAAGAGCAAAAATAGCAGATGAACAAGCTCACATTGCGAGCTTGTAAATCGGTTATTTTTGTTATTCATCGGTTATTTGTGTTATTCGTGGGCTAGTGGTTAACTCTGAAAATGCAAAAATAGACCCATCCATTTTTACACTTGTATAGAGAAAACTCTCAAGATGTATTACAACCAACTACTAACTTGAAGCACTGGTGCATTTTAGGTAGTGGCTTCAGGAAAAAAGCTGTTACAAATGTAACACTACTTTGTGAAGTTATAGGCTACACATACATTTCTTATCCACTTTTGAAATCAAGGGATACATTATTTGGTTTTAGGGCAGGCTGTTAATTTGTATAAAGTTCTATAAAGTTTTGGTTGGTTTATGCACGCCTCTGGTAATTCATGGGAAACAGGGATAGAAACTCCAACAGATTGCTACCGACATAAACAGAAAGAAAATACAGGAAGGTTTTTTAACAAGTTGTTTTCTTTCCTTCTTTCTTTTAGGCTCACAAGAGTGCTCAAAGTTAAAATATGCACAAAAGTCGCAGAAGCCAGCTCAGCTCAGTTTCACAAAAAATGGACGGGCTTTTTTGAGACTTAAATATTGACCTGGAAATCACATAAAATTAAATAATGTATTTTGAAAACATATAACAAAAGCAACTGCAGTCTACTTTGGCTTATCCGGAAGGTGAAGAGGCACAGCAATAAAAGTAAACATGGTGAGATGGTGCAATGAAAACCTGTACAAGTCTTGAATCATAAAATCAGACACGTTCAAAGAGAGTACGTTAGTGTTTGAGAAATGCCACTAGTCTCTGTAAAAAGTCCAAACAATGATGCACTTTAATGACCTATGGTCAAGTCGAAGGCAGTGCAGTCCACTTGCAAAGGGATCATGCAACACTAGGATGGAGAGTGGTGCTGATGATGGTTCAACATGTACCTCTTCAACCTTGGGATCAGTTCAATATTTTACATCCCCTACAGCTGTCTCTAGGTGGTGGGAAAAAAATACCACATTATTTTCATCCTCCCCCTTCTTTCTTGTGTGTATGTGTTTGTGTGCGTGTGTGCACTGTGCATGTGTGTGTGCGTGTGTGTGTGTGTGTGTGTGTGTGTGTGTGTGTGTGTGTGTGTGTGTGTGTGTGTGTGTGTGTGTGCGCTCCTCTGGTCCCCGCAGATTTGTCCCCCATAAAACAAAAGCCGTCAACCTCTGTTAGGACAAAGGACAGGGAGACAAAGAGGGACAGGTCAGTGATGGTTGATGCTGGGAGTAGAGTGCTGGGAGTAGAGTGAACAAGTTGTTGTGTGGGAACCAAACTGTGTCCTCTGATACTACAATACAATGTAGGGATAATAAACCCAATTTATACTCTGTTGCACGATGGTATTGCTTGTTGAAAATAACACATTTCAAGCCAACAATGTGACGCATCGCTTATGACCTTTCTATTTATGATTAGTAGTTTGTTCCTCTTTTTCTCAGGAGGACATGCGTGTTCTCATTCTTGTCAAAGAGGCCCACACACAAACAAACAAACACACAAATGCACACACACACACACACACACACACACACACACACACACACACACACACTTTGGTTTAACATTTCAAATGTGTTTGTTCCCTCTTGTGGCAAAATTGTTTAACTAAGTAAAGGTGATTAACTAATACATTTGGCTTGATTTGGAAGTGATCTGACAAAATCCTCTTAAAAGCAAATTGGGGATACAGAGTATATGATTTATCCATGTGGCTTAAGGCTGAGAAATGAACCGCTGACCACTGAACCGAAGCCAGACAAGAAGCTAAAACAGGAATGATTAAAAGGTTAGTGCTGGGTCAAATCTTTCTGTGTGAAATGTAATTAAACAGAATACCTCTGACGGCTTCACTGCTGTTTCCTGCCTGGAGCTGTCACTTTGTCAACAGGGCATCAGTCCACCTGT
This sequence comes from Gymnoscopelus microlampas, assembly GCF_963454915.1. Lineage (NCBI taxonomy): Eukaryota > Metazoa > Chordata > Actinopteri > Myctophiformes > Myctophidae > Gymnoscopelus > Gymnoscopelus microlampas. Next base: position 35,688,603 of record NC_139941.1, read on the forward strand.
ATATCCGTCCATTTGTCTGTCGACACAGGCCGCTTGTGTATGTGTGTGTGCGAGTATGTATGTGTCTCAGAGTTCTGCATTATTGTCCCATAGTAGCGCATCACACTTACTATAAAGCAGTATGACTGTGTGTGTCAGTTTTCTTCATTTATTTTCAGTTTCTGTCCACAGTAGCCCCAGGTCAGTCTCTGGGAGTCGGTCAATGGTTGAGGGTTGGTGGGGGGTGGGGTGGGCCAGGTTGAGGGAGGGGAGTGCTTGTCCAGATGCTGATGTAGCTCAGCTCTCCACAGCAGGTTCAGGACTAGTTGGCATTCAGAATAATGTGATGTGAGTGAGAGGAAGTGCTTCCTTTCTCGGCAGCATGAGCTGCCAGCTCTCCCTCACACAAACACTTGAAACATAATGCACTTATTGAGACATCCAGCGGCTGCAACAGTTAGAGGGAACACCTACATTCTCCATGCTTTAATGCCTTCACGTCGGCTTCAATTTGGGATTGAGTGCTCAGTTACTGGTCTCTTTGTAAGGGCTGAATGTAAATAACTGTTCTATCAAGAGAGGAATATCTATGAGTCCCAATGGTCTAACCCCAAGCAAGACAAATATCCATTATGTGCTGTGACTGTAATAAATGTGGCCACAAATGCACTTATTTATTGTACATGAAGGTGCATTTGAAGGTTATCGTGATTAAGCGGGAGAATGTAAGTGCCCACCTTCACATTCTCATTCACAGAGTAGTGGCGTACAGCCTCCATTGATCGCCGTTTGAAAACACTGCAATAGTTTGTAAGACATAGAAAAAAAGAACAAACATGAAACGTCTTAATTCAAACCATCACAACAAATTAGAGTGGAAAGGGTTCGAGGTCTTTGTCAGGCAGGGGGGAGTAAAGACCACGTGAAAAAAATACAAATCAAGCAGAAGAGGAAGTCTTGAGAGTGTGTCCTTCATTCAAAACCCCCTTGCGTCTGTCTTTCTTTCAATCCAAGTTCACTTCATTTTTTTTCTCTCTCACCCTGACTCTCCCTCTTTTTTTCTCTCCTTTCATCCCGTCCTTTCTGTTCCAGGCAAAAAAGCTCCTGAGACAGGAGGACATGATTGTCGTCGTGCTTCGAGATTCGTTAGTCTTTTTTATTCCTCTCTCAACACACTTGGCTCACAGGTATAAAAAAAAACAGGAGGCCACTTTCCCCGGCTTTTTAAGTGCAGAAAGCTCTTAAAGTCTCAAGGAAGAAAAAGAAGCAAGCTACTTTTATATGATCAGTCTGTTGCACTTGCCTGCTCATCATTGGTTTTCAGCACAGATGCTGAAAACCTTGTCTTGTCTAATTGGTCCACTCAACATAAGAGATGTGCCCTTCAGGAAAAGCAAACTGACATTTTGTTCCATTACCCTCCATGCTTGAGGTGATCTCCTCAGTGTTCAAATATGCCTCTCCATATAAATACACAATTTACACATGGGGAGATTGCACAGTGGAAGCAGAAGGACTTTAAACCGAGACTGTGTGGTGCCAGGAATACAATTAATAAGCCTGAGTTATACTTAGTTTCACACGGGTGTCGCGTTCCAAAAATTGCCGTTCAAGTAGCTCATAACTGCGACGCGTTGTGAGCTTGTAGATTGGCTACTTTTGGTGCGTGATACCCGCACGCAACTAAGTATTAATCAGGCTTAACAGGAACGGGCACTGGTGGACCACGGTGTGTAAATGTACTATGTCAGTGGGTATGTCACATGCTGTGTGTGTGCTATTAATGTCTCATAGAGTCATAGAGTGTGCCAAACAGGCATATTGGCAGAGAGAGTGTGCAATGGGGATCCGAGAGAGAGCGAGCCGCTGAAAGTGAGCGAGATGAGAGAGAGAGAGAGAGAGCGGCGTCCTCTGAAAAGGTAGGAGGTAGGTTAGTTGCTTTTCGTTGTTTCCAACTCAGGGGAATGGACAAGGAGCAGGACAGGTGACGAAGAGGAGGAGCAGATGGAGCAGAAGGGAGGCCTTAGACAGATGACTCCTCTGGGTTAGCGTCAGGGAGCACGCTCCTCTGCTGCAGTGTACGTCTCAGTTCCTCCTTGAAGGGGCTCGAATAGTCGTTCCCGCCCAACCCTGAGCCCAGCCCAGAGCCCAGCCCGCAGCCCCCAGAACCAGCACTGCTAGCCCTCTCCTCCCCTGCCGTACTCAGGTTCAGGCGGATGTAACCATTGCTACCGGAGCCTCTGATGTTAGTGAGGCTGAGTCGGCTGGGGGAGTGGATGGGCTGGCCGGGGATGGCATTGGGGGATGCGGCTGAACCTCCGCTGACACTGCTGGGCCCCAGGGCATGGCCGGGAACGATCTTCAGCGAGCCGTCCGAGTAGTAGTAATTGGCGCCCGTCTCCCAGAAGCGGTCCTCGTCGCTCGGCATTTTGCTGGGCACAAAGGTGGGCGGCTCCTTGGGCAACGTGATGGGGTAGACCAGCGTGCTCTCCAGTGGCTTCATGTCTGCCCCTTTACCCAGTGCCAGCTTCAGCCTCCTGCGCAGGTACAGTGCAGCCACCAGGAGGAGCAGGCACGCAGCGCCCAGAGTGATGACCAGCACCCAGAACAAGCCCATGCTGCCATCCGGTGCCCGGGCCTCCATGAAGACCGGAGCACTGGCCACAACCGCCACCTGGTATCTTTCTGTCTGGAACTTAACCCCCTGCTCCTCTGAGTAGCAGACGTAGCGGCCCGCCTGCATCTGGCCGGCCTCGGGGACAACCAGTGCCTTCAAGGTGCGGTCGAAGCGCGGGCCCCCGGCCTCGGGATCGCCACCCAGCTGCAGTTCGCGGTCGTTGAGGACCCAGCAAGGCTGAGCCAGGTTGGACACCAGCTGGCAAGGGAGAACCATGTCTGACCCAACCACAACCGTTACGTTACGCAACCGGGAGTGCTCTGTGAGGGGAGAAGGACAGGGGGAGAGAGGGTGGAGCAGGTGGGGATGGTGAAGGAAGAAGGGAAAGGGTAAGTGGGAAGGGAGGAGGAGTGGAGGAATAGATGAGGGAGGGAGAGAGTTAGGGGCAAGTGTCAAGTGTATTGATTCTCATTCACAAACTGCCGCGGCCAACGTTTCTCTCTCTGCTTAATTCAATTCATTCAGTTCAATCAAAACGATTCACTCCAGTCTGAGTTCATTCCACCTCCTTCTCTCCCTTCCTCCTGCAGTGACCATCTGTGGCCACGAGGGGGCAGTAGTGAGGTGCCTCAGATGCCATTATTCAGCTGAAGGTGACAAACTAGATTGCATTCACTATTATAACAATTCTCAAAGATAAAATAACAAATTAGGTCTGTAATCTTTTTGTGGTCCTGTTCCTCTCCCTTTCACTCTTTCTCTCACCCTGTGTTTCTCCTCCCCCTCCCTCTTGCTCTCATCCTCCTGAACCAGTTTGATTCAATTTCAGTGCTTTTGTTGGCATGCCTTTCAGAAACTGTTACCAAAGCAGCATACAGAATTTAAATGTTCCTGTCAGTCCCAGCCTGCCTCCTACTCACCAGGGCTGGGGATGGACACCGGCTTGTCGAACTTGGCTTTCCCCCGGCTGAATCTCTCCAACATCAGATCCTGTGACAGCGACGAGGTGGACCTGAATAGGACCAGAAAGGAGAGACATGAAGAGACAGTCTAGACAGTCACATAAATACAAGCCAGATGAGAAGTGTGCAAGATAGACAGTACAACACAGACACACACACACACACACACACACACACACACACACACACACACACACACACACACACACACACACACACACACACACACACACACACACACACACACACACACACACACGCGTGTGCATGTGGTCTCCCACACTACTATTACACATGCACAAAACCCACACAACTATTACACATGAACAAAACTAATACGTGTGCACAACCACTGATACAACTTCACGTAGTGCGAGCACCAGGGCACTCCACGTGCGCTATGCCAGGCTCACCCTCTGTGGAGGTCAATGCGGACGCAGGCCCTTCCCTCACTGTCCCAGGCACAGTAAGGGTCCCTGGACAGCAGACAGTCTGGCTGAGACTGATAGCGGCTGCAGTTGGCCAAGGGCAGCTGGAGAACCTCAGAGCGAGAGCCTATGTACAAATACTTCTATAGAGAGAGAGAGAGACATGGGGCAAAGATGGACAGAGGGGTTAGCAAGGAGGGGCAGAGAGATAAAGAGAGAACATGAGGGAGGGAGAGAGGGACAGTGGTGAAGGGAGAGGGAGGGGAGGAGACGAAGTGGGGAGAGAGAAACAGTGTGTAAATATTCATAGTTGTTTGAGTGACAATGTAAGCGTGTCTTATTTGGAACATTTCACCTGCAATCGCGGAAGAGAGAGTAAGACGTGATGTGTTGGAGCGAGATAGTGAGGGAGAGAGGAGTTAGTGACAGAAAAACCGAGAAAGGGGGGATGGGGAAGCGAGAGTAGTAGTCAGGAGGTAGTAAGAGATGGACATTGTAAAAGGCAGGGAGAGAGAGAGAGAGAGAGAGAGAGAGAGACAAAGACAGAAACACAGTGACTCAGAAAGTGAGAGGAAACAGGAGAGAAAAGGAGGGTGAATTGGAAAAGAGCACAAAGAACAAATCCAGCCCTGCAGCTGTCCAGAGGGATGAAAAAAAGAAAATATAAACACACCAAAAATTGTGAGACCAGAGACAGAGATAGAGAGAGAGAGAGAGAGAGAGAGAGAGAGAGAGAGAGAGAGAGAGAGAGAGAGAGAGAGAGAGAGAGAGAGACGGAGAGAATCACTCAGAGACAGGGTTAGCGGAGATAATTGGATAATCACTCTCAATTACAAATAACATTCTGCTCCCCTGTTTGTTTCTACCAATCCAATCTTGGTTCCGGTGTTCTCACAAAGCTGGTTATGAAACGCCTGGCCCTGGATAAGTCGGCATTAATGAGATAAGGACTGGGGACTGTGTTTAGGGACTGGGGTGGAATCAGAGGGAGGCAGCAACACAGCCAGGCAGAGAACACAAGGACCAGAGGTCTTCACAGGTCTACCCGTACTGAAAATACCCGACAATGCCTGAGACCCATACAGGTCCGGGTCGGTGTTTTGTTATCAATAGGGTTCGGGTCGGTTCAGATTCTATTACCTTCTGTTTAACCCATTTAGACCAAAAATAATCTGTGTCATTTTAAGATTTTAAGATCTCTTCTTTTTGAAAAATCTTGATTTTTTTCTGCAAATCTTTGAAAATATATATATTGTTTAAAGTGTAATTTGTAACTCAAATCTTTGCTTCTGGGGATTCTACAAATGTCGTCTAAATCCTAACAGTTTTTTTGAAAAAACATATGTTGCTATAATATCAGTGGTTCTCAAACGTTTTCATGTCAAAATACAGTATGTTGTTCCAGGGACCCCTAGAAGCAAAGATTTGTTGTTAAAAATGTCCGGTTTAAAAAACATATATTCAAAGATTTGCACACATTTTCCACAATTAAAAAAAAATAGCAGATCTACAAGCTTGTATATCTGCTATTTTTTAATAGCATTTTTGAATAGCAGATATTTGCAGATCTACGAGCAAGCTTATATATCTGCTATTTTTTAATAGCCAAAGAAATCCAAACAACAAACAGATCCGTTCCCGGTCTTAATGGGTTAATACTGGCCTGTTTATCATTATGTGTAATACCCAAGTGGATCTGAGAAGATCTGCACTCAGCGCTGAAACTGAAAACAAGGATATTCTTTCGGTCTCTCATTCAAGTACCTTGCTGTGGGAAATGGTGAGACTGTCCACAGGCTGGGCCGTCTCAAACAGCTGGATCTCCTCGATGACGTGGGCCTCCGAGTTCAAGATAACCACCCTCTGCAGCCAGCCCTCAGCTACAGGCAAGAGAGGAGAGGAGAGGAGAGGAGAGGAGAGGAGAGGAGAGGAGAGGAGAGGAGAGGAAAATGAGATTTTGTGTTCTTTTCATGTTGGGTAATGGGTATTGTGATCAAGGAGGACCTGCAATCAAAGGGGATTGAGGCACATGCTAGTGGGGTGACCTTGATGTGCGTGTGCGTGTGTGTGTGTGTGTGTGTGTGTGTGTGTGTGTGTGTGTGTGTGTGTGTGGGGGGGGGGGCACATATTGTATGTGTCCATATCTGTCACACATGTGCATTGCAGAGAGAGAGAGAGAGAGAGAGAGAGAGAGAGAGAAGATCTCTCTCTCACACACACACACACACACACACACACACACACACACACACACACACACGCACACGCACACGCACACGCACACACACACCCTCTTGCTTGCCTCTCATTGTTAGCAACCAGTGTCAACTAAAAGCACCCTCAACAAGTAATCTCTGTCTCTCTCTCTCTCTCTCTCTAGCTCACTCGCTCACTATATATATGTACAGTATATATTAAATACAGTAAATCCCTCTCTCTTTCTCTCGTCATCTCTCTAGCCCTCTCCATGTCTCAGTGTCTCTCTCTCTATTTCACGCTCTCTCTTTTCTAAACTGTCGCCTCACTGCAGTTAATAGCTAATCAAGCCCTGCAGCCCAATTGGCAGACTGAGTGTTTGTATGCCAAGGGCCCTGTTGAGCCTGTGCTATGAAGCTCGACACGCAGCGATGACTGTGCCTGGCTGACTTACTGAATGACTGTCACCGTGTGAATACGTGGTTCAGCTTTAACCCATTCAGTCCGGGAATGAATCGGTGTCATTTTAAGATTTCTTTGGCTATTCAAAAAGTAGCAGATATACAAGCTCACAGCGCGGCCGCGCTGTGAGCTTGTAGATCTGCTATTTTTTTTAAACATTTTGTGAAAACATTTTTGCAAATCTTTGAATATATGTATTTTTAAAGCGAACATTTGTAACTCAAATCTTTGCTCCAGGGGATTCTACAAATGTCTTCTAAATCCTAACAGTTTTTTTGAAAAAATATATTTGCTATAATATCAGTGGTTCTCAAAAATGATATGGCCGTGGACCCCCATCTCAAAATATTTTGTTCCAGGGACCCCCACAAGTTGTAAGAGAGCCAAAAATGTTTTGAAAAATATATATTCAAAGATTTGCACACATTTTCACAATTTTTCAAAATGAGCAGATCTACAAGCTCATAGCGTGGCACTCGGTGCCACGCTATGAGCTTGTAGATCTGCTATTTTTGAGTAGCCAAAGAAATCTAAAATGACACTGATGCGTTCCCGGTCTTAATGGGTTAATTGTTTATGTGTGCAATTGTGCGTGTGTGTGTGCGTGCGTGTGCCTGTCCGTGCATGTGTGTGTGTGTGTGCTTATGTTGTGCTGGCAGGTGAAGAAGACCCGAGTCTTGCCGCTGTCACACTGACAGTCCCCACAGAAGCCTTGACTGTGCACCAAGCTGAATGGTAAGCACTGCATTCTGCCTTCGCCATTCATGAGGCGGCCCTGCATTCAAATACAGACGCTCCGCAAATCCACTGTCAGCCTGCCGCTTATTTACTCTGATAGCTAGGATTAAGGTTCCAGGGGAGGGGGTGTGTGGGCCGTTTCATCCCATATCTGTGCCAAAGTAGAGAATGACGTGCGTACGGGCCCTGCGGCTCCAGACAGAAGAGATTAATGGAGATGCATACATCCACATCTCCTTGGATGTGTGAGAGATTGTAATCCCAGCATGGCAGTAAAAGCCTTAACTGAAAACAAACTGATGCCCATCCAGATGGCACGTTGGTGGATGTATGAGGGCTAATTTCTTCAACAAATGCCTCACATTCCTTTCCTTTCCGAGATAAAAGTGTTGCTTCACCAGCAGGGTGATTGGTGAGGCTACCGGTGCGTATCGCTTTAGCGCTACTTCAGCAGCCCTAGGACAACCTTTCGGCGCTGTTACTTGCAACAGCACGGCCTTTTTTCATTTTTGCTGCACCCCAGAGCTTGGTGCCCAGGGCTGCAGCCCCTAAAGCCTGTGCATTAAGCCAGGCCTGTGCTTGAGCCGCTTGGCTAATTGTCTTTCATTTGGGGTTTCTGGTACTGTGTTTCAGCCCAAAGTTTGTTGTGTGCCGTTTTCAGCAATAGTGCAGTAAACAGTGTAACTGTAGTGGTTTCACATCGCTTCGCAGCTCGACTAATTAAAAAAAAGGTAAACATAACGTAATGTAGTCAGAAAGAAAAATACCTGGGCACTTCAGAAGAGACTACCCAAATAAAATGCTGGAGCACTCGAATGGTTTGCACGTATTAATTATTTTGCATGGGGTGACTGACGTTTCGACTTGACATTTGGTCTTCCTCAGAGTCAAGGTAACGTCTGTAGTGTATGTAAAATATGAAAGCCTTACCGGTGCCGATGAAGAGCATGTTGTACGAGCGCTGGTCCAGGGCGCTGACACGGTCCACCGCCAGCCGGGTGAAGTTGATGCCCTTGGTGAGCAGCAGGGGGCGCCCCACCACCTTCTCCTCCATCAGAGGGTGTTTCTTGGCGAAGTTCAGTGTGGCATCAGGAAGCTGCAGTGAGCTGTTGTAGCCGTTCTCCCTGTGCCAGTTGGTGATGCACTGAAGTGGATGAGGGCAGGAGGACGAGAGAGGGGGGAAAGGGGATGTGGAAAGGGAAGGGAAGGAGGGAGGGGAGGGAAAGGACAACAGAAGGAGAGTGGAGGTGGGTGAAAGTCAGAGATAGAGGAGGACAGAGGAGGAGAAGGAATTGATAACAGGAGTAAGGAAAGTAAGTAGAATTGAAGGAGGCCAGGAGAGAAAGAAAGAAAGAAGGAAAGAAAGAAAGGCAGAGGGAGAGAATAGAGGAGGGATAAAGGGAGGAGAGAGAGAGATAGAAAACCTGTTACTTGCAGATGGGACAGGTTGTCATGGCTCGTTAGCCCACATTGCCCTCACTGCCTTTTCACTGTGCTCTCTTGCTCTTTTTCCTGTGGTTCTTCCACTGCACTGTAGTTTTGCCCTCCTCGCTCCACATCCCCTTTTCTTCTTCTTCTCCTCATCTCTTTTGCATTATTTAGTCCATCTATAGAAGTCCAACTTCTTCCTCTCTTGTTGGGCCACTTCCTCTCTTCTCTCCCGCCATGGCTGTCAAACCACCTCATTCTTTCCACTCGCCTTTTATTCCACTACCGTTCTCACCTCCACCATTCCAAAGTAATCGTTCTATCGCCCCACCTAAGATCATTTCCTTTATTATGCTTTTCCTCGCTCGTTTTCATCCACTCCTCCCTTTTCTACTGTTTCCTTTACTCTTGAGTCTTATTTATTCCTTCTTACTCACCTCTCATCCTCCCTTCTGTACTTACTCACTTATTATCAACCATCTATTGCTCTGTCCTCTTTCACATACCATCTATCAACCCCTAGCTCTTGTTTCATTATGTATAATCCATCTATTCACTCCTCTTATTCTTTCTTATACAGCTTTCATGCCCTCCAGTTCTTTTACTTTTCATGCATTTATCCCCTTATCCTCTCTCACCTAATACCATATTCATCCCTCATTCCCCTCTATCCGTCAGGTTCTTCCCTCTGCTTATTGTGTCTACGCCTTCCTCTTCTGCAACTTGTTCTGTCCATTCCCCCGGTTACCCTATTATTGTTGTTATCCTTTGTTACATTTGGAAGCGAGAGAGTCTTTTGAAGGAAAGTGTCTGTATCTGATTGGATCATATCTGGTGTAATGTGTTTTTATATCAGTATTCTTTTTTTATTGGCTTAAAAATCCATTTCACAAATAAAAAGATGACTAAGCAGGGAATATGCGATTTCTGCGCCTCTCTACTTCAGCCCTCCTTCTCTCCACATCCCTTCCTCACCATGTCTTTCTCTCCCCCTGTCTCTCTCTCTCCCTCTCTCATGGCTCCCTCCCCCGTCTCCCCATCATGTCTCCTTCTCTATATCATACCGTCCCTCTCTCGCTCTTTCCCTCATTCACCCCATCCATCGTTCAATCATGAGTTCTACACATCCTTCCTTCCTTTCCCTTTCACCCTCTCTCTCTCTCGGCTCTCTCGCTTCTCCCTCCCTCTCTCCATTCATCCATCCAACATTCTTACCGCTCCAGGTCGTGGGCTGGGGATGTTGCCGCTGTATCTTGCCCATTTCTGGGAGGCCTCTCTGTACTCCTTAAAAGGCCCATCAAACACCTTCTTCACCTCCCCAATCTGGTACTGACACACAGCGGACACGTCCACATCACCCCTGGGACAAACACAAGAACCAAGCAGAGAATCAACCATTAGTATGTTGCTATGTTAATCATTTCTTGTTATTAACTCAAAAGTAGGACTGACTTTATTCAGAGGAAATGTATTGTGAAAAGAACAGAGACTCACTCTCTACTCTCTAGTCTCTAGAGGGACCATATGAAAACTGGGAGTGCGATAGATCCAATATAATCTGATTGGGAAGGTTATGGGCACTATTATAGGGCTGAGTACTGTAAAACTAAGCTGATATACGTATGGCACTATATGATGGTGGTACCCTCATACTGCATGTCATTTTGTCAAATTCTTGTGGCTGCAGGGTTTGTACAGTGATTAAGTACTAGATCTGTACGGTTCTCAAACGTTTTAATTTTGAGTTGCACCCCCTGAAGGAACCATGAGTCCCTGGGGTCTGGACCCCACTTTTGAGACCCACTGGTGTAGCAGAGTGTTTTCAGTGAGCCAACATGCACAATATCAGCACCACGACTCTGTTTGACCAACATCAAACAGAGCCTTCATTAGTATAATTGGTAAGACCTGTGAGGGAAGTAAGGAAGAAGCCCAATTTCTGTCCGATACGGCCGCTGTGCATAGAGCCTATTGGTTGCGTTCGTGGGTGGGAAGCCAGCAGGGTAGGGTGTTGTCTGTCACTGCACTGGCAACTCCTACAGGTGTTCAGCAGGGAGAACGACTCTGAGGGATAGCATGTTCCTCCACATGCCTCATGCCCTTCCCAGTGAAATACCCCACTGCCAGGTGAAAAGAAGCAGTTGGCAGCTCCATGTGTATCAGAGAAGACATGTGCTTGTCTATACCCTCCGCAGACCAACAGTACGGGTTGGCAGTGACAGGGACTATACGCATGAGGGTAATTGGCATAACGACTAAATTAGTGAAAGGGGGGAAAAACAGTTGCTATTTTCAGCTAAAGCTTTCCCCACAAAATACGGATTCTGGGGTTTAAGTGGTTAAGAAATACTGTCTGGAAAGAGAATTTACGGCAGCCATCTCGAACTAAACTGCAGGACAGAAGCCCGTATCTGCTGTTTGTGTAGCCTAAGACAATTTGATGTACAAGCAATAAACTTTCTGAACCAGACAGCAGAAAGACGACGTACTCAGCAGCTGACAAACGTTCCTTAGTTCATTATCTTAATGTGATTATTTGCGGGAACGTCCATTACGTTCATTACATTTTTTTCTGCAGGCATCCTACACTTGGAAACAACATTAAATCTAACTTGAAATAAGCCATCTTAAATAAGGAAACTTTATTTATTTGTTGTTATTTTTTCCACCTTGTGACAGAACAACTGGTAAGAGGAGAAAGGAAAAGGTCACATTCATTGAAATAATTTGATTTGGTCTTGTGAAGTAGATTCTGAGATGGGTCATTGAGAACACGATTACACACACAAAACATGTTTTTATCAGCCACACGTCACACCAGAGCACAGTGCCTGTCATCTTCTGATCTGTAAAACACTCATCTGTTTGCTCAGACTGCTGAGCTGAACTTCAAGTAGTAATTTACATAAGGTCCAATTATCCCCAATGCTATCTGTAAAAAAGCTAGAGGGCTTTAAGGATTCCCTTAAGCACGTTACCCAGAGAGGATAAACGGGGATTCAGCTTTTTATACTGACAGTGGGAGATGTGGAAACAGAATTAAAAGGCTCCAGTTCAAAAGACGATTCCCTTTGTGATATGATATCTGAACACAAAGGGGTTCACATGAAAGGGCATTGCCCGCTAGAGACAAGTCTCCCAACTCCCAAATTTCATCTAACTAACCCCCTGCTATTCCTTTGCTCCCATTTCTGCTCCCATTTCTGCTTCCATTTCTGCTTCCATTTCTGCCTTTGAGCCATGCGGGTGCATGGTAGCACCAAAGGACCATGCAAGCTATGCACACAGACACCTGAATATTAAAAACAACACCAGTACTGTAACAATAGTTGGAAGGGGTGCAACCCAAAGGTGAAAATCTAGGAGGATTCCATGGACAGGAAGACACATGTTTTTTAGATAAATCTTCATACATATAGTGAGCTCAGCATGATGCGTTTCATGGGGCCCTGATTTACAAGCGGCTACCCATTTGTTGTTATCCAAATACATTTTAAGACATAGTTCATTGATTGGTATCGAAACATAAGTTATCAAAAATCTGTTATGACTGGTCTTATTCTAATTAGAAAACTAGAAATATAACTAATTTGCCTTGCATTGCCATAATATGGTTTCACTCTACTACAAATGGTATCAAATTGATAAGAAATCCATATTTTATTCAGTACAGCTTGATGTGATAGTGATTTAGCATGTATAAATTATGAAGTCCATGGAATCATTATACCCTAACTAACCCTAATAACAAAATATGTTATTGAAACAGGACCAGAAATAACGTTCGAAGTATATCAGTTTAACTAGTATATTTCTCATTGTGATTTTCTTAGCTTTAGTTTTTCTAGTTATGATAGACCTTTAATCCAGGTGTCATAGCAGCACCATGGTAGGGATGAAAAAATGGATAGATATACTTAAGAGTAGTGAATTACAACTAAGATTAAATAAAAGTAAAAAAACAAAACATTTAAAAAATACAAAAATAAAAGTAGGTAGTTTGCACTTGGACCGAAAGGGTTAGCGCAGTGGATAACTATTAATAAATATAACTGTAAATATAGGCATACTGTAAGTATTTGTATTATTCATTGATGTATTTTAGCTAATATTATAGTTCTAGTCACCTTCTGTGGTGTTAGTTTCAGTGCTTATTTTAATATATGATACTACATGCTTTTCCCCCATTTAGTTTTGCCTTAAGTATACAATAATAATAACAACAGTGCTGAGTGGTGGGCTCTCACTCACCACTGTGCATGGAAGATGCCATAGAAGGTAGTCCCTCTCCAGTCTTGCCCTGGCAGGATGAACACAGCCCGGAGGCTGTTAAAGGTGACATGACGCTCAGGGAGCGAGCACACCAGACGAGCCTTCTGGAATGTCGTCCATTTCTTCTGTAGGGTTCTGGTACCCCCCAAATCACCCTGAGAAGGAGGAAGGATACAGGAGGTTAATTATGTATGATCATTATCATTGAAGGCCGCTCTCCATGTGAGAGGCTGACTGCAAGGTCAGGAATATAATGGTGCCTCTTAAGGGCTCGAGGCTCAGCGTTTGCTCGAGGGCACTTGAGCAGGATAAACACTGGGACATGGAACTCGGTCCTCTGGCTGGGGGCTAGTTATCCACTATTGTGGTTTTGTGTTGACTATAAACCTCTGAAAACCGTTACAAAGCGATAGCTTTCATGATATTCCACTACAACATTTTATTGTTCACAAGGAATTTTCTTTGGCAAATGGTGCAGTAACATCTCAGAAGGTACATTCAGATAGTTGATCATTTATCAAACAGCAGACAAAACATTCATTGCATGTACAGTGACACAGAGACAGTAAAGCAAAGGATATGCCATCTGTATTTGCTGTTTACAGGTAGATGTACTGTAGTGTGTGGCTATGTGTGAAGCCTAAGTTATACTTAGCATGTCACACTGTGAGCTTGTAGATCTATTTTCGGTGTGTGACACCGGCGTGCAACCAAGTGTAATTCAGGCTTACGGACCAGGACATGTTATTGCAATCTCCTGATATTGCATCGAGCTTGGTTTGTTTTCAGCACTCAGAGCGCTGAAGGCGAGGAGTTGGAAGATATTTCAACCGTATACAGAAGGAAAACTGCACTCGAAAAGCTACAAGCTGAAGAAGAGGTGCTCGAACGGACAAAGGGCCTTAGACAGTGTGTTTAAATACACAGTACACATCAAAGTGTGTGAATCCCTGGTCCCGCAGGGAAAACATGTGGGAGGAAAGCAAGTGAGTAATATTCTCTACCTTTTATTCAGAAACAACGTTTGCTTCACACTCATCCTCTTATTATGCCTGGGAGCAGTTCTGTATGGCTGCAGTCTTTTACTGCTGGCCACTGAGCATCCCCAGTGGGGACAATGCCTTCTTGTATCCTTCCAAGTTCATAAAGCAATGCTCAGCCTCTAGAATGTTTGAATCCTGTGTATAATACGCTCAGTGGGTGTGATTGAATTATCATAAAGTTCCTGAACTTGCACCGTCCTGCTCTGTTCTATGTTCACCTCATAAAGGGGGGAAAAAAGAGTGAAAAAAACCCCCAGTCCCAGACCCTTTATTTTTTGAAATGTTCTACTTATTCAGATAGGAGAGTGTAGAGAGACAGGAAACCGAGGGCAGAGAGACATGATGGGAGTCGGATCGAACGCTGGTCCTCGTGGAACATGTGGTTAGTGCAGCTGGCTGTGCCACTAGGCACTCATACATTTCATATTCTACCCAGTCAGTTGAAAAAGTAGAACAACTCTTGAAATGCGACCCCCGTCGAGTTTAATGTGATAGGATGGTCAGCATAAGATCACAGATTTGATCCCTGCAACAGCAAATTGCATATCCATCAACAGCTGAAGTGCTTCTTGAGACAATGTGCACCAAGGAAGATATGGGGGAATACATCCTTGCTAGTAACAGTGAGATGTACACTCACTGGTATAAGAGCATCATATCTAAATTACATGACAAATGTGTGTGTGTGTGTGTGTGTGTGTGAGACGGAGGCATTGAAAGTGTCCTGTACCTTGCAGACTCGAGCCACCCGGGCTACAGTGAGCTCTGTGTCACAGTCCAGCTCCACAGCACGCTCACTGAAGAAGAAGTAGATCTTATCGTCATCCCCCTCCTTACTGCCTCCACTCTCCCTCACCAGCGCAGAACCCACAAAGTCAGGCTCTGGACACACAGTACCACAGACACACACACACACACACACACACACACACACACACACACACACACACACACACACACACACACACACACACACACACACACACACACACACACACACACACACACACACACACACACACACACACACACACAAGCATGCAGCCACGCATGTACGCCCGCACACGCGCACAGACACACACACACACACACACACACACACACACACACACACACACACACACACACACACACACACACACACACACACACACACGATTATGAGGAAGAATATAAACACACAGAATATTAAAAACATAAATCACATCCAAAGAAAGATATAGAGTGAGAGCGAAAAAGAGAAGCAAGGATAATAAAATCCTAATAGACACAAACACACACGTAGGTTCCTCCTAGGAGCTACTCCTTTTTCCAATCATCTCTCCCTAATTCTTTTCTGTTTTCCCTGTCTCCTCTACCATCCTCTCCTCGTCTTGCTTATTACCTGTTCCCTCTCTCTCTGCATGTCTCCATTAGCAGTCTTACTCATATGTCTGGCCTGCTCCTCCACTCTTACACCTGATCTCACCCCATCTATCTCTCTTCTATTTTCCATCCATCTGTCTGTCTGTCTGTCTGTCTGTCTGTCTGTCTGTCTGTTGACTGTCTGTCTGTCTGTCTGTCTGTCTGTCTGTCTGTCTGTCTGTTGACTGTCTGTCTGTCTGTCTGTCTGTCTGTCTGTCTGTCTGTCTTCATGCATCTATCTATCTATCTATCTATCTATCTTCATGCATCTATCTATCTATCTATCTATCTATCTATCTATCTATCTATCTATCTATATCTCTCTCTCTCTCTCTCTCTCTCCAGCAGTCTTTGTGGGTCTGTTTCCTCGTAGTGATTCTTTCAATCCCTCCTATATTTCTTCTTTTTCACATCTCTCTCTGTATCTATATTTCACTGGTTCACTACTATCACCTGACTTTGTTCTTCTCCCCCCCCGCCCCACCCCCCTCTATCTCGTTATCATTATCATCTTAACATTAGGACCTAATGTTTGCTTCTCTTTCTTGGCTGTTAGTCATACATTTCCTGTTACTGACACTTCATCCTCTTTACTTATTTTCCTTTTCTGACTCATTCCCTCGCTCGACGTCCCCACACCTGATAATGATATTTTCGTCATCTTCCTCCCTCAGTCTGCGCCTCATTTCCTACTCTCATTCTTTGGTGTCATTTCTCGCTCTTTAGCACTCCATCTTCATGCATGCGCACGCACGCACGCGCGCAAACACGCAGGCACGCAGGCACGCAGGCACACACACACACACACACACACACACACACACACACACACACACACACACACACACACACACACACACACACACACACACACACACACACACACACACACACACACACACACACACACACACACACACACACACACACACACACACCCGTCTTGTCTCTATCATCCCTTCTTAGAGATTTTCTCTTGTTGTCTTTATTGAGTTCTCTTGTTCTCTTTTATCGAGTTAATCCCCTCCTGCTCCTTCTCTCCTCTTTTCAGTCTACTGTTCTTCCTCCCTCCTCCTTTTCCAGCCTCTCTCTCTCTCTCCCTTTTCTCAGTCACTCTGGCCTCCATCCCTCTTTTCGTCATTCCTCCTTATAGGTCTCATTCTCTCTCCTTCCACCCCCTTTCTCTCTCTCCCTCTGTTCCATCCATCCCCTCATCATTACATTACCCAATCTTTTCTTTTCTCCATTTCCTTGATCTTTCTCCCTCCCCTTTCCTCCCTCCCACTCCCTACTTCCATCCTGTCCGTCTCTATTTCTCTCTCCATCCATTCATCCCCCCTTCTTTCCTATCTCTATCTCGCCCTCCCCGTCTCTATCATTCCCTCTGTCCCTCTCTCTATCTTCTCTATCTCTTCTTTTACTTATCTCTGTCACCATTACCCTTCCCTCTGTTTGTCTCACCGTTGAGCCAGGTGGGCAGGTATTCACTCTTCATGCTGTAGTGTTGTTGTCCGAGGTTCCTTAGGATCACAGGCTCTGTACCCAGGAAGTTGTTGAGCGTGGCAGAGTACAGCTCCTTATCTGGACAGACAAACAGAGAGAGAGAGAGAGGGGAGAGAGAGAGAGAGAGAGAGAGAGAGAGAGAGAGAGAGAGAGAGAGAGAGAGAGAGAGGTTGAAGGTTCTGTACCCACATTACAGGATCAACATGTATGTGGAGATAAAACTATACTTAAGATCATCATTAGAGTTATACTCATAGCATGTGAAGCATTTAGAGCTTCTAAATCTGCTATTTTCAGTGTGTGACACCTGTGTGCAACTAAGTATAATTCAGGCGTCAGGGCACCATAGACCTCTGCCCCCCTGTGACTATAGGGTAACCATATTTTCAAGCCTCCGAACCGGGACACTTAAATGAATGTGTGCACATTTGTGCACCTGCACGACCATTCACGCACGCACGCACGCACACACACATACATGTATATACGCACCATAGGTGTCGCATACAGGCAACGATTGATTGACACGCATCAACGTTGAATTCAGACTCACAATGCAATGTGACATAATTCTGATCCAGATTTGTTGTGGCAAGCTCCCTTCCAACATTGCAGGATAAAGCCTAATTTATACTCCGTCTCATGCCAAAAATACCTGATCTTCAAGTAAAAAATCACACCCTGTGTGAAGGAAGCGGTGCCTTTGGGGCAGGGCTTAACTCATTTCAGTTCGTCCCTATTGGTGGTCTGAGTCCACTTACCAAATTTGGACTTGGTAGCATGCTGCAAACTGGAATGATGGCTGTTTAAAGGCCAGCCAATGGGCAGACAGAGGGGGCGGGGCTTAAGTAATTACAGTTCGTCCCTATTGGTGGTTTTAGTCCATGTACAAAATTTGTACTCCGTAGCATGCTGCGAACTTGAGTTATGGCTGTTTAAAGGCCAGCCAATGGGAAGACAGAGGGGGCGGGGCTTGAGCAATTGATGCTCGTCCCGTATTGGTGGTCTAAGTCCACATACCAAAGTTGGACTTGGTGGCATGTTGCAAAGTGGAGTTATAGCTGTTTAAAATCCCGTGCTCATACGGGCGGACGTCCCTGGGGGTCCCTGGACCCCTCTTTGATAACCGGTGGCACGTGTGGCCAATGAGAGGAGAGATGGCATAGGCAATCTCCAAGTCCGTGTGTGTGTGTGTGTGTGTGTGCGTGTGTTTGTATGTGTTGCTTCTTTGCCGTGCTCATCCCGGGCTCATACGGACACACAGACACACACACAGACACACAGACAGACACACAGAAACACAGACACACAGACACGGAGTCAAAGCCACGTTTTTAGCGGTTGGCACCGCTAAAAACAGAGTTTCTTCGACGAGTGATACCGTCATACGTCAAAGTATGAACTGAGGCATTTACACGACGGGAGTGTTTATTAGACAGCATCCACACAGAACGCCAATATTATGCGGTGAAAAAAGCAAAACAAGGTAGATTTTTCACCGCGAGTAAAAGCATCAACCTGTATGAATGGCATACAGGCATCATCTAGATGAATAGTTTGATGTGAAATATTCGCAGACGCCTTTTTGGATTGTTTATTTGTCACACTCCTAGATTGCAAAAACCTTTAGGCGTAAAAGAGCTGAAGACCCAGCATCACACCTGGGGTACTATAAAGACACAGAACAGAACAGACAGCAGTGGCAATCCTTTGTTGCTACCTAATCTGTCTAGACAAACATGTTCTTCCGCTTAACAGTCTGTACATGGGAAGAAGTACAGGCAGAATAAGGCTCTCTGTGGCATCCGATTGTGGCAGAGATAGTCTGGCTTGAGAGACTAGTTGCTGCACTACTACATTCCAGCAGGCTAAATAAAGGGCAGTAATTAAGTAAGTATAAAGGTGTGATACTCCAGCTACTGTTATCGCTATATCACTGAACAAAACAATAAACAACTAGAAAAGGTGCTCCTCGGAGCACAGGTCTCCGCCAGGTCAGGTAGGTTATTTTGGCCTCCTGGTGGCACTATAATAGGCCAATGTGAAAAGGGTGCCATTTCGTTCATGATTTGAGGCATTTTGTTCAAAACGGACCTATCCTACAAACTTTGTAAGTCAATGTTAGCCAATTAGGATGGAATATGAAATATTGGACACATCCGTCTTGATGACATGACTGTAGAGATACTGTGTACCGATTTGCGTGATTTTTGCACAGAATCTGAAGGAGTAAGAGCACAAAATGTGTTTTCCAAAAGTCGGCCTCCGGCTGGCGCTCTAAAAGGCAGATGTGAGAAATGCAGGGCAAAGGTTGTTCTTTGGCCTCTAGGGAGTGTGCGTGCAAAGTTTCACGCAGATCGGTGCAGTTATAGGTAAAAACGTGAATCGGCCTGTTATAGCGCCACCATGAGGCTGATTTGAAAGTTTTGTGGCATTTGTCCTTGGCATAGTGGGAATGTGCGTGCACAATTTCACGGAAATCGCATGCTGCGTTCATGATTTGAGTCATTTTGTTCAAAACTGACCAATCCTGTAAACTTTGGAAGCCAACCTTAGGCAATGAGGATGGAATATGGGAAATCGGACAGATCCCTGTTGATCACATGACTATAGAGATACTGTGTATCAATTTGCGTACGGACGGACGGACGGACAGGGGGTAAAACATACTCTCTCGCCATGCCTTTCGGCCTGGCGGAGACAATAAATGGATGTATAAACCCCTTATTGTTATTAGCCAGTTATTTTATGTTGCTGGCAATAAACAAGTGCTATTTAGTTTCATTTGTTTGCTCACTGGTCTGCAGTCTGGGGAAGGACTAGATTCAGGTGCTGTAAAGAATCTGATAAATTCTCTTAATGATGCATGAAGGTGGAAATATTTCATTTTAAAGCCTTTGTATATGAAATGTGCTATACAAATGAACTGACCTTGCCTTATTCAAACAAACAAACAAAAATGTTAAGCTGTATCATTCGCTCTCTCTCCAAGGTTTTATGGAAACAATTCTTGGCACAGAGTAAGAAATTGTGCTGGAAATTCTTTGTCCGCATTTACTCGTATTCGTATTACAATTGGAAAACAAATATTAAAATGATCAACACCATTCATAGTAATATAATATGAATATCACGATGAAGCCTTAGAATAAATGTGCAGGAGGTGCACGGCAGCAATACTGGGCAAACAAAAATCTGATCCAACATAATGCATGCAAACAACTGATTCACTCACACCCACACTACGTGTATGTGGAACACACCGTCAAACATTCATACATAAAGTTGAAGACAGACTCAGACGCACACAAGAAAAAGATGGGCACTTACCCACTATCAAGCCAGTATGACCTTTGGCAGGATCATAGGGACACTTGCCCTTCCCATCCTCTAGGGCGTTATTGTTGAGCACAAAATAGTCCGCGTTCTGCACACACACACACGCACACGCACACACACACACACACACACACACACACACACACACACACACACACACACACACACACACACACACAGGCATGGAAACAGGTGGTCAGTGGTCAGTGTGTGTGACGATACAGCTGTGAGCTCTGTGTGTAACACAGTCTCAGCTCTCACCATGCTCTTCAATAGTATTCGTGTCAAGTATACAGTATGCGCACACACTCACCACATAAGTGCATTTGGGCTGGAAGGCATATGTGCCACAGGTGTACAGGTGTGTATGGTTGTAGCTCTGCAGGAAACGGATGTAGTTGAAACATTCCGTCTGTCGATAGACACACAAAGAGCAAGAGAGAGAGAGATAGAGATAGTGGGGGGGGGAGAGAGAAAGAGAGAGAGAAAGAGAGAGAGAGAGAGAGAGAGAGAGAGAGAGAGAGAGAGAGAGAGAGAGAGAGAGAGAGAGAGAGAGAGAGAGAGAGAGAGGTCAGGATCATCCCACGCTAATTTGACTCAGCTTGTTTAATTTTTTTGTGAAGTGCTACTTTAATGCCTTTCTGTCTACAATATAAAACTCTTTCAATTGAAATGAATTGAAAACAGATGCTGTTGAAGTGTGCACCGACGCAATGAATAATGCAGAACAACACATCCAAATCATATTGATGTTCCAATTGGAACACAATATGTATATCACAGCATCTGCAATTATGGCCATTTTGTGATTGACTTATTTATGTAGGTATATGTTTATTTATTTATTGTGCACAAAAACACACAATCAATGAAGAGAAAAATGTGGGAGAAAAGTTCCTGGCAGATCCGCCCCTCTATGTAGTGTTCATTCAGATAACGTACTATCATATAGAAACATAGGAGCATTAAATCCAGCAGGAGAGAGTGCACCTACACCATTATGTAAACCTGTATTCTATCATATCAAGGGGGGGTCACACACTAGGAACCAAACCTGACCTTTTAGTTACAGGGTCTCGGTAGGCAAGCCCATTACACCACAGTACAGTGGAGAGAGACAGGAGATCTCTGTGGCATATAATAAACACACTATGCGGCTCAGTCAAGGTCAAGGCTGTGAACAAGGCATGAAACAAGAGGATGATTTTGAATCTACAATCAGATCAACTTGAGAACTGTACCTGGTTGTTTTTGCCCTTGGTGGCACATTCCCTCTTCTTATCCTGGGGGGCTGGCCAGTCAATCTGAGAGACAGAAGGAGATAGAGGTAGAGGAAGAAAGAGGGGGTGGGGCGGGGGTGAGGGGGGGGGCATGAGTGACAGAGCAAAGGGAGATGAGTAGAGAGTAAGAGAGGTAAAAGAAAGAGACAGAGATAGGATTTGATTAATGTGACACCTAAGTGCAGTAGTAGGGGTGTAAATTACAACCTTCATTACAATACCAGACACTTTGTCAGATGATTCAATATTTGCTGATATCACACATCCAATGATCCATATGATACAATATCCCGGCTAAAACAATCTTATTACATTTACATCATGAAATGAAAGAAAGACAAAGAAAAATGGGCAAAACAGAGAAAAGACAGAAAAGGGGCAGGAAAGAAAATGAGAAAAACGATTAAAACAAGAGGAAAAGGGTGGGGTCATCTAAGACAAAGACAAAGATAAAGGAAGGAGGACTAGGAGACAAAGAGCTGAGGAGGCAGAGGGATGAGGAGGGAGCGACAGGCAGATGGCGGGAGAGATGCAGGGACACAGAGAGACAGGTGGACTATTCCCTTTACCTCCTGGCTCATTTTTCTATGTTCCCTCTATCTTCACCCCTCCCTCCAATCCTCCATCATCACATTGCATTACATGCCTCCATCCCTCTGCCTCTCAACAAGGGAACTGACAACATGTGCTCCTCAGATTGAAGGGATGCTCACAACACACGCTACTCGCTACAATCTGCAGCTGTGTGTGTGTGTGTGTGTGTGTGTGTGTGTCTGTGTGTGTGTGTGTGTGTGTGTGTGTGTGTGTGTGTGTGTGTGTGTGTGTGTGTGTGTGTGTGTGTGTGTGTGTGTGAGAGAGAGAGAGTTTGTTTGTATGTGCATTCGTGGAAAGAGTTAGTTTGACGGTTGTTTGTTTTAATGTTGGTGTTGCACGTGCCAGGTTTTTGTCTCCATGTATGTGGGTGGGTGTGTGCACATCTAATAAAGGCTTGTTGCAGGAGCTTAATCAGATAACAATCCCCTGTACGTAGCCGGCAGCTTTGTGTATGTCTCTCTCAGCCCTGCTTCCCTATACTCCTTCATCACACCGTTTTAACAGTATTGATCCAAATAGACAACAATTGAGAGAGCACAGCCAAACAGATTGACTCACTGAGGCGGCTCAATGTAAATATGAGTCTGTGTGTGTGTGCCCTCACACAATCCATTTCAGACAATCATTCTTTGCCAAATTGAGCCAACTTCAGCCCTTATCTATGCATATCTGAGGTATTGAGTATGTCTGCAAGCTGACGATCCCAGGGCACTGTAATATCCGGACTATGGATTGTTAATTTCAAGTTAAATGACTTATTACGCCATCATAACGGTGTTGTGCAAAAATAGTGAAAATAGCCATTCTACAAGCTCATATCGTTTTGCATCGCAACGTGTTATGAGCTTGTAGATATGCTGTCTCTGAAAATATTTGCCTATAAAAACATGCCCAACATAGGGACACCAAGTTAAAGGTCCCATAACATGATTTTTCTTTTTACTCATAATTTGGGGTCTTGCATGTTGTCTGTAAAACCAGGATATACCCTCCCGTGAAAGTAGCATTGTAGTCAGTGTTGTGTATGTAAACAAATATTTAGGTGACGATTATAAAGTTTGCTATGCGTCATTGCGATTCCCTAGCCAGTTGTTGCCTCACAGGCAAATGGAAATTAGGGTTTAATATTTCCCCCGAAAATGAGACATTTTCTATCCCTGGACACCCCAGGAAACATACTGGTTTTCATCATATTTCATGTAACACTAATTGCTACAAGGAGAAATTATAATGCATAAAACTATGGGTTCCCACCCTGACCACGTTAGTGTACTATTTGGTGGTATTAACAATTATTAAAGCAAAAGAACTCCATTTATGCTAATCAACATTAGAATGAACATGATATAAACTATGGCTGCAACTTGAACTTTGCCATAGCTGTGAGCCTGCGACACATGTGAGGAATATACAATGTCAAGTTCATTGCCTGCGTTTTGTCTGCTGAGAAGAACAGCCGCATGGAAGTGATATATTTTACTATTATTCATTGTATAAACAAATTTGTTGAGGCAAGTCATTTGGCGTTTTCAAAATCATTCTATTAAGCTGAGATGGATTGCATATTGGCTGCTGGTGCGCAGTGCACACTGCGAGCATTCTGTAACAATACTATCCCTCAAGCTGGAAAAGTAATTTTAGCATGTTTTTTTTATACATTCTAATCCAGATGTGACAATGGTTAAATGCTTCTATCCAACAAAACTGACAATATTGATGGCATAATATCCATTTCTCCTTCATCAAAGGCTTAGTGACTGGTGAACTAGATGGATTATTACACATACTGCCATGTTCTGTGCGACTCATCGCCGGATAATATTGAACCGCAGCTTCATTGTTGACGACTCTGCACCCCCCGCAGTGTAAGGGCATCACTTTGATTATGGGAGAAATTACATTTCCGAGGCTATTCTTCCATGAGAGGTCCGGAAAATACCAAACGTCTAATAGTAAAATATGACACGCCTGTGTATTGCTGGCTATGGATAATTCGGAGTGAAGTCATATTAGAAGAGTAAATGATAAATGGTGCATTTATATAGCGCATTTATAGCGCTTTACAATGTGCATTACATTCACCCATTCACACAGACATTCACCCACCGGTGGCGGAGGAAACCATGCAAGGCATCAATCTGCTCTTCGGGAGAAGTTAGAGGTTCAGTGTCTTGCTCAACGACACTTTGAAAATAACTCAGGGGGAGCCGGGGATTGAACCTTCCATTTCCCAAGCAGCCGTTCTACTTCCTGAGCCACTGCCACACTGTATTAACGTAACAGCGATGTTTCATTAATTTTCATGCAGATCACTAAATAAATACTAACTGTATAAGTTGTGGATAAAATCAAATGTATAGCTGCATTAACATCATTTCCGCCCTTTCATCCCCAACCAAGCATAAGAAATTCATGGCATTTGCCCCTGTAAAGACTATAAAGATCGCTACGCAATACACTGAAATGATGTCTTGTCTGTAGAAGGAAACCTCTCCACGAGCACATGCTTAGAAGATGAACTTTCAATGTAAATATGGTTTCAAAGACATGAAACCAAGAGACACGACCAGTTACGGAAAGACGCGGTGAAGAACGGGGGAGAGGTGGGGGAGCAGCAAACTCACTCAACAGCTCTCCCCGCAGACAAGAAAACTGGAATTACACCCAAAAAGAGCCCAGAAAAAGAAGTGTGTCAGCTATCAACTTTTTAAGGACCTTAAATAATTGATTACATTTTTGAAAAGTAGTCAAAAATGGGATCTTAAATAACATTTTTGAAAAGTAGTAAAAATGGGATGTTTAATGTGCTGCAAAACATGCTATTTGCAATGGTTGAATGTCTGCTAAGTGGGCGTTATAGAGGCTTATAGACTGGCACCGCTTTCCATTTAACTGCCTAAGCAACGAGGTCAGTCTTAATGGCATTGGCAATAGGCCGCCAGGCACTGTGGCAGCTTTAATTCTTGAATCTTCTGTATTAAAATTGCATTTAGTAGAATCAATTACAGTGCATTGAAGTGTGTGTGTGTGTGTGTGTGTGTGTGTGTGTGTGTGTGTGTGTGTGTGTGTGTGTGTGTGTGTGTGTGTGTGTGTGTGTGTGTTACCTGTGGCCGTAGCTGTCTGTTGATGTTGTTTGGGTCCAGGGCAAACAGGGCCTCGCGGGCCCCTACATACAGAACCCTCTCGTGCTCTGACAGTGTCACCATAGTGTAGTTCCACACTCCCGGAGAGCTGAACCTTGCCATGCTGTCCAACACATCTACACACACACACACACACACACACACACACACACACACACACACACACACAGAGACAGGAACAAAGAGAGAGAGAAAGAGAGAGAGAGATAGAATAAGTGATATTTAATGTCCATTCCATTAAAAACTAGAAAAAGTGCTCCTCGGAGCACAAGTCTCCGCCAGGTCAGCTAGGTTATTATGGCCTCCTGGTGGCGCTATAATAGGCCAATGTGAAAAGGGCATTTCTTCTTAGGCCTTGCACGGCAATCGGACACTGCATTCATGAGTTGAGGCATTTTGTTCCAAAAATGTGGTTTGTTAAATTAGACCAGCTGGTGGCGCTATAACAGGCCAATGTGAAAAGGGTGGCATTTCTTCCTCGGCCTAGTGGGAATGTGCGTGAACAATTTCACAGAAATCGCACACTGCGTTCATGATTTGAGGAATTTTGTTAAAAACGGACCAATCCTGCAAACTTTAGAAGCCAATGTTAGCCAAGTAGGATAGAATATGAAGTATCGGACACATCCATCTTGATCACATGACTATAGAGAGACTGTGTACCGATTTGCGTGATTTTTGAACAGAATCTGAAGGAGTAAGAGCAAAAAATGTGTTTTTCAAATCTCAGCCTCCTGGTGGCGCTCTAAAAGGCATATGTGAAAAATGCACGGCAAAGGCTTTTCCTTGGCCTCTAATATAAGGAGTGTGCATGCAAAGTTGCACGCAGATCGGTGCAGTTATAGCTAAAAACGTGAATCGGCCTGTTATAGCGCCACCATGAGGCTGATTTGAAAGTTTTCAAGTGACAATTCTTCCTGGGCCAAGTGGGAATGTACGTGGAAAATTGCACGGAAAGTGCATGTTGCGTTCATGATTTGAGGCATTTTGTTCAAAATAAACCAATCCTACTAACTTTGGAAGCCAATCTTAGCCAATCAGGATGGAATATGGAAAATCGGACAGATCCATGTTGATCACATGGCTATAGAGATACTGTGTACCGATTTGTGTGTTATTTGGAGAAAATCTGTAGGAGTAACATTAAAAAATGTGTTTTGCAAAAGTCGGCCTCATGGTGGCGCTATGACTGGCTGATCTGAAAAATTTGGGGCAGAGGTTCAGCTGTGGCATCCAGGGAGCGTGTGTGTGCAGTTTCACAGCGATCGGGCCGACGGTGGCGGAGATTAGCTGGTCACAGACAGAAGGACGGACGGACGGACACACGGACGGACGGACGGACGGAGGGTAAAACATACTCTCTCGCCATGCCTATCGGCCTGGCGGAGACAACAATGTTTAGATATAGTGAAAAGAACCGATGTTCAAGCTCACAATAGCAGTGAGCTTGTAGGTCGGCTATTTTCACATTTAAATAGGGGGTTAAGGGCTTAATTCATAATGTATTTTTGTACGTTTGGGTCCTGGGGAGATACCAAATGTGTAATTTGGGCCTCAAGCTACAAAGTTTGGAAACCACTGCTTTAACTTGATTTGTCTATTTGCAGCGTACTATTTGTTTGTGTATGTAAATGCATTTGCATTTGATTTCCCTGTCCTGAAACCAACGCAAACAATTGTGGGGAAATAACTAATTGTCTACATGCTGGCTCTGGTGAACCGCAGGCAGACCCATTTATCATAACTTGTGTTTACAGTTCAGCAAACATAACACCATGCAGTTTTTCATGCCTGTATGACTATGAGATCAGTGCAATTTGCATTATACTGAGCTGTTGACCACTTCACTGATCTTGGTGCTTCTATATGATATATTAAGAAATGATTTCTTATGCGTTTCTGTCATAAACTGTATTCCACACCAATGTCCCCTAACAGCACAATAAAGATTTGAACAGAATTGACAAAACACTGCAGAGAATTATTAAGGATATTTTCTTTGTATGAAAGTTTCCTATAATTGGGTAGTCATCCCCATTTTGTATTTTTGTTTAGACATAAGGGAAGCTGAAAGGGAGACAACAAAGGGGATCACACAGTTAGAAGACTGGCAGTATTAGGTCATGGGGTTGATATCTGCATCTGAAAGCATCAAAACTACCACAGCACTGATGCAATATCATAACAATGAAAAATCCTCTACAGTCAAACACACGCAGACATATTCAAATGCTGTACTCACACGTACGCACATACTTGCATGGACAGACAGACAGACAGACAGACAGACAGACAGACAGAGAGAGACAGACAGGGAGAGTGATGGAGTTAAGAGTGAGTCACAGAGTCAAGAGACAGACGGAAGGAGGGAGAGTGAGAGAGTCAGGGAGCGAGGCAGGGCTTAGCGACCAGCCGTTAGTTTTCATTATAAGTGCTCTTGTCGCCTGTCGTGTCCCCTGCCTCCCTCCCTCCCCGCCTCTCTATCTCCATCGCACGCCTCCCGGAGGACCCCAGTGTTTCAGCACTGACACACCTGGCCCCTGGCAGAAATATGCTCTCGTGAATGGAATTATAACATTATTCCTCCGAAGAATGAATGTACATACGTACGTACTCCCTTTCCCTGGCTGTTTTTTTTTTACGGCTCGAAATAGCAGCTGAATTCCAGGGAGAGGCGGCGAAGGGTTGCATATGATTTATGGAAAGCTAAAAGTGGTCAGGTGATGAGTGGCCTAGTTGGAATTGAGAGAGGTTGTAGAGAGGAGAGGAAGTGGGTTGCTCGTGGTGGAGGTGCTGTCTGTGTGTTCGTTCTGGAACTTCTGTCCTCTCAAGGAGAAAAAGGTGAGGAAAGTCCTGGAGCATTGAGGAGGTTTGCAGTTCTACTTATTTGCAGAGCCCGACCGATACTGGATTTTTCTGGCTGATGCCGACACCGACATTAGGTAGCAAAAGATTCCCGGCCTATATCATCGACTGTCTGATAAATTGGTCAGGCTCTACTTTTTTATCTTTTGTTTTAGGGTTCTGAGCTTGTATATCTGGAATTCTTTTAGTTAATGTGTGTGATTAAAGCCAGTGTTAAGAAGATACAAGGGCTATTGTTAGGGTTAGTCTTTGTGGAAAGAATGTAATCAATGACAATCAGTGGAAGCTCCTTACAGGTGTAGCAATACAAATGTGTGTACGTGTAAAAATGTGAAAGGTGAGAGGGAGAGACAGAAAAAAAACAATAAAATACACGCACGCACGCACGCACGCACGCACGCACGCGCACACACACACACACACACTATGTTCAGAGGAAATAAGAAAGAGAGGGAGGGGGAGGGAGAGAAGGCAGACAGGCGGGAACACGTATTGAAGTACTTGTCTTATTATCTAGAAAGCAGTGGCGTATAAACATTGCTGGATATGTATGTATGGATGTACTACTGGATGAGAAGAGAGATAGAATGAGGTAGACAAAGATGGAGGGATGAGAGAGACACACAGATGAGAGAAGGGAGAGGCAGAGTGAGAGAGAGAGAGAGAGAGAGAGAGAGAGAGAGAGAGAGAGAGAGAGAGAGAGAGAGAGAGAGAGAGAGAGAGTAGACATCCTCGGGGGAGATTTGAGCACATCTGCTGTTCCACACAACTAGGCAAAAAAAGTGTGGCACGCTTACTAGAGAACACATTCACAGTACACTCGCACACAAACACACACACACACACACACACACGCGCGCGCGCGCGTGCATATACCTGCGCTCGCACTCACACGCACACACACACACACACACACGCACGCACGCACGCACGCACGCACGCACGCACGCACGCACGCACGCACACACGCACACGCACACACACACACACACACACACACACACACACACACACACACACACACACACACACACACACACACACACACACACACACACACACACACACTATACATACTGCAGTGGGCACATCTCTGTACCAGTACAAGTTTCTGAGCTCATTAGGTGCAGTCATTATGATGCATGTACCACGTACAGCCTGCCACCAGGGGCAGCACTGAAACTACCTGCTCATTGATCTACTGTCATTTTGATGCATGTACTACCTAGCGCCACACAGGGGCAGCACTGACACTACCTGCTCAGAGGCTCAGAAAGTATCAATGTAGAAATACAAGTCCTCTATTCAAAGTTTTGTCTTTCGGGCTAATTCCCAGTGGATAATCTGTTTCTATCTGCTTCTGTTTTCTGTGTCTTCCTCTGAGACTCCTGCCACCTGCATGTCCTCTCTCGAAATCAGAATCATCTTTATACTGTCACATCACAGGTTTATACTGTCACATCACAGGTTTAAAACATCCATAAACCTCCTCTTTACATTACATTACATTACAGTCATTTAGCAGACGCTTTTATCCAAAGCGACTTACAATAAGTGCAATCAACAAAGGTAGGGAACGAAAGCTACTAATCACCAGAGGTTATAAGTGCATTGTCTGCAATAACAAGCAACCAAGAGCATACCTAGCGCTAAGGTAAAAGTGCAATATATCAGCTACCTATTTCCTTAAACAGATGAGACAAAGTAGTCAAATGAGCAGGAGCTAAAAACAAATAATTGTATTGACTAAACAAGATCCAATAAACAATTCAACAATAAAACAAGCATTCGTACAACTAGTTAACAACAAGTAGGCCAGGCAAAGAGGAAGGGTAGTGTTTCCTGAAGAGGTGGGTTTTCAGCCTGCGGCGAAAGATGGGCAGTGACTCTGCTGTCCTGACATCAGTGGGAAGTTCATTCCACCACTGTGGGGCCAGAACAGAAAAAAGTCGTGACCGTGTCGATCGACCTTTGGCCTTCCTCTTTTCTACTCTTACCTAGCTATTCCATCTTCAGCATCCTGACCTTCTCCCTATGTACCCCTCATCCCTCTTTTGCAAATGTAAAAGCCATGTCAACCTTGCCTCTCTTTCTTTATCCCCATATCTGAGAGAGAGAGATGAAGTAGGGACCCCCACTACATATTGTATAAAATTGTGTTGCAGATTAAACTCTTTCATATATTTCATAGATAGCTTCATAGACTTGTTTAACAGCATTATCATCAGTGTTGTGTTGGATTCATGTTAATGTGTATTTTCAGACTTTTAACAACTTAAACACTCAATACTTGAGTGTCTACACCAAAACCTCTTTGCCGAAAATAGCCGATCTACAAGCTCACAAGGCCTCGTAGCCCAAGGTGTTGTAGGCTTGTAGATCTGCTATTTTTAGTTCAAGTTCTCCTCAGAACAGAGATGCTAGGGTTCAAGTGGTTAAAGTATAAAATAAAATAAATCCTATCACACAAAGATTTGGTGGCCCCCCTGTAGTAACTCTGAGGACCCCCTAGGGGTCCCGGACCCCCTGTTGAAGACCCCTATTCTAAACCATATTGCTACTTTTACTTAAAGGGGAAATCCACCCATTTTCAATATTTAACTATGTCATTAATATAGCATAAAGGAGTTGTGTGGAAATAAGAAAAAAGTTCCCCCCTTTCTGTGTTGCCTTGAACTGGAGGATTGATTGTGGGTTTAACATTGCAAATTACAACATGATGACTCATCATGTTGTAATTTGCAATGTTAAACCCAAAATCAATCCTCCAGTTCAAGGCAACACAGAAAGGGGGGAACTTTTTTCTTATTTCCACACAACTCCTTTATGCTATATTAATGACATAGTTAAATATTGAAAATGGGTGGATTTCCCCTTTAAGTAAAACATCTGAGTACTTGTTCCACCACTGGTGTGGTGGGCCTTTATGAGTGTGTGCATGTGTACATGTCCGAGGGCGGAGTGGAGTAAATTACAAGGCCTTTGATACTGGAGACAAAAGTTCGGAAAGCCAGCCGAAATGGGCAGAAAAGAGAAAACAAATGAAAGAGGGAACGGAAGGGACAAAGAGCAGTGGTGGAAAAAGTAGTCAGATTTTTTTACTTAAGTAAAAGTAGCAATACCAAATTAGAAATGCTGTGTTACAGGTAAATGTACTCTATTCAAAATTTGAGTATAAGTACAAAAGTATTAGCATCAAATTATAATTAAAGTACCAAAGTACAAAGTGTTAAAATAGATCTACAAGCTTATATTCACTTAATTGGTTAATGTATGTTTTGTAATAATAATAATCTAAAATCTACAAACTAATTGCAGTGGAGTAAAACATATTTGCCTCAGGTGTAGTGAGTAGAAATACTCAAGCAAAGGAAATAAATACCTAAAAATTGTACTCAAGTACAGTACTTTAGTACATGTACTTAGGTTCTTTCCAGCACTACAGAGGAGAAACAGAGAGCACAGTAATGACACACACCAACTACAATAGAACCTTGCTGCCGGGTACAAACCTTGTATCTCCATATTTCAACTTTTTTCTCGTTAATGAATTCACTACTTCATCATGCAAGAGTGTTGCACAAAAGCAGTGAAAATAGCAGACCTACAAGCATGCAACGCATTGTGAGCTTGTGGAACGCTATTTTCACTATTTAATAATATATGTATTTTATAATAATAAAAAAGAACATACAAGGTTTCCGTCCAACAGCGACAGAAGCAGAGGGTAGAGCGGCAGAAAGATGAGGAAAATGGACAGATCAGAGAGGCTGCTCTGAGAAGCCCTTCTGAGGTTATCGCCACGGCAACCGATATGATCAGAGGATCACAACCTCACAAAGTCTGTAAACATCCACTTGCACAACGTGTGTGTGTGTGTGTGTGTGTGTGTGTGTGTGTGTGTGTGTGTGTGTGTGTGTGTGTGTGTGTGTTCAGCTCGGACAATTAAAGCCTCTTTTATTAAAGTGCTAGTACAAATAGAGTAGTGACTGATGTTTTTCGATGCTACTGCATCTTCCTCAGAGTCAGTCCTGTTATAGCAATTGCTATATCAGTAGTGCTCAAACTTTTTCATGTCAAGGACCCCGATTTATTCCCAGGGACCCCCAGAAGCAAAGATTTGAGTTAAAAATGTTTGCTTTAAGAAATATATATATTCAGAGATTTTCACACATTTTCATGATGTTTAAAAAATAGCAGATCTAAAAGCTTGTATATCTGCATTTTTTAATAGCCAAACAATGTGCAATATATATATATATATATATATATACACATATATATATATATATATACACAGTATATACCATGCAAGGGAGCACAAACCTGCTCATTGGGAGCAGTTCGGGGGTTAACCGTCTTGCTCATGGACACTTCGACACAAACCCAGCAAATGAAACAGGAACGTATCTATTTCCAAGTGGCCACTCTAATAATAATTAGATTGCATCTAATTAGAAGCATTGGGCTTCACCCAGCTGATTGCTGCCCAAGTGGTCAGACTTCACTTTAGCACAGGGGGGGGGGCAGTTAGGGGTTAAGTTTCTTGCTCCACACATTGCCGTGGCCAGGATACAAACCTGGGACCTTCTGCTTCCCAGGCAGGTTCTCTACTCCAGGGGTTATCAACCCTTTTCACATCAAGGTCCATTATTTATTCGGCATTTGAGCCACGGACAACCGTTGGACGAGATTTAGCCTCTCAGACCCAAGAACTTTTGTCCACAATTCCCTGCTGTATTGATGTGGTACCATAGGACAGATAATAACAGGCAAACGTTGATCAAAATAACAATTCTTTAATTAAGTCATTAATTAAGATGTTTAACAATAATTTAACTCTAGAGAGCGTAAAATGAAACCAAACGGACCCATAAGGGTCCGTTTGGTTTCATTTTACACTCTCAAGAGCTAAAGATCTATAAGGGTCCATTTGGTTACAAACTGTCCATCATTTAGCTGGGGACCACCTGGAACCCCCTCAAGGACCACCGGTGGTCCCCGGACCACTGGTTGAGAACCACTGCTCAACCCATTCAGCTATGGCCACATCCTGACCCACTGCTGCAGGATCACATTACATTACTATGTTCTTGAATATCACACGTGTAGGTTACTTAGACAATGCAAGAATGTGCTTGGCATGCCAAAAAACAAAGCTCCTTTTTAAATGATTTTGGCTGAGGAACAAGAAAGGGAATGAGAGAGAAATGGAAGATTGCCATAATCTTTGTCTCTTTGCACAAAAAGTATTATCTTATTAATATCTCTGAATAAGTCTTGGTATTTGATCTGCAGTGTGTCTGACACAGCCTGTGGAGGAGTATCTTTGTGAGCGTGTCTGTGTTTGCGCTTGTGTCGTGTATGTATGTGTATGTGGGTGGGTGTGTGTGTGTCTGTGTGTCTTTATATGCCAAGTCTGCAGATGTGCAAATGTGTGTGTGCGAACGTGCGTCCATGCATGTGTGTGTGTGTGTGTGTGTGTGTGTGTGTGTGTGTGTGTGTATTTCACCGTGAGTCATCTCAGGGCCACATGGCGGCTTCACCAACCGACAGACCATCCAACCCTTCCATTCCTCCCAACCCAACTCAAGCCAAACCAAACTGAACCCAACCATCCAGGACTACTATCTGACCTCCAGCCAGGGAGGGACAAAGCAGCCGCTTCACGGCTGGTAGGAGAAGCCTCTAACCGGGCCCTGACTCTGTGATCTGCCTCCTTCAGTGTGCCAGGGAGCCGGGCCTTCAAGAGGCGAGGTTCAGCTATAAATACACTTCAGCCTCTGCTTATAGCTGCTAACCACCCAGCCGCCTGCACTGCAAACTATAATTAAAGGCCCTATTTTAGTAAGGACTTTGAAGCAGCAACATGCACACTGAATGAGACAGAGAGAAAAAGAATGAGAGACACAGAGAGATGGAGACAAAGAGAAAGAGAGAGAGAGAGACATTGTATATTACCCACAAACACACAAAGCTTGCACGCGCGCGCACGCGCACACACACACACACACACGTGCGAGCGTGCGCGCACACACAATGTTTACGGACGAGTCAGGGCAGGAGACAGAATGAGAGCAGGGACAGTCAATGAGATGGAGAGAGCTGTCATTTATTTACACGTGACGGGAGAGACACAGCAAGGTTGGTAGACAGAGAGAAGGTGAGAGCGACAGAGAGATGGAGTAGTGTGGTGCATGGAAGGAGACTGTGAGACGGGAGAGAGAGGAGAGAGCGAGGAACAGAGAGAGTGTGAGAGAGAGTGTGAGAGAGAGAGAGAGAGAGAGAGAGAGAGAGAGAGAGAGAGAGAAATGAGGAAGAGTAGAGAGAAAAGTATTTGTGTGATAATGGAACAAAAGAACACAAGAAGAGAAGAAGAAAGATGGGGAAGATAAGATACTGTAAGAGAGAAGAGACAAGAAGAGAGAGACGTATGAGTGGGCGGAGGGCAGACATAGAGAGAGGAAGTGGGAAAACCAGATGAAACACAACAGAATCAGGGAACAAGTGCGTTGTGGGGGGCTGGGGGGGGGATAAAACAAGAGGAATAAAAAAGGATGAAAGCGAAGGGATGGAAAACAATCTTGACTCAGTGGACTGGGGGGGGGGGGCATTATGAAGAGTTGGTCGACACCGCAAGTGGGGTTTAGATTTTTTTTTCCAGTCTTAAAGCCGCGAGCGGTACAAGACTGGAGACAAGCTAGTTAAGATTTATGAAGCCGTATAAATGTGGTGGCTATGACACACACAGAGAAACAGATAGAACGTGGTAGAACACACTGTAGCACTCACATGGCCAGAGTTAGGGGTTGAACCTCCTCTGAAGGTTCCACTTTCTGTGTACCTCAATGTGGTAGAAGAAATGTCTTCAACAAGGGGTCCGGGAAACCTAGGGGGTCCTCAGAGTTACTACAGGGGGGCCGCCAAATCTTAGTGTGATAGGAGTAACTTTTTTTTTAATATTTATCCTAGAATCCCTATTCTGAGGGGAACATTAGCTGAAAATAGCAGATCTACAAGCTCACAACGCCTCGCACTGCAGAGCTTGTAAATCAGCTATTTTCGGCAAAGAAGTTTGGTGTAGAGGGAAAAAAGAGCAGATAAAGTACTGAGCTAACTGTCTATCTATGAAATCTATGAAATCGTTTAATCTGCAACATAATTTTATACAACATATAGTGGGCGGTCCCTGCTTCATCTCTCTCTCAGCAAAGGGGTCCTTGGCCTGAAAAACCCCTGTGGTAGAACATGGCACTGACCCTGCCAGAGTAAGAGGTACCACTTTCTGTGCGGCTCAATGTGCTAGAACATGGTGCTAATCTGCACCATAAAACATGCATGCTAGTCTGGCACGAACTAGGCTGCACTAGCCTTCCTGCTTTCATGCATAGAGGGGCGGGTTTAAAATCAGCACGGAGAGAATGCACCTGATCCCATTGGTTCACCGATCTGTGACGCCCACTGCACTCTGGTTGGTTGGGGAAATTAAACACTTCCTATACCCAGAACACCGGCTCGCTGGTCCAGGCTTTTAATTTTTAGCAAAACTAAAAAATAAAAGCTTGGAGATCGAGGCTAGGCACAAACTAACATTGTCAGGGCTAAGGATTCCATACTGTACAGTATGTAGCTCAGTAGCCAGAGAATGGCACTTACACTGGCAGGGTCAAGGGGTCATGTGTAGGTCAACACAGAGAATTGTCAGGTCACTCTAGAATTCTAAACTGCCTGCCAGAATGTCTGGAATGATTACAGTTTAACAAACATCTGGTATAAAAAAATTGACGCATCCATTTTTAATGAATGACAAGCAGGTGCATTTAACAATGTTGCCATATGTTACAGCATTATATTTTGGATTGAAAACTATTCAGACATGAAGGAGTGTCTTCTCTTGGTACAGTAAGTTACTGTGGAACAGATCCTCCAGATCCTTAAATATAGTCTTTGTTTTAAAATCACACATTTATGTGTGGCATGCGTGTGTATGTAATGATGCCTGGTTGCAGCATTCGTTTATTAGAACTCATTTTCTTCAGAATAACAAGCAATGAAAGGGTGATGCACACAAATAGGCGCTTTAGAATAATCCATCATAACATTGATCATCTCAGCTGGCTGGCAATAGATCAATATACAATATAGGCTACTGAATACTGTACTCATAGGTCATGGCAACATAATATTAACTGGTAACTGGTGCCGTCCCTGAGTCTGGTTAGAGGACAGTTGACTGAGCTTTTGTGGAAATCGTATACGGTCTCCTCATAGAGCTTTTCAATTAAAGTGGTGAAATGTTATGGAACAGTACAATGTATTCTGTGGTGTATCCATCTTTGTGATTAGTGGTTGCGACGCAACCTTGTAGTGATGAGTCATCTTCAAATGCGAGTGCATCGTTGTTTCTGATTTGTGGTAGGACAACTTGGCGTTGCACATTAGCTTACATTTGACCTTGTTTTCATTGCTACACAAAACTTCTCATACATGCCAATCTCTCCATCTCTGTAATGTTGTGTATTGCCCTCCTCTGTGAAATTGTTTGTGTGTGTGTGTGTGTGTGTGTGTGTGTGTGTGTGTGTGTGTGTGTGTGTGTGTGTGTGTGTGTGTGTGTGTGTGTGTGTGAGAGAGAGAGCGAGCGAGAGAGTGAGAGACAGCGAACGAGAGAGAGAGTGTGAGGGAGAGAGAGAGTACATCCGAAGAAGTTATATTTTTCACATAAAAAAGGTATTTGACATATAAAAAACTACCAAAACCTGTAATTAACGACATAACACAACCTTTGACAGCGACAGTATAACGGTTTAACAGCAGCAGTGCACTATAGGCCCTGACAATTGTCCCCGGTGTGTGTGTGTGTATGCATGCTATTTCAGAGCCAGAGCCAAAACCAAACCACCCCTTGCTGTGAATGACACGGAGGGAGTGCTTGTTTCGGTTCATGTGATAATCAATTCCGTCCACCACGGCTTGCCAACTTGGACGGCGCGCTCATCGCCACGCGAGACCATCGGCTGTTCGGCGCGGGCACTCGCTTGCTTAACGGCTTGCTTGGGCATGCCTCATGAACCTCAAGGCTTCGCTGTCAACCTGCCTGCCTGTGATTTAAAAAAGTCAAGCATGCATTTGTTGTAAACCCTTGCACATTCGCAAGACGACGAGGGAACCAAAAACAATTGCTCCCCAAACAAATTGACTTCGGAATGACACATACGTCCCCGGCTGTTAATCCTGAGAGGCCAATCAGAAAATGGTCAGGGGCTGATTGACACTTGTGCCAGACAGATGTAATGTGATCTGCCCCTTACCCCTCCTCCTCCTCCTCTCCTTCTTCCTCCCACTCCAACCACTCATTACCCTAATTGGAGGGTTTTCAGAGATACGGGCGACAGAGAGAGAGAGAGAGAGAGAGAGAGAGAGAGAATGAGAGAGAGAGAGTTTATGGAGGTCAAAAGAATGGTCCACCCTCCTTTTTGTGGCTCTTGTTTTCTTTCTCTCATTCTACCTCCCTCTCTTTCTGTAAATCATGAGGCGTACATTTTGCTTTGGTCTTTTAAGTTTTAAGGTTCATTTGGGGTGTCCATTTGTGGTGTCCAAGCAGCTACATGTTAACATCGACACAACTCTCTCCCTCTCTACGTATTCCTCTTTTATTTCTTGTATCCCTTTGCTTTTCTCTCTTTTTTACCTCTATTTCTGCACACGCACGCACGCACGCACGCACGCACGCACGCACGCACGCACGCACGCACGCACGCACGCACGCACACACGCACGCACGCACGCACGCACACACACTCTCACTCTCTCTCTCACACCCTCTGTTCTCTCTCTCTCTCCTTGTCTTTGACCACAGCTGCTGGGGCTTTGTGATTTTGTTTTACTTCACTGGTAATTGGAGTCTCTGTGTTTGTGTGTGTGTGTGTGCGTGTGCACGTGCATGTGTGCGTGTGTGAGTGAGCGAAAGACAAGAAGAGATATGGAAAATATCTGAAGGAATGACAGAGTGAGAGAGAGAAGAGAGAGAAATTAAGTATAAATATGCAGATCATAAAAGAAAGAGAGCGGAAGAGAGGATTTTGCATTTTATAAAAAGATCATGACAGTGGAAAAGGAGAATTAGAAAGAATCAGATTATATATGCTAGAGACCGACAGAGATATTTTTCTTTGTCATAGAAAGAGCGAGAGGAAAGGAGAGATACATATGGAAAGAAATGAAGGAGCAGGATGAAAATGAAGGATGCATCATGAAATTAAGACAAAAAACAAACAAATTAGGAACGACAAGCCTCCATTTTGAGATCAGTAGCAGTGGTCTGTGGCAGTTGGAGAGAGAGAGTGTATATGCGCAAGCGTGCATGTCTCTGTCTGTGCGTGTCTGTGTGTGTTTGAGAGAGAGAGACACGCACGCACGCACGCACACACACACACACACACACACACACACACACACACACACACACACACACACACACACACACACACACACACACACACACACACACACACACACACACACACACACACACACACACACACACACACACACAGAGAGAGAGAGAGAGAGAGAGAGAGCGAGGACATCGGGGCACACAAGTGTTAGAAAACAACTAGCTAATGGATCCTCCAATCAGTTTGCTGTTTCTCTAAGCCTATTGAAAAGCCTCTGAAGAGATGAGTGAGAGAGAACATGAGAAAGAAAGAGACGATGGAAATGAGCAGAAGAATGTCGAAAATTAATAAGTGTCTGAGAGGGAGAGAGAGAGAGAGAGAGAGAGACAGAGGGCCCTATTTTCAGCGACCGGCGCTATGCGCTAAACTTATTTCAGTAGCTTGCACCGGCATAATCATATCTTCCCCACGCACAACTGCTTTGAGCTCAAGATTGTGTAGATACCCCGGTGCCGTGCGGCAAGTTTGCACATGAGGCAGTGATGTTTAACAGACGAGCAGTGATAGAAAGAGTGTATGTAGTTGCGTGCACATTAAAAAGATCAGATTTACAAGCGTTGTGAGCTTGGAGACCATGCACGCCATGGTATGCACTTGCGTTTAGATTTCTCTCATTTTCAGTGTTGATGTTTCGGTGAGCAGAGAGCTTTCGTTTCACCCGCGTGTTCTGACATAATTATATTATTATCACTTCACACAGGACATTGGTTTTGTCGCTATAGGAAAGCATTCTGTGCTCTTTTGATCTCGCCACTTGACTCGCACTACGCCTCGTGCAGGGTGCACCGTTGTTCCTAAAGGTAATGTCACCTCACACTCTGATTGGTTTGATAAATGTAACGCCCAAAACAAATCTATGAATAGTCCAGGGCCGGTTAGCACCTAGCGGCGGTGTTGCGCTCGGTGCTAGGAGCATTGTAGCGTAGTGTAAATAACACCATTGCACTGCACACACAACCACCACCACCACCACGCATGTTAAGATCTAGCGCCATGGCGCAAAGTTGTGTCATCAAAATAGGTCCCGGGGAGAGAGAGAGAGAGAGAGAGAGAGAGAGAGAGAGAGAGAGAGAGAGAGAGAGAGAGAGAGAGAGAGAGAGAGAGAGAGAGAGTGGCAGAGGTGTTTGGAGGAAACTGAGAAACAAAAAGTAAAAAGACTAAGTACAACCTTGACATTTTCAATTTCACAGTGTTTGTTTTCTTCATCCCACTTCATCCCACACTTTTGCCCGTTGGCTTCCTGACAATACAGCCTATTAGCTCTGTTAGCTTGACTCACTGCAAAGTACTGTAATGGTTACATCCCTCTTGGCTTGAGTGATGAATGTTAATTAAGACTAACGCACGCGCACACACACACACACACACACACACACACACACACACACACACACACACACACACACACACACACACACACACACACAC
This sequence comes from Gymnoscopelus microlampas, assembly GCF_963454915.1. Lineage (NCBI taxonomy): Eukaryota > Metazoa > Chordata > Actinopteri > Myctophiformes > Myctophidae > Gymnoscopelus > Gymnoscopelus microlampas. The sequence goes on from NC_139941.1 coordinate 35,728,738, forward strand.
ACACACACACACACACACACACACACACACACACACACACACACACACACACACACACACACACAAGGTGGCACTCTTTGCCAAGTTATGAACCTGCCTAGCGTTGCGCTGACGATGCATCGTGAAGTAGTCGATCAGCGTGTTTGGTTTCGGTACCCATCACCGGCTGGGTTATTGCATGGGTGAAATAGGCCCTCCCCCTCTCACTCTCCCTCCCTTCTTCCCCCTCTCCACTCACGCGCACGAGGCAGTGATATGAAAACTAAAACAAATGATATGGTACAGTATAAGGTGTGAATTGCGGCAGTGGCTCGTGCCGAAATGTCCTTGAGCAAGACACTGAACGCCTAACTGCTCCCAATGAGAGCACACCATCGGTGTACAGTATGAATGTGTAGAATGGGTGACTGTAACAAACGTTATAAAGCACTATGGATGGATGAAGGCACTATTGAAATGTAGACCATTTTACTATTTGAATACAAGCTTTAAACATCTTGTATTATCTAATACAGACACTATTCAAATAAGCATTCTATCTAAGCAGGATTACCCCGTTGTAAATAGGATAAATTCCTAAAATGATTCCCAATCAGCTGTTCTATAGCTGTTATGTGACAACAACCCAGCCAGTGGCATTCCTCTGGGTTATGGCATATAAACAGCGGGACCATTCTTCACGGCTATGGGATCATCAGCGTGAACAACATGATACATGCTGGGAACCACCTGACAGTATATAACAGATATCAGTGTATTTTCAACAGTATTATTTTTCTAAATGCTACATGGATTGAAGTGTGTTGTATGTGCAATGTATCAATATTATTGACACAAGATATAGTTTGGTATTTTGGATAACAATATTATGATGTGTCATCTTTTCCTGAATTTAAAGGCTACATCACATTAAACTGATGTCAAATGATCAAAAATATTACGTGTAAATACTTAGTGAACTTAAGCACCAGTCTTAATATATTCTGGTTCACTGAACACGTTATTTTTTAATTAATCTCTATAAATTGATTAATGTTAGGTGAGAAACTCGGTAAATCACATGCAGCCCTGTGATCAAAACCTTTTGGTGTCTCAACTATGCTGTCTCTCTAGCAATGTTCCTATTGTTTATCTCTAAAAAAGAATATGAAAGGGGAGTGCACTGTCCAGTTCCCTTTACAGCAGCAAACTACCAGTTGCTTTTCATAAAAAAGGAGTGTTACAAAAGCAGGCCGCAAAACATGAAGTGTTCCGAAAAGCATTGTATCACCGCCCCCCTACCATCATCTCAGTTTTTTCTCTGCTTTTTAAAGTGACAGTAAAGTAAATGAAACCGAACATTTCAAGAGATGAGCGAGCAAGAGAAAAGGATGTGAAAAATACAGTAGAAGCAAAAAGGAGGAGCAGAGACAGGGACCATTGAAGTGAGTGGGATACGGGGAAGAGAAACATACAGTAGAAGCAGAGAGACATGGGGAGCCAGAGACAGGGACAATGGAAGTGAGTGGGATATGGGGAAGACGGAGGGAGATGGAGAGTCTGGGGGAAAAGAGAGTAGTGCCAGTCAATAAAAGCAGATTGATGAACAGTGCGTGTGCTGAAGCAACACTTTTGCTGAATATTTAATGTCTGACAAGCAGCTTTGGCAACACTGATTCTATTTACCAGCCACATCATTAAAGTCACTGAGCACTGAAAGAGAGGGACGAGCAGGATTTGTTTTTCTCCACGGGACATGTCAATAAGACATCTGTTAATGTCAATCTGAGAGACACGGAGATATATATTGAAAATGAGTTCCAGTTTATGTTCTACTGCCCCTTATATCATGAGCTGCGGCAAACATTATTCAATAGGTGTAAAAACCTAGATTTGACATGGTTAAGTGACGCAGAGAGACATGGACTTTTCAAAATAAGATATTCGACTTCACAGAGAAAGCATGGGACAAACGGACAAAGAAAACATATATACTGTATGTGATATATACATTTTCGTTTTTGGGGTATAACCAAACATTTTCTTCTTGGAAACAGTTGTCTGTTTCCAAGAAGAAAATGTGATATTGTTTATCGATGTTTTTATAATCCCGTAAGGGATGGGTCTTAGGACAAGACACAAACATAAAAAATCATTCATTCATATATATATGGAGAGAGGGAGAAAGAAAGAAAGGACAAAAGAGAAAGAGTGGGAGAGAGAGAGGAGATAAAGAGCGACAAATAGTGTGTGTGTGTGTGTGTGTGTGTGTGTGTGTGTGTGTGTGTGTGTGTGTGTGTGTGTGTGTGTTCTTCCTGTGTGACCTAAATGACTTTAAGCCCCGCATAATTGTAGGGGTGGAGAGGGAGTGGGGGGAGGGAGGGCCTAAATATTATCTATTCATCCATCTCTATCCCCCCACACACAACCAGCCCACTGGGAGAAACAAACCCTACAGATTACCAGCCTACAAAAATGGCACTTAATATACACTGAACGCACGCACACACACACACACATACATGCGCACACACACACACACACACACACACACACCCCCACGAATGTGGTCAGACAACTCAACATGACACAAAATAACATGCACACAGCGACGGTGTATTGCTGCGTGCATGTTGGAGTGTATATGTATTTCTGCATGTGTGTGTGTGTGTGTGTGTGTGTGTGTGTGTGTGTGTGTGTGTGTGTGTGTGTGTGTGTGTGTGTGTGTGTGTGTGTGTGTGTGTGTGTGTGAGTGTGTGTTGGAGACAGTGTGACTTTTTTGTCTTTCTGTTGTTCCTCTGTCTGCCCCCCTTCTCTCTCTCTCTATCTCTCTCTCTCTCTCTCTCTCTCTTGTCTCAACCTAGTTTCTGTCCTTTTAAGGCAGTAAGCACTAAGCAACTGGTCTCTCTCTCTCTCTCTCTCTCTGTCCTTCCTTCTCTTCACCTATTTCCCTCTGTTTACATCCCTCTGTTTTCTCTTCTTCTTCTATTTTTGCCACTCTGTCTCTCTGCCTGTCTCTTCCCCCCCCCCTTCTATCTAGCACTATTTTTTTTCCCATTCTCTCTTTCATGCCTTTCTCCCTCACTTCCCTCACACTTTCTTTATTTTCCTCTCCTTTCCGACTCTTTCTGTCTCCCTTCCTCTGTCTCTTGCCATCATCGTCAACTCTCCCTTTCTCTCCCTTCAAACTCTGTCACTTTCTCTCTCTGACTCCTATTTCCCCTCCCTCGCTTCCCCCTCATTCAACTTTTCCCCCTCTCCCTTGTCACATCCCTCTCTTCCTCCTGTCTTTTCATCAATCCATCTCTGTCCATCATCAGTCCATCCCATCCTTCCACCTCTCCTTCCTTTCTCTCCATTTCATTTATGTGAGTGTGAGCCACTGTTTATCAGCCTATCTGTGTGGTGGAGGCATTGGATACTGTGTGTGTGTGTGTGTGTGTGTGTGTGTGTGTGTGTGTGTGTGTGTGTGTGTGTGTGTGTGTGTGTGTGTGTGTGTGTGTGTGTGTGTGTGTGATGTGTGTGATGTGCGCGCTGCAGTTTTCATGTGATCGGTGGTGTTTGTGGTGTGCGTGCAAATGACATGGCAACTTGGCAAGTCTCAACCATCTATTGAATGCCTGTCAATACTTTCCCATTATATCCCCACATTGTCCAAACCACACCAATCAGCACTACTCTGCAGAGAGAAAGGGAGAGAGAGGCGGAGGGATGGTCACAGAAGGAGAGAGGTATACATGACATGATAGAGAAAGAGACAAGGCAAGGGGAAGGAAAGCAAGTGGGGGAGAAATGAACACAGGGAAGGGGTAGGGGAGCTATGAATTAACCCTTAAAGTAAGCCCGATTTTGAATAGGATATAGGATATAATTTTTTGAAATAGCCGATCTGCAAGCTCACAACGCGTCACACGCGACACGTTATGAGCTTGTAGATCTGCTACTTTCACTATTTGTTGAAAAAAGGAAATTAAACATTAATTTGGACATAAATTCCAATACGTCAATGCGTTGCTATTAAAAAGAAAATATACTTTGTAATTTGTACTTCTGAATACTTGAGTATTTACTTGACTATATACTTTGTCCACCACTGGGGAGAAACCATCATTGGAGAGATGAAGATAGAGAGAGAGGAGAGACAGGGAGTGAGTGAGAGAGAGAGAAAATAAAATAAGCTAAGACACACGAAGGAGGGGAGAGAGATACAGAGAGGGGTAGGGAGAGAGATACAAGGAGAAGACAATCGACAATACAATTTACAATTACCACTGGGAAGGTGTGAGCTACCATTAGAAGCAAGGGATAGAGAGGAAGAGAGAGGGTGGGGGTCTCAAATACCCTCTGCTCTCCTGGAGCTTGTGAGAAACCTGAGCTCTCTGCAAAATCCCTGCCAGGGAGCAAGAGAGAGACAGAGAGCGAGAGCGAGAGAGCGAGGCAGAGAGAGTATGCTTGGGTTCATTCACTAGTTGAGCAAGAACACAAAGCCAGCTAGAGAAGAGAGAAGCTGATGGGGCGAGAGAGGGGGGCATAAAAGATAGGGAAAGATAAAGGGATGAAATAAGAGAGCGGTGACACATACACCAAGGTGAGAAGATGAACCTTTTTTCAAAGGAAGAAAGAAAGAAAAAAAGCTGCATCTCTCCTTTCATGATCCTGTCTATAATATTCCCTTAATCCCCAGGAGAGAAAGGAAACGCTTCCCGTACATACAAAAGGTGTTTTTTGTCAGCACACATTGCCACACAACAACTGGTATTCTTAAAGTCCTGATGACATGAAGCCCAGCTCAGACACAAAGGTACTCCTCAAGACAAGAGAAACAATACACAGCTCCCACGATGCGGCCCTAAAGACAAACCAATCAAATAGACAGAGTATATACATGCCTGTACATACATACACACACATACAAGAACACACACACACACACATGCACGCGCACTCGCACACACACGCACGCACGCACGCACGCACACACACACACACACACACACACACACACACACACACACACACACACACACACACACACACACACACACACACACACACACACACACACACACACACACACACACACACACACACACACACACACACACACACACACACACACAACCTCCTTTACCTACAGCAGAGTTTCTATAGCCAGTAGATCTTCCTTTTGCTGTCAAAATCGGATCAAATTAAGCACATATACCGTACAATCGCGGGACAGTGTGTCGCATTTCCAAAACTCCTTCTATTAAAAATGCTTATCAAGTGCACAGCACGATGCCATCCCCATAACATCGTTCTTTAAAGCCCTGATCCGTGAAGTCACTGAGTCATTATGAGGAGCCACACTCATACAGATTATACTATTCTGTCCAAGGTAGTCAGCATGCTCCCCAGCACACAAGGGAAGCAAGGCCAAATGATCAAAAGGAATTGGTAATAATAAGTAAGAATATATAACAAATTATAATATAATAACAAAGGATTGGCTTAATTTTCAACTAAAGGGTGTTTTTAGTTGAAAATACCACTTTTGTTGAGCAGCATGCCTGTGTGACAAATTTGCCTTTATGTTGATATTTTGACCAGCACATTGAATGTAAATATGTTACATGAATATTAGTCTCTTGAGACAGACAGTTGGCTGTTGGCTCACTCAATTATCAAATGCTTCTGTCGGACAGTCTGTACAACAGAAGCGCTGAAAATGCGAAGAAACTACAGCAGATGTTTGGCCACCCTTCCACTTCCGTTTCGTCTTTGTAGTCATGTAAATAAAACACAAAACAAATATTCCTAGTAGTTACTCTGACCCTCATATTGAACAGATTTGTGAATATTTTTAGGCTTGTCCACTCACCGTGGTAACGGACGGTCTTGCGCGGGACAGGGTTCCAGTTTAGACACAGTGAGCGCTCCCAGCCAATCACAAGCACCAGCAGCAGGACCTTTGTCCCACCCATGGCTCCCACACCTCCCATTCGCCGAGAGGCCTCAAGTGGCGTTGAGTGAAGGCCCGAGGAACCAGTAAGATGATCAGTAAGATGATCCAAGGGGCTGAGAGAGAGCGCACAACCTCCAACGCACAACCTATCAAAGAAACAGAAGAAAAGTTTAAAGATATATTAAGAAAATATGTGTGTGTGTGTGTGTGTGTGTGTGTGTGTGTGTGTGTGTGTGTGTGTGTGTGTGTGTGTGTGTGTGTGTGTGTGTGTGTGTGTGTGTGTGTGTTCATGCTCGTATGTGTGTGTGAGTGCTGAGAGCTCCTCTCTAGTGACATCACAAAAGCTCCTCAAAACAACTTCAGAGTACTCTAGTATGCAGGTTCAGTGACGGTTATTAAATCGGGCGAGACTGAGGGATCAAAGCTAATAGCCACTGACATCAATCTCAAAAGGGAAAATGAATGTCAAGGCAAGGACAGTCAGAGGTGATTGTGCCTACCTACAGTAATACAAATGCCTTATGGTTAAATGAACTTGTCAATAAAACAGTTATGGTGTGTATGACAGGAGACCAGACCACAGGATGATAGAAGCCTGGAAATATTGCAGGTGATGTGTCAATGCAGTGCACGCACGCGCACACACGCATATGCACACGTGCACACGCACACGCACACGCACACGCACACACACACACACACACACACACACACACACACACACACACACACACACACACACACACACACACACACACACACTTGCTTCCTCGCTGTGAGATTGCTACCCTGATGATACATGCTGACTGAAAATAACACATTGACTTTAAAATAGTATTTCTATTTTACAAAATACCTCCAGCTTCATCGGTAGTACCCTCCTCTATCTCTCTCCCTCTTCGCACCTCTATTCCCAAACATGCTCAAATCCTTGGTAGTTTTGAGGTACAGTATGCACCACATTTGAGTGGTGGGAAAGACTAGAAAACTAGAAAAGGCACTATATAAATGCAGTCCATTTAACATAAAGGGAGGCCCCCTTTATTTACCCCAAGGGGGCCTGGCAAGGCTGCCCCACAGAAGAACAAATCTCCCGAAAGAATTGAGGGTAAATAAATAAACAAGTACTACATACAGCTAGGGAAAAGATGAAAGAAGAAAAAAGAAAAACAACATGGCTCCCAGATCATTGCAAGCCGCAAGCTGTTAAATGAGCGAGCTTAAATGTTGGGTCTGGGTGAAGGCTTTCCACGGCTCAAAGCTTCGAGGCTCCTGACTCGCAGGCTTTATTGGATCGATGAGAGGGGCCTGCTGGTCAATGCTGACTGAACCAAACACAGATTGAACGCATGGGGAGAGAGGGAGCGAGGGAGATGCAGAGAAGGGGACTAGAAAGAGAGAGAGAGAGAGAGAGAGAGAGAGAGAGAGAGAGAGAGAGAGAGAGAGAGAGAGAGAGAGAGAGAGATATGGAAAGAGAGGGAGAGGGAGATTGATAAGGCAATATGTAGAGAATGAGAGAGAAACATAACAGAGAGACAGGGTGACAGACAGACAGACAGACAGACAGACAGATGCAAAGAAACGTATTTTTCTTTTTCTCCATCTCTCTCTCAGTCTCTCTGCTCTTTGCCCTGAGGTGTAGCAGTGGAGTGGGAAAGCAGGATTAAGTGGAGAGGCAGCATATCAACGCTGGAGGAGGAGGAGAAGAGAGACAGGGTGGCGGGGTGTGTGGAGAGAGAAGGGGGGAGGAGGAGGAGGGGGAGAAGCAAAGGGTAGAGGGAGAGGAAGAAAAAGGAGCAGACGGAGAGACACAGAGGAGGATGGAGGAGAAGGGGACAGTGTCTGTTCTGATCATCTTCTCACACCCCCATCTCTTTTCTTTATAGTAATATTCTTGAGTTGTGAAGTAACTTAGCACAAAGTACTGCACTTAAGTAAAATTCTGAGGGATTTTTGAGTGGTGCCAACCACTCCTATATCTGACTTTGTCCGTGTGTCCGTATGTCCAATAAACAAACATTGATGACAACACGGATGATGACAATACGAGGCACCACTCTCTTCACACAGGGTGTGATTTTTTACTTTACTTGAGTATTTCCAATTTTCAATACTTTTACTTCTACTCCACTACATCTCAGAGGCAAATATTGTACTTTTACTCCACTACAATTATTTGAAAAATGTAGTTACTTGTTACTTTGCAGATATAAATTAAAAACATACATTAACCACTTCAGCCTTATTTTATACATAGGATATTTGAAAATAGCCAATTTACAAGCTCACAACGCGATGTGACACGTTGCAAGCTTGTAGATCTGCTATTTTCATACATTTTAGTACTTTTTAGTATTTAGTATTCTTGTGCTATGGCATTGCTACTTTACTTAAGCAAAATGTCTGAGCACCTCTTCCACCACTGGTAATATTTAAACTCCCTCTCTCATTATTTCTCTCTTGCTACTAATTCTTCCTTTACCCTTTCTCTCAAATCTCTCTCATACCAGATATCAATCTATGCTTCCATCTCATCTCCTCCAATGCCCCCTTTCCTCTCCCGTCTTTTATTCTACTGGTAGGGTCTCTTGTATGCCTGCCGGGCATATCAAATCACCTTTTAACGATTAGTGTTGTTTTCTCTGGCCGTGTGCTGATGGTGTTTAGCTAATGAGACGGGACAGGCCAGTCTAATAACATCACAGCCTTCCTACAATGGACAGCGCATTAACACACACAGACAGAGAAATAGGGCACATTTTCTGATTATAGTGCCTGGATGGTGTGTGTCACTTTGTGTTAGCGGGTGCGTGGGTGGATTTTTGTGTGTGCATGTTTATTTGACATGTGTGAATTTACAGGTGTGTGGAGGCGTCTGTGGGTGCACGTTTGATGCAATTTGTATGGGATTTGTGTCTCGATCTCTGTGTTTTAATTATGTGCCAGACACCTGAACGTGTTTTTCTGCGCCGGTGATTATGCATGTGTGTGTGTGTGTGTGTGTGTGTGTGTGTGTGTGTGTGTGTGTGTGTGTGTGTGTGTGTGTGTGTGTGCACGCGTGTGTGTGCACGCGTGTGTTTATTTTTGTGCATCTGGAGTTGAGCCCAGTCCCTGAGGAGAAGACAAAGATGTTTCTTGTGAATATGTGGTTGTCGAAAGAGAGAGAGGAGGAATATAGAGGAGACACAATCCAGAATTCTCACACCACTGTCTCCTTCCCTCGCCAGCTCTCTCTCTCTCTTTCTCTCTCTCTCTCTCTCCCTCTCTCTCTCTCCCCCTTCCACTCCATCTACTGCTGTCCTCTTAATGCCCTTCTTTGTCACACCGCCCCTTTCCTGACAATCATTTCCTGACTTCCTGATCTGCTGACATATACACACGAGAGAGAGAGAGAGAGAGAGAGAGAGAGAGAGAGAGAGAGAGAGAGAGAGAGAGAGAGAGAGAGAGAGAGAGAGAGAGAGAGAGAGGACTCATCCACAGACCCGATCCTATCTAGTCTATCCTTCCTTCCGGGCATTGTCTGACCTTTGACCCGGCCTGATCCTCTACAGAGGTCAGTGGGGCGTAGGGGTCAGGAGACAACAAGGGTTGGGGGGTGTTACAGTTGTCTGTATGACACACTCCCATAGCCATTAACACTCCCAGACCCTCCCTCCCTCCCTCACTTCCCCTCCCCTCCTCATGTGAGCAAAGTAAACACAGAAGCAGTCAGCCCACTTCCTTCCTTCCTGCTTTCCCCTGCACCCTGATTCCATCCCTCTATCACCCTTCTCTAACCCTCCCCTCCCGCTCACCAATGGCTCTCTTTATGGCTCTGGTAGCAAAGTTTACTCAAACACTCACGCACACACAGATGTGTATACAAACAGAGACTCGCACGTAGGTACAAAACAAACGCAAAGGCTGCTGTTTCACCTCTGCACAAAGGGTTAATGAAAGTACGTCCACAGTCACACTGTGTGGAGTCAAGACCAGAGTGGTTTCGATTACTTTCGTGACGAGTTCCATACTCCCTGTCCACCCAAGTGCAAGACACACACGGACAGTCATGGTGCACACACACACACACACACACACACACACACACACACACACACACACACACGTTAGAAGGACGAAAAAACTACACGAAAACAAAAGGGTCAGAAAAGGAAGGGGTTTACTTCACTATAGGGGGAGGGTTTGCGTTTAGAACTTTGTTGTTGTTGTCGTCGTTCGTGTCAGGCAGAGAGAGAGAGAGTTGTTTTTCTAAAGAGGACAGTGGGGCAGCCAACTCCCCTGAGTGTTTTTGTTTTGTTTCTACTGAGACAGACAGTAAGAAAAAAAAGGAGAATTCTCTGGTGGCTTTCCATCCAACAGGCCAGCAGGGGTTCCAAAGAGAGATACACATCACATGGTTCTAAATGGAATGTGTCATTCTTTTCTCCAAATATTTTCCACATGCTGTGTTTTCCCAGGTAGTTTTGTAGGGAGGAATCTTTATTAGGAGGTCTAAATGGTAAATATTCACAAAGAAAATGTTGGTTTCTTCAAGTGACGTGTCTACCAATTGCAAAGGAATAGATCTATGCATGCAAAATATATGTTTTGTTTGATGTGAAATAGACTGTCACTGGAATATTATTGATGTCGACAGACTAAAGCTCAATTCATACTTTGTCACACGAAGGAGCATAAATTAGGAATAATGTAATCTTTTTTTTTTAAATAAAGGTGATAACCAAATAAATGAATTAATAGGATTATTTATTAGTTAAGTTTATTTGGAGCCTGGCTGGTGTATTTTCTGTTCCTATTATCCACAGAAACAACATGTCATCACTCCACCTACATGTATCCTTTTTCTATCAACACCTCCACCACCTTAATTCTCCAATGCTGAGTTGAGTTGAGTGCCATTATCTCCCTATAAACTAAGCCAAACTATACAACTCAGTTTCTACAGTATTCACACATCGGATTACTCCCTAACATGACATGTAGTTGTTTAAAGAATGGGTACAGTATGTCGCATATGGTCTCTACAGATGGTGCTATTCTGGGTCTTTGTTTTGTAGCATGCTTGTTTCAGCCAAAGACAGCAAATTTGCTCAAAGAAATAGCTTCATACATTTTGCTCAACACCGTTTTGTGTTTGTGCACAGCAGTACACAAGAGTACAAAGGACCAAAATAGAAACAAGCCATAGTGCTTTCTTGGGGTTTAAAATCCTCTTAACAGACCTTGTATTGAACTGTACTTCCCTGTGCTTGTCTTTGCAAACTGTTGATAAAGTCTTCAATCAATCAATATTCAATCACCTATACAACTATCCTGCATAGTACAGGATAGTTTAAAGGTGTATACTTTTGTATACTGTTGTTCTTTATTGATGGCGCTTCTTACCTTTGTATTGCTGTATACTTTCCTTACTCTGTATCTGAAACTTTGCAACTCTAACTGCTGTGCTGCCTCTGGGTGAAATCCCCCCCCTGGGACCAATAAAGGTATCTATGATTTTATATACAAGAAATCTGAGTATCAAAAGTTTTAAAGTTTGGGCAACAATCCTCTTAATCTGGTTTTGAATATATGAATATAATATATGAATATAATATCGAAGGGATGATCTCTTCATAGGGTTCTTTGTTCAGCCTCAGAGCGCACCAACATTGAAATCGTGAAGATAAAGTAAATTACCGGTTTCCTTCAAAACAGCATAAGGCTTTGGGGATAGAATACAATAATCTGCACTTCTCCACATACTCCAAAGCCACCTCAAACATGCAGCAGTGCATAGGTCCGCTTAGAATTGCACTTCGTCTTATTCAATCCCTATTCACTTATTCAGATCTACGTCTGCTCACTCTATTCAAAGCTTCAAGGTTGAACCATACACACAACACCTTCACTGCACCTCTCAGCTGAACCCTTGACACTCCCAAATTTAATCTATTTTTAATGAGAGTGTGGAGCTAATGAAGGCTTGTTACAGGTGCACTGCCCCAGGAGGTCATAATGGGCATAATAGGGTAACACGCACGCACACACGCACACGCGCGCACACACGCACACGCACACGCACACACACACACACACACACACACACACACACACACACACACACACACACACACACACGTGAAATGCATTTGCAATTTTGCACACAGCGTTTGATCGTGTGATTTACAAGTTCTCAGGAGTAACAAATTGGCGCCCAGGTCACATGTCTAATGACAGACATTTCAGCTAGAAAGTTATGCAGCATGTCTACTTAAAATTCACCACTATCACACACTGACACACACATATCTATATTAATTCAGTGGTGATGACTCCACACAAGCACATGCACGTGCGTTATAGCCAACCTCCTTTTTGCTTCCAAGCTAACATTAAGTTCCCTATGTGGAAAGATAGAATGAGTCCTTGCTCTGAAGAAGTGGCTATTTATTATCCAGGAATGATCTAAGTAGTAAACAAAACAAGTGATCAGCCAAGCAACTATGTTTAACAGGTTCTACCGTGAATCACTGGAGATAAAGAACAGATAATTATAATCCTTTTTGGAGAGAGCAGACTATGAAGAAACAAACATAATTCTTGGTCTGCTTCACTTTCTAACACTCTTTCCAACAACCCATGTTAAAGGGCATTACCACCCATATACCTCCTACAGTAGCATATCACTACGGTATGTGTACTGTAGATTTGTACAGTATGTGTTATCAGCATGTGTTTGTTTGTCCGTGTGGTCGTTGAGTGTGCATGCTTGTTTTTATGAATGCATGTATGTATGTATGTATGTATGTATGTATGTATGTATGTACGGTATGTGTGTGTGTGTGTGTGTGTGTGTATGCGTGTGCGCGCACGCGCGTGCGTGCGTGTACTTATCATGTGTGCATGTGAGGAGAAGATATAATGACTCTATTAGGGAGATTAATGTATAACACTTGTGCGTGCGCCCGTCTTGTATGATTGTTGCTATGATTGTGTGCTGTACCATGTCGTGCAACCCAAGCATTCGTTTTTTCATGCACCAACAAAACCAAAGCCTCCTCTGCCTCCACCTCCACACCAAAAAAAAACCTCTGCTCTCTGCTTAATTCCAACATCCATCCAACATTTGGCGTCTGTCATCGGTTTTTCACGCCTCAAAGCACAAAACACTCACCCACACATTTGCGTACGATTATCAACAATCAGCAGCTAACTCACTATGTGAGCAGAAGTCACAGGATTCAGCCAAGTCAATGCCAATCGATTTTACTCTCACATGGTGATTGGCATTTAATTCCCACCCACCTTTAACCCACAGCCCCTCAATACAACACCCCCTGCCTTCCACTCCAAGCACCACCCATCAGCTCCAGATTTTTCTTCAGCCTTCTCTGGGAGACCCTGTGGCCCTCACATCTTTCTTACATCCCCGTTCCGCTCCTCTCTCCGCCTCACCCACTCTCACTTATTGTCATCCATTGTTGTATCTACCACCCTTCTCTTGTTCTCTGCCTCTCCATATCTCTTTTTCTTTTCATCATTAGAATTGATTTATGCTCAGTTGCACACGGTGTTTCAGACCGAAAACTGCAGATGTGCAAGCTCACAACCGTGTCACATAATATTGGCTATTTTCGGTACGCCATACGTTGTGCAACCAAGTATAAATCAGTATATCCCCCACCCCCCCCAGTTCGCCTCTCAAATAACCCTCCTCTCCTCTCTCTAACAGTTAGAGAGAGGAGAGGAGGGTTATTTGAGTTAGAGTCTAACTCGTCTTTCACCCTCCCTGACACAATTTCTTCTTTCACCCATGCTGTATCACAGTATCATCTCCCTGTCCATATCTTCTACCATCCTTTCATCCCTTCTAAAACTCTCCCTCTCCCCTTCATCCGTACGACTCTCACCCCCCCCTTCCCCTCCTCTCCCTCGCTCTCTACTCCATGTCACACTCTGCTGGTCAGGCGTGGCCAGGCTGATAATTCTTGTCATCGTGGCTCTGATCTCTCCCACCGCCGGCCCCGCGGCCAGGGGCGCTGCAGCTGATTACAGATAAAAATGGATCTGATTCCGCCGTGTCTGACTGTGGGCCAAACACCTGTTCCAGACCGGTGTAAACGATAGAAGAGCCAGCCCGGGCCAGAGAAGATAAGACGAGGTGAAATTGGAGAGAGAGATTGTCATTTTTGGAGTTAATCAGATTGGGGGCTGTCTGTCTGGCCTGCTGTCCGCCTGGTTGTCTGCCATATGGTGGATACATGTGCAGGAGGAGTGGATCTGTATTTCCCCATGCGTGGTGATGATAGTGGTCTTCTGGATCCACATGTGCCCCCAAGCTGACTTTTAATCAAATCCCGGCCGTGTCTATCCTTTTATGTGCCTCCCCGAGTCCCCGTACAACTGTCTGATTCAGTGGTTCTCAACCAGTGGTCCGGGGACCACCAGTGGTCCTTGAGGGTGTTCCAAGTGGTCCCCAGCTAAATGATGGAGAGTTGGTAACCAAATGGACCCTTATAGATCTTTAACTCTTGAGAGTGTAAAATGAATTAATTTTACACTCTCAAGAGTTAAATTATTGTTAAACATCTGCATTTATTTAATCAAAGAATTGTTATTTTGATCAATGTTTGCCTGTTATTATCTCTCCTATGGTACCACATCAATACAGCATGGAATTGTGGACAAAATCGTATCCAACGATAACAAAATATTCTTGGGTCTGAGAAGCAAAATCTCATCAAATGGTGGTCTGTGGCTCAAATGCCGAATAAAGAATAGCCCTTGATATGAAAAGGGTTGAAAAGCAGTGCCGTGGCCTCCAGGGGGCACCAAGGAGGCCAATTGAAAAGGAGAGGATAAAAAGAAAAAACGAAGAGAAAGAAATGCCGAATTATTGCCATTTTTCCACCAAAATAACTAAAATAGCTGTTCTACAAGCCGTGAGCTTGCAGAACAGCTAATTTTGTTGTTATTGAAAGCCATTTATTTCACATTAGGAGGGGCCGTAGCCAGAGGCTATGGCTAATTGTGGGTCCATGGAGTTATTTCAGACAGTGTGGTAATGCTACATGATGAGATGTTTAGAGCAGTGCTTCTCAATCTCAACCTTTTCTGGATCATTGCCCACTTGAAAATCTCAAAAGTGTTCATGGCTCACCCATCTGACCACTTTACACACTTAAGTGGTCAGAAGGAAGCCTTTTCAGAGAAAGTTTGTTTTAATGATCAATCAATCGATTGTATTCCGGCTTGGATCAATGGAATTGACGTACTGTAGTATACTTTAAGTTACTAGTAGTTTAAAACCTTGAAACCTTGGATGTTCTTTTACATGCATTTGTTTATATTAATGTTATATTATCAATAAAATCTTAATGTATAGTCAATTATTTGGGGGCCTCATATCTATAATCATATAATATTGTATAATATATTGTATGTTAAATCGTGTACAGTGTATTGTTGCCAATCTCTATATGGGCTCTATATGTATTTATATTATTATTTCCTTATTTGCTGAATATGTCTGTTGGTTTTCACATTGTGAGTTTGTAGATTGGGTGTTTTTCACGAAGAGGTGTGGTGTAGAGGGAAAAAGGACAGGGCCCAGCATAGACCCCTTTGGGACTCCGGTCAATATATGTATATAGGGTTTAAAGTGGTTACGTCACCAAGGCAAACTCCCGGCTACTGTGAATGTATCTGGCAGCTCAAATAGATTCGGCTTATGAAAGACTGCTGCAAATAGTGAAACAAGCACACTTCCCTCCACTGTATAACCTAGTTCATTTTCCCTTTCATATCAGTGTATTTAGCATCTGTTAACAACAGTGTTGGGATAGTTACTAAAACATAGTAATATGTTACTTATTACATATTACTTGTTTAAAAAGTAATGTAGTTACTTTACTTATTACTCCCTGCCAAAAGTACCTAGTTACTTATTACTTTAGTTACTTTTTTTTTCTCGCCCCCAGTAATTTGCATCCTTTCTCCCCAAAAGTCTAACTTTGCATTTTCAACATTAGCAGTTGTTTTTTTTCTCTTTTCTGCAGCCTACATTGTAAAATCCTCATTGTACACTCATTTGAATTATATTAACACTAAGACTTTTACAGTGTATGAATTCATAACTTACAGACTAAATGAAAACCATTTGACGACTATGAATTGAATACTAAGGACCTCAATGGAAACAAGTATTTTAAATGTATTTAATGTATTTTTTGCCTAATAAAATATTCAAATTCAAACACCTGGGCTCAAACAGATAATGACTCATCATGAGACACAATCTTTGAACAACTTCTGTTGTTTATTAAAGCTCCAAACATAAACTAAACAAACATAGATAAAAACATCTTCATAAACTGCTATATTTCTTTGTAAACAAAATGTATTCTAATAAAATACAAAAATAAAAATGCTCCCATAGCAACACATATCATCGTGGGCTAGGCCTATGTACTAGGTTAAACAAAACAGTTAAACAACAAAACCTCTTCATAAAGTGCTTCATTTCTTTGTAAACAAAATTAATTCTAATAAAATAAAAAGGCTCCCATAGCAACACATATCATCGTGGTTCGTGGGTGTAGGAAATGTAAACTTCAAAACAATCAATCTGACTGACTGATATTTAGTGCATCATTCAGGACACAAAAAAACATATCAGGAAAATAAATCAAAAGTGTGTTCCACTTGACCACTTCATAGCAGCCTACAGCTAGGCCTATGGACTAGGCCTACGGTTAAGTGGGCATTGGACAATATGCTGGTGGACCCACTTACAGCCAGCCTCTCAAAAACCTTTTATTTGACAGCAACCAACTAAACAACAAAACCTCTTCATAAAGTGCTTAATTTCTTTGTAAACAAATGTATTCTAATATATATATATATATATATAGAAAATAGCCGACCTACAAGCTTACGGCGCATCTTCATCGGTTAACAAGTCGCTTATAATAAGCAGACATGGCAACACTGTTTGATCCGGTTTAAGGGCGGCCCGCCCTTCCGCAGCTGATAATAATTCACACAGACATGAGCGCAACGTTTCCGTATCCGCTCTAGACCGGATCAGCAAGCAGCCTGCATAGCAACTCGATCCCAACCAGTCTACCATTATATCAATGGATCAAATAAACACACTCAAACCCAGAGTACCACCGAGGCTCGTGAAAAAAAGTAATAAGTTACTTTTTGAAAAAAAGTAAAGGTAATATTATTACTCAAAACGTGAAAGTAATTAGTTACGTTACTAGTTACTGGGAAAAGGTAATAATATTACTTTAAGTTACATATTACTTTAGTTACTTCCCAACACTGGTTAACAAGCGGGCCACGCCAAATAATGAGCCCATGAACAAACACACTAAAACAAAGAACTTGCACTGTCTCCCATTTGTTCCCGCTGCCAAGAATCATCTGGTACACAGTCAAACCCACAGTAAAATGTACAGTATCCATTTGTAACTGAGAGCATATAACTGTAACCAAGTGGAACCATTTGGTTACATTCGTACGCTCTCCATTGACACCCGGGAATCTATAGTGTAGGTTCGAGGAGAGGGAAAGGTCAGAGTTCAACTCTATTTGACTCTCTTGACTCTTTAAACTCATATGGAGCCCATCTTCTCTCCCACACACACACACAAACTTGGCTGTTCAACAGAGCCGTGAGTACAGGATTTCATTGTAGTGGATTTCTCTACAGGCTGAATAAACTTGAACTGTCTCATGCTCTCTCATGCTCTCTCTCTCTCTCTCATGCTCTCTCATGCTCTCTCTCTCTCTCTCTCTCTCTCTCTCTCTCTCTCTCTCTCTCTCTCTCTCTCTCTCTCTCTCTCTCTCTCTCTCTCTCTCTCTCTCTCTCTCTCTCTCTCTCTCTCTCTCTCTCTCTCTCTCTCTCTCTCTCTCTCTCTCTCTCTCTCTCTCTCTCTCTCTCTCTCTCTCTCTCTCTCTCTCTCTCTCTCTCTCTCTCTCTCGTTGCTGTCCAGTGGAAACCTCCTATGTCCAAAACTGTTATTTTTCAGGCTCTACAAGCTCAAAACAAAGCGCGTTTGAGCTTGTAGATCGGCTATTTTCGATACTTTTGCGTGGCACTGAAGTATGACAAAGTGGGGCATTCATGTACGAAAAAAACATAAAAAGTTAAAATATGGAGATAAGAATTTTCTGCCCAACAACAACAACAACGATATACCGTCGCGCACTCTGAGTCTTTCTAAAAATTATATATTTCTCGCTCTGTCTGTCTGTCTATCTGGATGTCTGTCGCTTTCTCACTGCCTCTCCCTCTCTCATTTTCTCTCTCTGACCTTGTGCTGTCAGTGCGGTGCGTGCTCACAGTGATGAGTGTGCACGAGTGCAGCGGGAGAGCTACAGAGGCACGGCCACTCTGCCCTGCATGCTTCCTTCCGCTGTGCCGTGCCCTGCTGGCCCCAGTGGATGCTAGGTTAGCTCCTGACCTGTCACCGTTGCACTCAGGGCAACGGTGTGTGTGTGTGTGTGTGTGTGTGTGTGTGTGTGTGTGTGTGTGTGTGTGTGTGTGTGTGCACGCGCGCAGGCTATTTATACACGGCTCAATAGGCCCCCGATGAAGGCAGTGGCTAATTAACACCACAATGTGAGCGTACACACACACACACACACACACACACACACACACACACACACGCACACACGCACACACACACACGCACACACAGATCCACATACGTGCAGTACTGCATTTGTCGCGTGTTGGCATCACTCGCAGCCACTAGCTCCTGATGATCAGTGAACCGGAAGTATGCAGTTAAAACACGTTATCACCTCAACAAACACACGATCACAGACATACTGACAGAGAAAGAACATCCACACACACACACACACACACACACACACACACACACACACACACACACACACACACACACACACACACACACACACACACACACACACACACACACACACACACACACACACACACACACACACAGTACTGCATATACAGTACTATATACTATAAAATTCCCCTTGCGCACTGATGCACTAATCAAGGCATGGCACAGCACTGCACAGTGCAACACACCACACCACAGAACAGCAACACAATACAACTCGACACGACAGAACCCAACACAGCATGGCACAATAGTTACCCCTGCTAGCAGCATCAGACAAACAGTGCAGACTGACAAACTTTCCTCTGTTGTATTTCAAAACCTCATTAAAACCATATTTGGCTCCACACTTTTCTTTGGCGTTGTGATCAGCACAGAGTAATGGAAAATGTCCATATCGCCGATTGCAGGCGCACGCCATATCTAACTTATTTTTAGGAAAACTACCTCTGGGGCATGTGAATCTTAAATACTTAGAAACACATGTGTTTCTAAGCGCGCGCACACACACACACACACACACACACACACACACACACACAAGCACAGAGTGTGCACATGTCCCTACAGCTTTGAGTGTATTTGTTTTTTCAAAACACTTACATGCTGCTACTAACAAACACACACACACACACACACACACACACACACACACACACACACACACACACACACACACACACACACACAGTTTGTTCTCGCTGTAATTATCTTTCCCTGTTTCTGTACTGGTGTAAAACACATGCGACAATACGCAGTCTACACCTCTCTAGAGTCCTATCCTCCCTTCTCTCTCTCCCATCTGTATGATTTAAAAATATGAAAGACACACACACAAGCTTTCTTTCTCTACTCTTTCAGTTGTTTTACACCAACTCATTTCTCTCCCTCTACTTTCTCAATATCCAATTACCCATCCCTCCATCTATATACTGTATATCCATCTACTGTATTTATTCATCAAAATTGTCTGTCTGTCCGTCCGTCCATCTAGCTATTACACTCTATAAAACCGAGTGTGTCAGACCGCCCACAAAGCTCCAGGGGTGGGGGGTTGAGGTTAATTGACCGGCAGCACTCTCGTTCCCATCTCCTCTTCCTCCTCTCCTCTATCTTTCTTCTCTTCTCTTTCTCCTGTTCTTTCAGCGCATGCTGTGCCCCAAGGGCATTGTGTGGAGCAACCGGCGGTGAGAAAGGTTACACCAACTGTAGCTGGTTCCTATAGACACAGCCCACACACAGCAGGAGGGCAGGCATGATGCTGCTGCTTAGGGCTAGATGTCTTATATGTGCTTATATGTGTGTACTGTATGTCACCCAGTCTCTGGCGTTCATAGTAACTGCAGAAAAACTAAGAAAGTACACGGTAGAATTCTTACAGATACACTTTTTTCATCCTCATTCTCAGTTTTCTCACCTTTGACATCCCAGATCAATTTAGAAGAATACAAAATAATATAGAATTACGGATTTTTATAATTTTGTATTGAAAAAAAAAGTATATATTTAACAACATATTTGTTAACAGTAGTTTCACTTATATATGTTGCAAATGACTAAACGTCTCTAAACGTTGCAACACACGCTCCATGTGGCATTTTCCTGTTTGCTTGCAGAGTGACTTGGCAGCGTCAATCATATTGCAAAAACTGTGCAGTGCCCTTCGACACTAGTTACTAGGGAAACAAGGACTGAAGTGTTCGAGAACTACATACAGAAATTGTTATTTATGCATGCAAAAGAGCAATACGTTGTTTTATCTATGAATTCCACTGAGTTACGCAATTGATAACGATTAATAAATCGATGAGTGGTCTCAGTCTGAAAAGGCAGTAACAAGTCTTTTAATTGATTGATTGATTGATTTCTTCCTTCCTTCCTTCCTTTCTTGTGCAAGAGCAGTAAAAGCTTGTGTTTCCCGAATCAAGAATTGTGTGACACTGTAGAATACTGTCATAGTGTCAATGCTTTGGTCCCATCTAGGTCTGGATTTACAAACATAGCTGTTGATGAAAAGTGAATACAATGAAAATGAAATAATAATAATAATATCTGGCAACATTTTGGGTAAAATGTATATATGTAGATACTACATGAAGCATACTGTACATGTTAACTGAAGCTGTACTGCTGCATAAGGGTCAAACAACCGGAAGGCAAAGGAAAAGGTGCAATGATAGCCAGAATGTCAGAGGAAAAAGGGGTTGTAAATATAAAATCATCATTTACAAATCAGGTTCACCTCAGGCTACCTGGAAAAATCTAGGCGCTTGGGAAATGAGTGGGAGATGACCTCCCACACCTCAGTGACAGCCGGAGGCACTTATTCTTTAACTGGTCCAATGCAGGTACTCAGCGGTCAACAGTAGGTTTGCACAGGTTTTTAAAACAAAAAAATCAGAATCCAGCATCCTGTAAAGCCACACCAATTGTATTACTACACAGAAAAATCCTGATTTATCCATTTACAAATCTGACAGTATACAAATTGTAAACTCTCAGAGTTAACTTAATACAGTTTTCTTTTTACTGTGTAATAGCTCTTTCATATTATCTGTTTTGTGAGAGAATTTCACAATAATTAGAATGATCACATTCTACAACAGTTAAACACATCTTTCTCCTGACCTCAAAAACTGTATATTCATTTAACCACTTAAACCCTAGCCTCGTTCCCAGCCATACTCATCTGCGCAGAGAAAAGCCTGGTCACGACCTCATGCAGAGAGTGTCTATAGGGGGCGACTTCCGTCGTACATATCTCCCCCGGAAACAATCGACCAATCACAACACTTGTTTCATTCACGGAGAATGTAAACAGATTTGTGAAGTGTCAACGTCATTTCCTTGGGCGGTACTTCCGCCAAATTCCGGTACTTCCGTTTAGACACTCAACCGGGCAGCTAGGTCTTGCCCAGGGTGCTTAAACCTTATAAACTTAGTTGACCAGGGTCCCCCACCCTTGGCACCCTCTTTGTTTCCCTCTACATAATTCAATTTCAATTCAATTACATTTTCTTAAAGTGCCAAATCATAAAAAGTTGTCTCAAGAGACTTTACATATAGAGCAGATACTTGACTTGTCCCCCCCCATGTTGAGCAAGCATTTTTGCGACAGTGGTAAGGAACCCCCCCCCCCCCCCTACACAAAATCTCTTTGCCCAATATAAGCGATCGCATCATGTTGCGACGTGTTGAGCTCCTAGATTTGCTATTTTCACCAAATGTTCACCTATTTTCGCAGAATGTTCTTATTACGAAATGCCCAGAATAGGGAGGCTAGGATTCAAGTGGTTAAGCATCAGTAGGAACTCCGTAGAAGACAATGGTTGTCCTGGGGACAGTGGGGTGACTAACTACCCAGTTTGCCACTGGCTGCAGGATGTCAAGAATCCCCTTTCTGAAAAATAAACAACAAATATCATCTTGGTCGGTAAAAAAATAATCGCTGGCCATCAGCTAAAAACACACCCTGAAATATCGACAGAAGAGAGGCTATGACGGAGAGAGCTAGA
Source organism: Gymnoscopelus microlampas (assembly GCF_963454915.1). NCBI lineage: Eukaryota > Metazoa > Chordata > Actinopteri > Myctophiformes > Myctophidae > Gymnoscopelus > Gymnoscopelus microlampas. Next base: position 35,751,057 of record NC_139941.1, read on the forward strand.
AAAGAAAAAGAAAGTGGTCAGGTGAAAATTGAGAGTGAAAAGTGAGCAGTGCAGCAAACCCCAGCTCGCAGCCCCCCCCCCCAGTCCTATCAGGGGTCTGATTAGGGGCCATTAGGAGTAGAAACATAATACCTGGGGCCCAGCGAGAGGCCCCCAATCTCCTCTCTCAGCTCTACATTACTGTAACAGCCTGCCTGCTCGAACTCTGTCCAACACATAGCTAGATCAATACAGCTGAGAGGACAGGAGGAGTGGAGCAGGAGAGATGGAGAGGAGGAGGAGGAGAGAGGGGTAGGGGGAGAGAGGTGGAGAAGGCCCAGGTTTACGGGAAGATAAGCTGGGGATCGATAGAGGCAAGGACTGCTGCTGCGTGGCTCACACTGAGGGGAGAGGATGGAGAGAGATAGAGAGAGTAGAGGATAGAGAGGTAGAGGGTGTGAAGGATG
>NC_139941.1:35761502-35779002 GCF_963454915.1 Gymnoscopelus microlampas
AAAACATAAAAAGTTGAAATATGGAGATGAGTATGTACAATCTACTGTCTATACAAAGTAATATGTACAAGCTAGGTATAGGTATTAATCCCCTGTTTAAGAAAATAGTTATATGGATTACCGGTATGTCTATATAGACAGTAATATGGACAATCTACTGTCTAAGGACAGAGTGCTATGGATAATCTACTGTCTAAAGACAGAGAGATATGGATTATCTAATGTCTATGAAGATAATTATATTTACAATCTACTGTCTAAGGACAGAGTGCTATGGATAATCTACTGTCTAAAGACAGAGAGATATGGATTATCTAATGTCTATGAAAATAATTATATTTACAATCTACTGTCTAAGGACAGAGTGATATGGATAATCTACTGTCTAAGGACAGAGTGATATGGATAATCTACTGTCTAAAACACACAGCAGATTGTAAATATAATTATCTACATAGACATTAGATAATCCATATCTCTCTAAGGACAGAGTGATATGGATAATCTACAGTCTAAAAACAGAGATATGGATTATCTAATGCCTATGTCGATAATTATATTTACAATCTACTGTCTAAAGATAAAGTTATATGAATAATCTAACATCTACATACAGTAGTTACAGTATAATATACTGTTTAGTTACTAAACTTTAGTAGCTGTATTTGTCTAACACATCACTCTACACATTAGAGATTATCATAATATATCACATTACCTTTGAACTCTAAAGGTAACCTTTACTAAAAAAATGATGTGATTTGTATAATCTAATGTCTTTATGTGATGTAGTCCTGTGTCTCTGTACTGTCTCTCTAGCAAGTAGCACTGTAGCACTGTATAAGGTCTTTCTGTGTGCTCCTGTACATTTACTGTACTTAATAAATACTGTGACGGTGATGACTGCGATTTTATTTACCATAATGTATGCCATACATAAGGCCATGTACCAGCCATAAATCAAACACGAAACAACTCAACCCACCGAGTGCCCTTGCACCAATGTTACTCAATAAACTGAATGCATTTTGAATGAATGAACATTAGCTTTAGGCTCCATCTCACTATGCCATGCCAGCATTCTCAGGCAAAAATGTGCAGTGTGCACAGCTAACACCACCTGATCCTTAAGGGTCCATTTGGTTACATTTGTACGCTCTCAGAGTCACAAATAGATACAGTACCACTAAGGATTTTCCTGTTTGTGTACACACAGAACCTCCCACACACCTACTATACACTCAGGTGCAGCATATGTACAACATATGTCTATCACATCTTTAGTATTTTCATATACTGTCATGTGTACATAACACACTGCATAATAACACAGACATTGCAGATCACAGATCCTGCCACACTTTTATAAACACAGAGATACCCGGAATGTGAATAATTTAAGCTCAGCTCAGTCAATCAATTCAATGCACAGTTGGAGCGAGACGAGGGCTCAAGTGGCCTTATGAGAGTGAATTGTTTACACAAGTAAATCATTTTTTTGATTTAGTAGAGTTTGAACCCTCAACCATAACTGTGTGTATGTACATGGGAGGTGTCTGTGTGTCTGTGTGTCTGTGTGTGTGTGTGTGTGTGTGTGTGTGTGTGTGTGTGTGTGTGTGTGTGTGTGTGTGTGTGTGTGTGTGTGTGTGTGTGTGTGTGTATAACACAGGTGCGTTTGTTTAGAGAGGTGGGAGGACGTGATGTTAATACGCCAGCTCCAGCCCCGGCCTTTCTCACAATCAGGGCCCGAGGGCATTCTGGGAAGCTTTATCTCCATTTTCTCCTCATACAGGGGGAAAAAATCCTCTCCTCCCCCTCATGAGTCGCTCACCGATAAAACAACCCCAGCAATGTTCCTGACCTTCTAACTTTAACAGATAAAACTACAAGCTGACAACGCGAGCTTATAGATCTGATATTTTCACAGAATGTTCACACCATTGTTAAAGTGGTTAATTTGATTCTGAGAGTGTGAAAAGATTCTGTAAATTTACACTGAGGGTATTACTGTGTACCCTGTGGTTGATATTCGCCATCATTCTCTCTCCATCTCGTGCTCAAACTTTCTTTTGTCTGTTGTTCGAATCCTCTAGCAGTCTGTCCATCTCCTCACTCTTCCCAAACTTGCTCCATCCTCCCACCCCCGCTCGCTTGTTCTCTTTCTGTCTCTTTTGACAGAAAATCGCTGCAGAAAAGGCGCTTTTTTTCTCCCTCCTACTCGAAGTTTCCACACTCATTCATGTGGTGACCGAGCTCATCTCATCCCTGTAACCTGCTGATGTCACTTTGCATCATTTCAAAAAATGAGCCCACATTGTCGCAGTGTCCGCCAGTAGTTGACTGTCAACACATACCAATAACTGACCTAGTATCCAATCCTGTCACAGCCTTCCATTCTGTGCTTCACACAGCCGTCACTTGCCTTTCCCACTGTCTCGATAAAAGCAACGAATAATGAAGGGAGAGGACGGCCTGCTGTGAAAACAGACAACATGACTACCATGTCAAAAACATAAGCATTCTTCTCTTTGTTCAAGATACTAGAAGGCATTTCTGCCTTTCTGAGACAGAGGAGGAGACAGTACAACCAGAGTACAGAGATATGTTTTATTTATTCAATCATATTGATTCCCAAAGGGGAAACTCTAGTTTGCTGGCTGCCCGCCATGTGGAGTTGCTAGCCAGGGGTCATCGCAGCCCCTTAGAGTTGATTAGGGATTCAGTTCTTGTACAAGGACACTCCAACAGGTCACACATTCAATTTGAACCCACATCATCCAGGAGTTGTTGTTCTTTCTCAACTTACACTGTACCACTACTAAATAACACAGCACTCCTGAGCGTTAGGCTAATTTAACTCTCACAGTGTACACATTGACCCATAAGGGTAAATAGGGTTTACCCCCTAGGCTTTTTTGCCCCATGCTTTTAATAATATGCGTTTTTTTGGTCTCTTTTTTTAGATGTTGTTTTTATGCAAATGTTTTTATTCTGTACTGTAGCACATTGAGATTTGTTTCTGATGTAAAGTGCAATCAAAATTAAATGTATTATTATTATCATTATTAAATATATACACTCGCTCAGAGCGAAATTAATACTCAGAATCTTACTCTGCAGGCCCTAAATGTGATGATTTCCATATAATGACGTTCACTGTCTGTGCCACCCAAGGCGTGTCATGCAATACAGATCATAAGCCAAAATTAAACCTATGAAGTCACAACTAGAAGACTAACATTGTTCATGCACAAAATGGTTGAACTACCAATTATGCCTCCAGCATTCTTTTCTTCATCCCTGCATAACTTAGCATTTTGTAAATTAAGTGGGTTTTCTCTGACCGCAACGTCAGTAGCTAATGCTTCCTTCCAAATAACTTAATAGTGCACTGTGGCATGTATCATTTGAAAACACCAATGAAACCTCCCCTGCTGACCACAGCAATGCACGCATCATTATGTTGGATATTTCACACTTTCCTCTTGATGCTGGGAGTTACTTGGGACTGAAACAGACCTAAACATGACCTAGTTTTGTAACAGAGTAGGCTACTGTAAATTCAGAATGACTCAGTGGATGACTCAGCTCTATTACTGTAAGCTGGCATGGCTGCCAAAATGCTCTGCTGGTTCTCCTGGTGTGTGTGTGTGTGTGTGTGTGTGTGTGTGTGTGTGTGTGTGTGTGTGTGTGTGTGTGTGTGTGTGTGTGTGTTTCATATATCTGGGCCTGGGCCTGTATGTACAACATCCTTGGTCTACAGTTCAATTAACTAACCAGCAACATTGGTCAACGACATACTGTATAAGGCACTGGTTCTCAAAGTGGGGTCCGGGGACCCCCAGGGGTACTTGAGGGAGTTCCAGGGGGTCCCCAGCTAAATGATGGACAGGAACCAAATGGACCCTTAAGGGTCTGTAACTCTGAGAGTGTACAAATGTAACCAAATTTGTAACCAATGTAAACAAATGTAACAAATGTAACCAAACCATTTGGTTCCATTTGTACACTCTCAGAGTTAAATTAACATTGATTTTACAATATAAATTGGGGTCCCAGAGATATAAATGTCATTAAATGGGGGTCTGTAGCCCTAATGCATGTCAAACTGGGGGTCCTTGAAATTAAAATGGTTGAGAATCACTGCTAGAGCTGTAAAATTCTTCTCTTATGGGGGTCCCTGGCATATCTTTTCAAAAGGGGGTCCGCGGGCTAATAAGTGTCAATTTGGGGGTCCTTCACATGGCAAAGTTTGAGAACCACTGGTATAAGGTACTGTCTCTCTGCTCTGTTGATGTCACACACTAAACCAAGAGAGACAACGACAGAGAGAGGAGAGAGACCTGAAGGGCAAGAGGGAGAGAGAGAGACAGACAGACAGACAGACAGAGAGAAATAAGAAAGAGAGAGGAAGAGAAAGAAGGAAATGCAAGATGGGAAAAGAGAGTGTGAGAGAGAGAGAGAGACAGTCTGTATACATATAGAGATGTAGAGATGACAGGGGAGAGAGACAGAGCAGGGAGGCAAGCTGGCTTGGCTTGGCTGTGTGTGTGTGTGTGTGTGTGTGTGTGTGTGTGTGTGTGTGTGTGTGTGTGTGTGTGTGTGTGTGTGTGTGTGTGTGTGTGTGTGTGTGTGTGTGTGTGTGTGTGTGTGTGTGTGTGTGTGTGTGTGTGTGAGAGAGAGAGAGAGAGAGAGAGAGAGAGAGAGAGAGAGAGAGAGAGAGAGAGAGAGAGAGAGAGAGAGAGAGAGAGAGAGAGAGAGAGGTTTCTCTTCTCTGGGACTGGGATATCCTGTTTCATTAACTTTCCTCTCACCGTTGCTTCTCTCTCTACAACAGACTGCAGGTGAGAGTCAGCACGAGAACCATAAGTATACGCTCTCACTTCCTGCATGGGATTATGGGAAAGAATGGGTACAGAAATGGGTGGGGAGGGTGGAGGGGCGTGTGTGTGTGTACAGTATTTATGGGTAATGGTATCTATAACAGTACAGTTATGTGTGTTTGTGTGTTTTGGGGTGAGTACTGCAGGTGGGTGTGTGCTGCATTTGCGCGAAACATATAACTATACGCATTTGTGAGTGTGTGCGTATCAGGCTGTGTGTGTGTGTGTGTGTGTGTGTGTGTGTGTGTGTGTGTGTGTGTGTGTGTGTGTGTGTGTGTGTGTGTGTGTGTGTGTGTGTGTGTGTGTGTGTGTGTGTGTGTGGGTGTGTCACCTGTCTCTCACCAATGTTCTTACAAAGTAAACCGAGACATGGCTAAAAAGATAATGACAAAAAAGGATTGTTGAGGTCCAATTACAAATGCAGGCCACTTTAAGTGTTAGTTGGCTTTGGGTCCTGGTAATAACAAGGAACTATGAGAGAAAGGGATAACATTACACAATGTAAGGTAAGAAAAACCTCTATTGATCCATGAATGGAATTTGAGTTATAACCGCTGTCATTAACAGGATGTGGATATAAATAGAGCTACAAAAGAAGGAAGAGGATTTAGTAGCAAGATATTAAAATACACATGGGTCAGCGAAAAAACAAGCCCCCCCCCAAAAAAACACGTCCAAAATAGAAAAAAAAAACAACTTTATGCACAATAGGAAAGGCCGGGCACTGGTAAAACACACAACATGTTGTTGACGTTGTGAGATGATGTCATGTGTTTGGCTGACTAGCTCCCCTGACCGCCAGATCCCCCAGGCCCAGAGTTACTGTATCCAAGGAGAGGGCCTGCAACAGAGGGAACAAGCCAAAACAGTTGTCCCCTAGGACCAGGGCTGGAGCCGGGGAGATAGCGGCCCTACTGTGTCTGACTGTCCCCCACGATGAATGCTCTGTCCAGGGAGGGCCCGGGAGTCAGTGGTTTGGCCTCCTTTAGGACCCAGCAGTCAGCAGCTAAGGAGACTGGTAGTACACAATGAGATAATGCTGCCTTGCACTGCTGCTGTCACGCATACAAGTGCACACACACGCTCGCGCGTGTTAAATTATGTATTTATGTCCATATGGAGAGCAAAAGTAAAGTCCATAGATGATGTGGGTACAAATGAACAATACGCTTGACATATTATAGGTACATTATAAGTGGCATTATCTCACGCCCACACACACACACACACACACACGAGCACACGCACGCACGCACACGCACGCACACACACACACACACACACACACACACACACACACACACACACACACACACACACACACACACACACACACACACACACACACACACACACACACACACACACACACACACACACACACACACACACACACACTGGGGGAGAAAACCCCCAACATGTTAAGCAACAAGTATGTCCCCATACTCCATATTTGGGTGAGACTGGCATAATATTGATGATGTCATGAAGCCATTGACAAACTGCACTCCTAGTAACTTCCATTCAGACTGCAGAGGGAGGCGCCGTCTTGTTTTATTTTGGGAGAAAACTGGCGAGAGGCGAGTCAATTACATTGGCAACAACAACAGATTCTAATCAATTATCCTAAATGAATAGTCCTCGTCTAAATAAACAACATAAATCTTTTTGACTCAGTGATTTGTCAAATAAATGCAGAGACTATCGTTGTAAATGTGTAGTCTAACGACTACGTTATGAAGTTGTGTGAACGCGGGTGTGTACGTGTGAGAGAGAGAGAGAGGAAACAGAGAGCAAGCTAACGACAAGAAAGGGGGAGAGAGAGTGAAGTTATAAAGTGAGTTTTGTAACTTTGTAACAACCGAGTGGGTTATACAACTTTAGTGGGCTCGTCTTATTGTTGTTATTATTAAATAGCAGATCTACAAGCTCATAACTCGTTGCATGTAGATCGGATATTTTCACTATTTCTGAAATGCTTTGTACCATTTCCTGAAAAGTAACCGCTTTGGACACACACACACACACACACACACACACACACACACACACACACACACACACACACACACACACACACACACACACACACACACACACACACACACACACACACACACACCACCCACTGCTCGCTCACAGTATCCACCCGACAGTGGCCATATTATATATTATAATACATTATAACATTTCTGTGTGAAAGAGGCTAGAGAGAAAAGTAGGAAGAGAAGCGGAGAGAGAGGGATAGAAAAACAGAGCTACAGAGCAGAGGTGGTGGATAGAGGGAGAGAAATTCTGACAGAGAGAGAGAGAGAGAGAGAGAGAGAGAGAGAGCTAGAGGAGAACCACTTGGGGAAGAATTGAAATTCAAATGGAAATATCTGAGTCACAAAACAATAATTACTTGACTAGTTCAAGTAGCCGACAAAGGGTGAGGTTTATGAATAAAATTTAAATTGTAAGTACTTGTGAGCTGTACACAGGCATATACACACACACACACACACACACACACACACACACACACACACACACACACACACACACACACACACACACACACACACACACACACACACACACACACACACACACACACACACACACACAGAATTACCCTGAGAGCAGCTATGAGGTCATCTTTATTAATAATAACACACACATACACAAACACACACATGCGTGCACGTGCGCACACGACACAGACACACACACACACACACACACACACACACACACACACACACACACACACACACACACACACACCACACACACACACACACACACACACACACACACACACACACACACACACACACCACACACACACACACACACACACACACACACACACACACACACACACACACAGACAGAATTACCCTGAGAGCAGCTATGAGGTCATCTTTATTAATAACCCCAGTAACAACAAACAGTCAGACAACATCACACCTCCCTCTCCCTCCTAGTTTCCCTCTGTTCCACTCTGTCCTTCCCTCCTTCCGTAGCTCAATCTTTCTCAACTCCTTCCCTCCATTACTCTATCTATCTATCTCTCTCTCTCCTCTCTCTCTCTCTTTCTCTCCAACCTCCATACCATTTCCGCCGGGTGCCTCACACACTCCTTTACCCCCCCCCTCCCTCCCTTCTCTTCCCTTCTTTCCACCACTCTTCCTTCCCTCTGCCCCTCCCTTTTCCCTCTCTGTTTGAAAAAAATAAAACGACTTCCTCACTTCTCTCCATACTTCACTCTCAGCTCCCTTCTCTTATTCGTTCCCTGCCTACTCCTCTCTCTTTCCCTCTATCCCTCCATCCTCAGCTGTTGTCTCGGCTCCATGAGGGATGACAGCAGGCAGGCGGACACAGTGGGGGGCTCCATGTGTAAGTGCACTCAAGGACGCACGCAAGCACACACGCATGCACTGCACGCAGACGCGCATGCACACACACACACACTCAGGCGCATTATGCAAATACACACACTCACACACACACTGTGTACTACTGGCCTAGACATGAAGAGTCAGTGATCTGTCAGTGGGTGGCGGTGCAGTGCAGGTGAGGGGGGGGGGGGTCTGTTAGGCAGTCAAAACACACACAAACATACACACACACTCAGTGACACACTAAGTGTGTGTGTGTGTGTGTGTGTGTGTGTGTGTGTGTGTGTGTGTGTGTGTGTGTGTGTGTGTGTGTGTGTGTGTGTGTGTGTGTATATTGTTGTGTAGGTGCATGTGTATAGTGCGAGTATGTCCGATGTGTCTACAGATCTACAGCTCAGACTATGGAAAACAAAATTATGTTACCATAGTTTTGCAGACCCACAACGTTACATAACCATAGATATGATCAGACAACTGCAGTTGATTCAGAATGCTGCTGCTTGAGTCCTAACTAAAGAAAGTAGACCATATCACTCCAGTTCTCCGATTCTTAAACTGGTTCCCTGTCGGACAAATAATTGATTTAAGAATACTACCGTTGGTTTATAAAGCATTGAATGGTTTAGGTTCAAAATACATTTCTGATCTTCATGGTGAACCATACAGACCTCGCAGGTCGTCTGGGACAGGTTTGTTTTCTGAACCCCGAGTCAGAACTAAATGTGGAGAAGCAGTGTTCAGTTTTTATGCACCACATATCTGGAACAAACTCCCAGAAAACTGCAGGTCTGTCTGCAAAAACTCTCAATTCTTTTAAATCAAAGCTACAGACTTTACTTTTTGCTGCTGCTATTTCTTGTATATATATTATTTCTTTAAAATGTTATCTCATACATTTTTTATTAAAATGTCCTTTTATTATGCGTTCATTTTGCACTCCCTTAATGGTATGTGTCTTGATGTCTCAATGTCTGTGCCTTTGCCTTACCTTGAATGTGTGAATATGTTGTGTGTAGTAGACCTAGATATGTCTTTGCTTGCGTATAGGACTATAGTATACCTGCATGTGGTTGCTTTTAAGTGTGTTTATGTAAGTGCGTGCTTATTTACTGTGTTCAACTATCACAGCAATAAGGCAGTTGGGTGACAGAGAGTAGTGAAGGGCAGTGGTTACTCTGTCTGGCTGGTTGTTTGTTTCCTTCTAACTGGCAGCTTAGAGCCCCCCAGCACGGAGGCGTAACAAACCACATACTGCGGATGCTACTAGCTACTAGTGAACACCCCCCCCCGCTGAGCAGGCATTGTCAGCACCCAAAACTAGCCTGCTGTAGACATAGGCATAATACCTCCTAGCGAGTCTGTCTTAACCCTTTAAGGCCTGAGGTTCTGATTCTACAAAATGTCTTCTAAATCCTTCCGTTTTCTGAAAATACTTATGTTCACGATTTTTCAAAAATAGCAGATCTACAAACTCGTAACACGGCACTCGGTGCCGCGCTATGAGCTTGTATATCTGATATTTTCGAATAGCCAAAGAAATAAAAAATGACACAGATGCGTTCCCGGTCTTAATGGGCTAAAGATACACATTTAACTCTACTCAGTCAGTTCACACAACAAAACACGTTGTTGGATTTGTCATAAAATATTTCAGCGAAATGCCTAAAAGGAAGTTAGCTAGATTCTATTCCTTACGGGGCAGTTATATCCAAATGATGTCTGTTCAACAGAAACGTCTGACACTAAATATGTTGTGCTTTATTGTGACATTTTCCGCATTCAGCTGACACTTTTATCCAAAGGCAGCGACACAACCACAAATTAAGCTTCTGTTCCAAGATCCCCGACATCAGCAGCAACGAATACTAATGACATTTACGTTTAGTAATAACAGCCCTCACTTCATAGATCAACAGCACACCAATAATGAATGCTTGTGTCATAACCAAACCACCCAGCCATTAGTCCCGTAATGCTTGAATGATCATGTAAGAGACAAGTGCATGGATGAGACAAGAAGGGAAGAGAAGAGAAAAGAGTGGGAGGCAAGGGGATTTTCTATGTGAATAAATGCCAAACACTAAACAAAAGAGTGTGCTTGTTTGATACTTTGTTAGTTTACTTCACAACGTGCAGTGAAACTTCAAGAAATCTCTGGCTATGAGGGCACAAAAAAACATGCATGTTTCAAGTTTCTGTATAGTAATGTATATTAAATATACAGTATATGAATGCATATATTTCTCACTAAATGAATCCTAGGGGATGATTCAATTCAATGATTCAACATATCTAATTATGCAAAATCAACCCTTGCATTTCATCTGACATGTTCTCTCTGTTTACAGTTCACATTCAGCCCACTGCAGTAAACACTTCAAGACCAGGGTTGTTTACTTGGACAGTCTCTCTGTGTGTGTGTGTGTGTGTGTGTGTGTGTGTGTGTGTGTGTGTGTGTGTGTGTGTGTGTGTGTGTGTGTGTGTGTGTGTGTGTTGTTAGACAGTAAAAAAAGTAGTCCACGTGACCAGTTAGGGTTACATCACCTTGTCATAAGACTAGAAATAGCCTGAAACCAATCAGTTGATATACATGTGATGTATGGGCCTAGTATGTGTATGTCTTTCTGTGTTTGTGTGTGTGTATGTATGCATGTGCGTTAAAATCCCTGGATTCATGGAAATAGGCCCCCCCACTCTCTCTCTCTCACACACACACACACACACACACACACACACACACACACACACACACACACACACACACACACACACACACACACACACACACACACTGCTCGCTCACAGTATCTCTCTGACTCTGCTTATCCAGTTTCCATGGTGGGTTTAACTGGAATCGATGGCATGGTAATGGGCAGTAAGACACCGTGCTTAAGTGTGTTATAGTGTAATGCTACCTTTTAAAGTACTCTGTCTGCAGACGGCTCATCAAGTGTGCCAAGAATGCAGAGATCAGACTTCATTTATGTAAAATGATCGAAAGGTGATCTCCTTCTCCCAACAACCCAGAGGAGAAGAAATGAAAGAGATGAGTGAATAAGGCATTAACCACTTATGCCGCATATACTTGGTCGCACGACGGATAGCAAAAATAGCAATGTGATGTGTTGTGAGCTTGTGGATTTGCTATTTTTAGAACTTTTTTTTTATTGCCTATAATGACATGCCCAAAATAGGGATGCCAGATTTAAAGTGGTTAAATAATTAACCTTTAACGATCCAATGCAGAATTTATTTGTCCATAAATTACAATCCAGTAAGCATCGTCAGCTCTGGAAGAGTTAATGAGGGGGTCCACACTGAAAACCTTGTTCAAATTCCCCACCCGATCACACCTCAAAAACACAGCTCTGTTCTGACTCAACCTTCCATGAACCTTACCGACGGGAATATAGATGAAAAATACATATCCTACATTGTACAAGCTGCAGCCAAGCGCATACTGTAAAGCACACAACACCTGGCTACAACTTGTCGCCTTAAGATCATATCTCACCAGTGTCTTCCGTCTTCCCCGCTCCTGTGCCTCCCTTACACAGTAAAATTCTTAGTGTTAATCTAACTCTGAATCAATTGAAGTGGTTACTCTCTCAGATTAAAATGAACACTGTGTACATTGTCTCACTATCAGCTCTTCTACAGACCTTTCTCATTTTTGTATTTGAACCGTGCTCTCATAACAAACCTATTTGCAACTAATGCCAACAAATCAAATTGATTGGCATCTGTTAATCCAAATAGCAGCACAAATGTGTGCCGGTCCCAAACTACTAGACGCGGTGAGAGCAGATGATCTGAAAACGACAACTTTCCACTGTACTCAAGTGTCAAAAGCAGCGGTGTCTCAATTTAGGTCACAGGCCTGAATGGGCAAAATGTGACTTTGTGCAGGCCGGAGCAGTTGTGCATGCTTGAACGCACTTTCCAACCTGCTCTCACGTGTCTCAGTCTCTGCTATAACTACAAAATGTTTCATGATAATGAATGCTGCTGTGGTCAAAACACGTAAAAAATCCAACCCCACACAAGGTGGGGTTGGTGAAAGAGCCTTTCTGTGTCCCCTCACAAAGAACATGCAGTAATCCTGGTCTCTATACTGCCTCCCCCTGGTCAGCAGGGGCGCCTGATGGAGGGGAAAGGAACTGGTTGGAATAACGTGTTCCTTCCATGTCCAACCGGGGAAACTCCCCCCTGTCAGGTGATAAGAAGGGGCTTATAGCTCCTCATGCATTGAAGGAGGCATGAGCTCAGTTCTGGGCTCTCCCTAGGCTGGCAGAGGGAGAGTAGCACCGAGGATTACATAGGCAATTGGCACTGGGTGAAAAAATGGGTTCGAAAATCGTGGGGGGAAAAAAAGAAGTCATTATAAGACTATAAGGTGGTTAATGATGTTGTCTTTGGAATGTACTTGACATGAAAATTACGGAAATATTGCCACGACTCATATCGCTATACTGGAGTACGGACATTACCGCGAGTGACTGCAGAGAGAAGATACACACACACACACACACACACACACACACACACACACACACACACACACACACACACACACACACACACACACACACACACACACACACACACACACACACACACACACACACACACACACACACACGTTTTGGTAGCCCAGCCATTTGAAATGGAAGATTAATAGACACAAATGTAAAACTAACTAAACAAATTGTAAATGCAGGCAACACAACATTTTGCACCTAATTCGTTTTTTAAGATGATAAAGAGTAGTCGAAGCATACACAATGACATCTCCCAATCCTATAAACTGCGTCAATTGCACGGTTGTGACAAATCACAAAACAAACAGACCACCTGCACTGACAAGAGCGTTTTTCACCTCTGTGAGAGTCTACTAACATCTATGTGTGTGTGTGTGTGTGTGTGTGTGTGTGTGTGTGTGTGTGTGTGTGTGTGTGTGTGTGTGTGTGTGTGTGTGTGTGTGTTCGTAATGTTGATTTGACTTGAAACATTTGCTTTTTCACTCAGTGAAGACTTTGCGTGAATTAAAATAATAATAATCCCCAAATCATCCCGCCTGCGGGCCACATCTGGCCCGCAGGCCGCCGGTTTGACACCACTGGTCTTAAGGATCATTTGTGAGGATGACAAAGATGAAAGAGGCTTCTGTGGCTCGTTACGTCAAGGACAGTAGGGGAGGAACAAAAGAGGACATTTTGTAGCTCTGATGGGAAAACAAAGAGCAGGGCGACTCGGGAGCGAAACGGGAGTAGTAAATGACAGCGTGGTGAAGAAATCAAATAAAGAAAGGACAATAAATGGAGAGTGCAGAGAAAGAGGGGTCTGTGGTCTATGGAACAGACGACACAAAGAGCTACAAGAGACTGGAAACAGTGAAGATGACAGTCTCACACGCACGCACGTGCACACTCACACACACGCAAAACAGAGACTTAAAGAAAGCACATTAATGCTTAACAAAAGTCACATTCACAGGTGCTAACCTAGGCTCTCTCTCTCTCATTAGCCACTTTTACATAGAGAGCGCTTGATAAAGAGCCATCATTAATGCCGGCTTCGCCATTCTACACAGAACCTGTGAGCCGCAGTAAAGCCTCCCCCATGTGTGCTTATACATAGCTTGCTGGCGTTGCGGAATCAGAAGCGTGACATGTTACACAACAGCGTTCGACAGCTGTTGTCGGTGGATTCTAGATGCATTTCAAGCAAGCCATTACCTACACATTTATTTCACAATATACCAACACAAATTGGACAGACAATGTAGCATTTCCAAATGCCAAAATTGTATAAAACACTCAGTTGTTGTCAAAAGGTTAATTCTTTCTCTCGTTTGCTCGCTCTCATTTTCACTAGACTACATATTTTTTACAATGATAGCCTATGCATTTATTTCACAAAATACCAACTCAAAAGATGCATGCATACCTCCTATCAAGCTGGCATTTCTTTAATAAAATTGAATTGAATTGAATTGAATGTGTTGTTTATTTAGAACAGCCCTATACATTTAGAGTACTTGATTTAAATCTGTTGTTGCAACTGTAAGTGACCCGCATCTTATTATGGAAAACAGTGTCTAATTACAGCACACACCACTAGTGTGTGTGAGAGAGTAACAACATGAAATTGATGCATAATATTCATGCAAGCAACATGTTTGTGTGATCAGAAATACATTGGAGTGCCCGGACCGCTAGGCCAGGCTCTGAGTAGCCTGACGGCGCATCGAGTCCCGTTCCCGATGACCTTTGCTGCATGTCTTTCCCCAGCTCTCTCTCCCTGTTTCCTGTCATCTCTACTGTACGCTATCAATTAAAGGCAGAAAAGCGCCCAAAATATCTTATGGAAAAAAAGAAATACATTGGAGAAGAATATTGAAGAGAGAGGTTCATGGCAGAAAAATTGCGTGGACCCCAGACTGCTCATACCTCTGTACCGTCATGCTGCCTGTGCAATCTACACAGACAGCCGGCAGATGTTCATTTGACAATTTGACTATCTCTGGCTAGCTCAAAGGCGGCACGAAGACGACTCCCTTATTCTGTCTCTGCACCTTATAAACAGAACAGTGATATGTCAGGATTGGGAAACATCAGACAGGCAGCACATAAGGGCGGGGCTGATTATTTTAAAGCTCCCCCTCTCTCTCTGTCTCTCTGATCTCTCTCTCATATTTACAGTATCTAATTATTTGTTAGTCTTCTCTGTCACTCTCTCTCCCTCTTGGGTCAAAGGGGCCTTTGACTCTCCTCTACCCGACTAATATGTTTTCCTCCATCTACCTGGCACCCCCTCTATGCACTCCGGTCCTCTCTTTCTCCATTCAACTCCTTTGTATTCCATGCTCCATATCTATCTCTGTCTGGCTCTCTATCCATCATTCAGTTTCTCTACCTCCTATCAAGCTGGCATTTCTATTCTTTCTCTACTCTCTTTTTTTGCACATTCTGACACTCCAGAGGTCTTTTATCATCCTCTGTTCTCATCGTATTGAATCATTGACTTGAAATTTTACAATCTCTGCACCAGGAATTGCACTTTTTGCACTTCTCTGAATATGGTAAATATAATGATGTATGTACTGCAGCGTGTGCACTGGAAGATTGTCTTTGTCCTTCAGTTTTGAGGTGGGTTAACTGTGCGTTTATTGTTACTTTTTTTCTTCTTTTCAAATCAAACTGAAGCACAAAGGCAAATTTATTGTGGACAATTTGATATTTCGTTCCATTATTACTTACTCTTTTATACACTCTATCTTATCTGGCACATTTCCACTGCCTTCCTCTTTCTCTGACTCGGCTATTCTTTTGTCTCTGTCTCTCATTATCTTATGCTATCTGACACCCCCCCCTTTCTCTTTTATTGCTTCTTCTCCCTCCCTTTTCCTTACCCCCTTTCATCTCTCTCTCTCAACACACTCAACCAGAGTGTGTTGAAGGTGGAAGTGCTGTCCATCTGTGAGGCTCGACTGACAGACTGAGGGATGGGAGGAAGAAGAGGAGGTGGAGGAGAAGAGCCAGGCAAACGCCACATTCTACCTCTGGCCAATAAATCAATACCTTTGGTTCTAATTACCACCTGACTCAGTCCACTGCACACACACACACACACACACACACACACACACACACACACACACACACACACACACACACACACACACACACACACACACACACACACACACACACACACACACACACAAACACACTTGATGTCTTGATATGAATAACAATTACATGGTTCAGTCGGTGTGTGTGTGTGTGTGTGTGTGTGTTTGTGTGTGTGTGTGTGTGTGTGTGTGTGTGTGTGTCTCTGTGTATGTATTGGTTTAAATGTACGTATGATCATGCATGATGTGTATGTGTGTATGTGAAATATATCATTTCCCAAATGGAACAAGGATATATGGGAATAAAGTGGCAACATGTGCCGATGCGTCAGCAGGCTAATACGCATGAGCTGAGGGTAGTTTGCCTCCCCTCACACGCGCGTGCGCGCGCACGCACGCACGCACGCACGCACGCACGCACACACACACACACACACACACACACACACACACACACACACACACACACACACACACACACACACACACACACACACACACACACACACACACACACACACACACACACACACACACACACACACACACACACACACACACACACACCATCTCTCTCTCTCTCTCTCAACAAAGCGGATGGAGTGTTTGTGGGTGAGTCAATCAGTGAGTGTGCATCTTAATCTGCAAGCCTCGAACCAACCAGCAACCAGCAAGACACCCATAAAGTTATTCATTATAAGGCTGGTGGGCTGGCAGGCTGGCGCTGCCACCACACGCATGCACGCAGGCACGCACATACACACTGCTATATTACTGCGAGATGTGGCATAACCACAAATCCCTAGACATACATACAGTAGAAGCACTGAAATATAAAGACACACTTCAATACACAGACAAACACAAGCACGCACACAGGCACACACTCACACACACACGCAAACTATATAGCTGTAAACTAAAGAGATATACACTTCACAGCACTCGCTTACACCCCCCCCCCCCCAAACACACACAGTCACACACCCATGCTAGCTCAGTCAGTACTGCAGCAGTAGGTATTAGTCTGGGGTCTGTCAGCCAGTGTTCGTAGTAAATCCCTGTTGGTTGATGATGCGTCATCATGGCACACAAAGAAACTCACCGATGTCAACAGTACAAACGGCAAGACCGCTGCCGAAACGGCACTGTGTTGCTGAACGCAGCTCTAGAGGGCACGGCAGCACATTGTGTGGCACATAATACAGGAGTGTTGAACAATGAAGCGGTGCGCTAGACGGACAGCTAGAACAAAGCAAATGTACACGCAGCAACTAAGTATGGCGGGGTCTCGTGTGCCCTGTGCACACAAACGGCCACACTCATACTCTCTCACACACACACACACACACACACACACACACACACACACACACACAAACGCACACAGGCATGAAAGCATTCAGACAAGCATGAACATACTACTCTATTTTAGTAGGGAATAACTTTCACACAAAGATGAGCACAAGCATTGACATTTGTACATACACACAGGTGACCACAAAAGCACTCACTCACGCGCACGTCGCACGCAAGCGCACACACACTGAGCAGAAAAGCACTCCTAAGCGCACACACAGATGTACAAAGAGGCA
>NC_139941.1:35784002-35821502 GCF_963454915.1 Gymnoscopelus microlampas
AAAATATATCGAAACCAATATTTAGAACTTATAAGCGACTTATAACCAAATAACCGAGAAGATTTCATTCTATCAACGAATCGAAGGCAAAATACTTTAATAGATTTTTCCTAATCGACTAATTCGATTAGTCTGATTAACCACTTAACCCTGTATAATACTTTGTTGTACAATGGTGGCGTACAAAAATTACGAAAATAGGTGATCTACAGATCGGCTATTTTTACTATTAAAAAAAGAAGAAGAAAAGGAATCGTTCTTTATAATCGAGGCAAAAGTTTGAAATAATCGTGATATTGATTTGAAGTCATATCGCCCCCAGCCCTAGTACAGGGGGAAAAAAGGTTAGGATGATGAGGTGTGATGGGAGGCTGGGGGTGATACAGCCAGATGGAGGGATGATGGATGTGTGGGAGAGAGTGTGATGGAGAGAAAGCCAGGAGGAGAGTAGATAGAGTCTGAGTCATGTGTGTGTTGTGTATTTCTGTGTGTGCATTCGCACACTGAATGTTTGTAAAACGCGTCTGTTTATTATTGTATTATGCATGTGAATGTGTGTGTGTTTGTGTAGTCCGCGTGTCTCACTGTAAATGTTGTAAAAGTCACAAGTGCATGTTTTTGCGTGTGTGTGTGTGGTTGTGTGTGTGTGTGTGTTCAAGCTGTGCGCTTGCGGCGCTTCCTGGCCACTAAGAGGCGGTCCCAGGGGTAGGGAGGGCCCGTACTATCAGACCAGAACAATGCCAAAAAAAGGGCTGTCATAAAAAATATCTACACAGTAAAATTCTCAGCATTATTTGAACTCAGAGAGTATAAAAATGGACCCATGTGGGGTCTCAGAGGAAAACTAACCGTGAAGACTTTACTGTGTACTAACCCTGTTAGACTGGGGCAAGGAGGGGGGGGGGGGGGGGGGCAAACCCTGCCCTCGTTTATATCTGCATGACTAGACCCTGCAGACTGTCTCCACTGTCTCTCTTTCTTTCCTCCCTCTCTCTGTTTGTTCTCCAGGGGTTTTCCTGGCTCATAATGGACCTTTGGGGGATGACTACTACAAGTTAGTAAGCATTATCTGTCCTCGTTGCAAGTATGCACAACAGTAAAGGCAATGAGTCTGTTTTATCTAATTTGACAGAACTATACAAATGTTCCTGTTATTTCTGACCATTTGATAAACTACATTTGAGTAAATGAAACCCCATTAACAAAAGTCTTAATGAGGTTTCATTTTATTAGATCACAGCCTGGCAGGAGTAGGCAGAGTGAGGGAGAGAGGAATGGAGTGCCATACACCAAAGGGGCAGGTGATTGGCTACAATCCTAGTGATAGATTTGTTGATAAAGTAAAAGCACGCCTTACTTGGCACCTCAGATAAATAGACAGACGAGAGCCCATCGGCCATCTGAATTGGGAGCGCTTGTTATACTTTCTGGCGGGTAGAGCAACCAATACTGCTCTGAAAAGGATGGGGGTAGTCTCCTTTTGTAGCCTTTTTGTAACTTCACCATGTGCTAGCACAGGTTTATTTTCTCCCTTCAAGAACGTTACAAGTAAGTGGAAGTAAACAATGGACTTCACTCGAAAATATTCCCACCTTAGATTTCTTTTATGAAAAAACACATTTGCTTCTTTAGGGGCCTTTATAGACAAGATGACTATAAATGAGCGTGGTAATGGTTTGGATATCCAATGTTGCCATGAAATCTTAATTCATTTTAATTTAAAGGCAAAGGTGGCTACATATGATGCCATGTTAAGATTCACCTTCGTTTTCATAGCTTGACTTTTAAAATAAACTAAAGGCTTTGCTCTGAAACTGTAGCTGATTAAGAGACAACTATGAAGCCATAAAGAAAGATGACTGTTAAACTTTATTTGGGCACTATGCCTTGTAGGCTCTGTCTGTAATTAGATGGTTGGCTTTGTCACGCAGGAAATAGCCACCATGACATGACATACGATACTCATAAGCTGTCTATTAACTCCATTACTACTGGTCCATCATGTAAATTGCAAGAAAGAGTGGTTGGATGGACTGAAGCTATTAAGCATTGAATTTCTGATGATTTTCCTAAATGATAGACAGAAATGCATTCTAAGGGAATGTTATTCATACTATTTGACACAGATAATCTGTACAGACACCACACGCGCGCACGCACACGTGTCTATGGACCAATGAATTACACAATGCACATAATCTCAATACATACTATACAGTGAAAACAAGTATAAAATGGACCTGCATGAATAAACAAGAGCATGTGCATCCAGAGCAAGAGAGAGAGAGAGAGAGACAGAGAGAGAGAGAGAGAGAGAGAGAGAGAGAGAGAGAGAGAGAGAGAGAGAGAGAGAGAGAGAGGGAGGGAGAGGTAGAGAGAGGTAGAGAGAGAGAGAGAGAGAGAGAGAGAGAGAGAGAGAGAGAGAGAGAGAGAGAGAGAGAGAGAGAGAGAGAGAGAAGCCTTTCTAATTAAGTTTCTTAATCAATGTGTGTAACATTGAGACCGGTAAAGATTAAACATTTACATTGGATCTGGTAAACACGACTCTCCCGTGTCCGGAGTCCAAATTATGTTTCCGTACTTCAGACCAGAAATATTTTTATGAGTTTAGGCTTCTTCAAATGGTGTGTGACTGTGTGTGCGTGCGCGCGCACATACACACAATTCTGACCATTACATGCACACACACACACAACCCACCATATCACAATAACATCACAATCATACGCACAAAGCCACTACCATTACCACTGATGCATGAAAACAACGCACATTGCACGCTCATGGAGTCCAGACATCCCAAACTGTCCCCAACAACAATAAGCAGAACAACAAAAAGAGCACAATTACACTACACAAAGATGACTGTGGACAGGCTGCCGCAAAACATGTGCTGAGGAGGAACAAACAAACAATAAACCAGTGCATGGGCTGACACGCAGGATTGCTATTCACAGACACACTGAAACAGTGGCTATCAATCGTAATGCTATAGAGACCCAGGCTAATGCAAGGCTTAGGTATCAGGTACTGTAGTCTAGTTCCCCTGAACTGTAGCTGAAAACCATATCAAGTTACTCATATTGGGCTAGTGGACTAGTGGCCAGTTAAGCCCAATTCATACTTAGTCATGCGACAGTGTCAATCAACAAAAGTAACAGTTTGTCAAATAATAGAACAAAATAAACAAGAAAATGTGCTTCTCAGAGCACAGATCTCCGACAGGCCAGGTAGGTTATGGTGGGCCAGCATTGTATGATTTATTTGCACAGACCTATATTCACAAAATGTTGAATTGCGGGAGTGTTGAAAGTCTGTAGCAGATGTTTGGACAAAATCTGTAGGAGTAATATCAAAACATTTGTTTGTAAACAATCTATCTCCTGGTGGCGCTATAACAGGCCAATGTGAACATTTCGTCCTCGGCCTAGTGGGAATGTGCGTGCAAAGTTTCACGGCAATCGGACGCTGCATGCGTTCATGATTTGAGGCATTTTGTTCCAAACGAGACACTCCTGCAAACTTTGGAAGCCAATCAGGATGGAATATTAAGAAATCGGACAGATCCGTCTTGATCACATGACTATAGAGATACGGTGTACCGATTTGCGTGATGAATGGACATAATCTGTATAAAAAATGTGTTTTGCAAAAATCGGCCTCCTGGTGGCGCTATAACAGGCCGAGGTGAAACATTTGAGGCAGAGGTTCCGCTCTGGCCTCCAGGGAGTGTGTGTGCACAGTTTCATGTCGATCAGTGCCGGAGATTAGCCGTACACAGACGGACGGACATACACAAGGACAAACACACACGGACACACACACACACACGGACGGACGGACGGACGGACGGACGGACAGACAGACAGGGGCGAATATATTAGGCGGAGACAATTACATTTTAGTAAGGCTTCCACATTACACACAGACCTAAGTGCGATATCATGGGTTTGTATTGGCTCATGACCTCCTCTTTTTCACCTCTATCCACTGTTCTGTCAAATAAAGTTCAAATACCTTTAACAATAAAGAAACATCACCCCAGAAATAACTCACTTGTGGCCTGTGAAAAACAGTGACAAGGTTTGGCAGGCAGAGAGAAATGAGTGTATTACCCGCCCGCCCCAATTCAAGACAAGCCAAAGGAGGACAGGCTCAGGGAATAGGATGACAACGGAAGGAAAAGGGCAACTGTGTGAAAGAGGAAATGACTGGACGACATGCATGAAACACAAGGACTTCTGTGTGTGTGTGTGTGTGTGTGTGTGTGTGTGTGTGTGTGTGTGTGTGTGTGTGTGTGTGTGTGTGTGTGTGTGTGTGTGTGTGTGTGTGTGTGTGTGTGTGTGTGACTCTGTGTATGTGTGTGTGTGTGTGTGTGTGTGTGTGTGTGTGTGTGTGTGTGTGTGTGTGTGTGTGTGTGTGTGTGTGTGTGTGTGTGTGTGTGTGTGTGTGTGTGTGTGTGTGTGTGTGTGTGTGACTCTGTGTCACTGTGTGCGTGCGCGCGCGTACGTGTGTGTTCTCTCTGGTTACAAAAGGCCACACCATCAAACAGGAAACACTGGAAAAATCAGTATTGGTGCCTGGAGGGACAGTACTGTAGATAAATAATTAGTTAAGACAGATGGACAGACAGTGATACATTGCAGGCTGATAGACAGACCAGCAGATAGAGGGAGGATAAGAGAGTTGTCAGGCAGCAGATGGTCAATAATGGTCAGCTGGTAACAAACTAACATGCAGGTCATTGCCTCACTCCATCTCTGCTGGACTCACTCATACATAATGTAATAGACTTCTAACACACGCCCTTCCACTACGGCACCTAATGATGCTACTGATGCTGTAGTCTGACAGGGAGGGGGAGAGACAGAGAGAGATGACTGATGAGAGGGGGGAGGGGGGAGGGGTATGAATACAAAGTCAGACAGACGGAGATTAGCAAAAACAAAAGGGAGAATGAGACTCGAGATACTTTGTTGTGCCAAAATTAAAGATTTCCGTTTGTGTCTTTGATATGATTGTTCTACATTGTAATGCAGTGGAAAGTACATCAGCAACATTGCTCATTCTACAGCCGTGACAACAGGGACTTTTGTGAGCTGAATTTTACTGAAACACAGTGAGAAAGACAGTGGGAGAGTGGCAGGGGGAGAGCTCATTTTCATTCAGAATGTAATACATACAAATTCAAAGGAGAGCATTGTTGGCATGAGAAAGTGTAAATTTATATTGCCAAAGTAAGTGAAAAAACAAGAAATACATGAACATAAGTTCATGAATACATACATTGCTGTTGATATTATGGGATGGAAAATGTGAATACCTGTGAAATGTGTGAGAATGTAGGTTAACTGAGTGAGAAAGATTACAGGTTGAATCGAGAGAGAGAGAGAGAGAGAGAGAGAGAGAGAGAGAGAGAGAGAGAGAGAGAGAGAGAGAGAGAGAGAGAGTCAATGAAGAGGCTCTCTAGTCTTTGAACATCTGCAACTAAAGTCCCTGCCAGAGTCCCACAAGGTCTACCCTGACCTATGGATATCCTACTTCTAAACTAAACTGTGTGTGTGTGTGTGTGTGTGTGTGTGTGTGTGTGTGTGTGTGTGTGTGTGAGAGAGAGAGAGTCTCACCACTGTGAGCCACAGTGGTGATTTTTGTGTGCCTTGGTCGCCTTGGTCCACACAGCTGTCCACATATCGCGGTCTCTCTACAAACCCCCCCCCCCCCCCCCCCAACTACACCATCTAAACAAGTATTATATCACTTTGACCCCACTCTTCCTTCAATCTCACTCAGCATCACTCTCTTGTAAACACTCCCCTCCCGCCTTTCTGCTCTAAACATCAGCCCAGCCCAGTCTGACCCCCCTCTGTTACCCCAACTCCCCCCAAGTACACACACGCACAGCCGCACGGACATACTCACACACACACACACACACACACACACACACACACACACACACACACACACACACACACACACACACACACACACACACACACACACACACACACACACACACACACACACACACACACACACACACACACACACACACAGAGAGAGATGACCCATCTGCTCCTGCTCTACAGATCTCACAGCTGGCCTGCCTTGAACGTTGGCCTCCCCATTCTACACACAAACAGTCTCACACACACACACACACCAAGGGCGTATCGTCATAGAGGCCAATGGGGCCATGGCCCGGTCTGGAAAACTCTGCTCCCCCAGGGGAAAAAAACAAAAAATCAACATAACAACATTAGCACCCCATCACCCATTCAGTTGTAGCCAACCACAGAAATTCGCCTTTGTTTTCAAATCGGGCTTATTTGCATTCGGCCGGATTGTTAATGGGTGGCCATTAAAAACCGGTTTCCCCGTCAAACCATCGTTGCGCGAGCCCCCCCCCCCCCCGCGCCGGCCCGCGGGGGGGGGGGGGTTTAAGAATCTGGCCCGGTCCACGTTAGAACCCACCATACGCTACTGACACACACACACACACACACACACAAACACACTATACACATACTGCGTGGCATCTGAAATGGAGCCGAGGCCATTCTGCTTCATGCAGGATGAAAAGGCACAGGGCACAGACAGAGATGTAACCACACACACACGCGCGCGTGTGCACGCACGCCTTCGGCTCAGCCGGGAGCACAGAGTGCAGGCATACTCCAAACCACGCACAGACAGAGAGAAAAGTAAAACCTGACTCAGAAGAAATACAATTAAAGTCCCCCCCAAAAAAGACAGAGAAAAAGGCAAACAGATATATTGAATATCTCCCTGAGTGGAAAAAAGGCCAACGGTTATTCCACAATTGAGTTTTTTACTTTCCCCATTACCCCACCTGTAAATCATGCAGCAGATAACTGTTGAATGTCGAGGGCAAGGACATGCATGTAAAATATCCATCAGATTGTTAAGTCTGTTAGTTGCGCATTGTGTCGCACACTGATAACAGCAGATCTACAAGCTTAGTTCATAACCATTTGCTGCACGACACGTTGTGAGCTTGTACATTTTGATGCGGCACGCAACTAATGCTGTAGTGAATACAGCCTCCCTCGATGCAACATCAGGCAGCTCAGCCGGGAGCACAGAGCACAGGCATACTCCAAAACATGCACATACAGAGAGAAAAATAAAACCCGGCTCTGAAGAAATACAATTATTAAAGACAAAAAAAAGTAGACAGAAAATGAAAGATGCTCAGAGATATTGAATATCTCCCGGAGAGGAAGAAAACCCAACTGTTATTTCGCAAGTGCTTTTTAAACTTTTCCCATAACCTACAAATCATGCAGCAAGATGTACTATCATCAACTGTTGATTGTCGAGGAGGGACTTATACTGTATATACTATACATACATATATACAGTACACACACTGTAATAACTGTATATGTGTATATAGACATGCACTGACTCACACACAGTGAGTGTATACTGTAGGGGACATCTGGTGCAGCGTGGAAGTTAGCAGCTAGGATGCAACATCAACTCTCTGGTGTCCAAGTACACAGGGCTACAGATGTTCAGTGATGTGCACGTGCGTGCATGCAGACGGAGAAACCGGTGAGCATAAACACTGGCAAACACATGCCAGTACTCAAAAACAAGCCATGCATGAATACACCTGCACACGTGTGCAAAATTATAGACAGATGCACTGTCAAAAATGGACAGTAGAACACAGATACTGTACATACACAAATAAGGCCTACTAAAGAGGGGCCGCCAAATCTTTGTGTGATAGCTACTTTTATATTTAACATTAACCACATTAACCCAAGCATCCCTATTCTGTGGGGGAAGTTGGGGAAAGTTCTCCGAAAATAGCAGATCTAAAATCTCACAGCGTGTCGCGTGGTGGCACGTTGTGAGCTTATAGATTGGCTATTTCCGGCGAAGCGGTTTGTGTAGACTCTACTTGTTTCCTTCTACACTGTAGAGGGAAAAAAGAGCAGACCAAGCACAGAGGCAAATGTCAACACAAGTTTACTAAGTATTGAGGGTTTAAGTGGTTAAATGCCTGAAATTCACAAAAACATAAACTCACACAACACGGACACTAGTGCTGTCAAACAAGTCTACGAAGCTATCTATGCAAAAGATTAATCTGCAACACAATTTTATACAATATGGTGGGGGGTCGAACCATCATCTCTCTCTGAGCTAAGGGGTCCTTAGCCTGAAAAACATAAAGACCCCTGCTGCACGGTATATGAATGACGTTTGACTGAATAGGGTCCAAAGGAGAAGTAAGGAGGGGAAGGAAGGAGGACTTCAGGGCCAGGGCCGAGGTCAGGCCATCAGGATGTGGCCTCTATTGTCTGTGGCTGGCAGGACTCCACTGGCACTCTCAATAGAGCCATTAACATCTGGGATTGCAGGCCTGCTGCGCCTGCTGCTACTACGTGTGTGTGCATGTGTGCACACATATGTGAGTCTATATGTGTGTGTGGCCGTGCAAGTGAATGCGAGTCTATTAGTGCATGTGCGACTGTGTCCCTGCCAAATGGGATGTTTTAGCCATGAGACAGCTGAAGTTGAGTGATACATCAAGGGCACGAACAGAGACACACACACTCCTCATTAATTGGCAATAAAGAGGCTAAACTATGGGTTCACTGTTTTGATGTAATTTGTATGAGTATGATATTTATTACTATGAGGGATATAGTGTTAACATGTACTGAAGATTATTATGAGCTCAGAAAGGTGAGGGGAATGTATTAAGTGTCGGGTAGGGTTATTTGGTCGGTCTAGCATCTAGCACATCCCAGTAATTCTACTCAAACAATGACAAGCTGAGGGTTCATTCTGACGTATATGCATACTGTTGTGGTCCAGTTTTTCTTTCTTTCTTTCTTTCTGTGCAATAACATGTACATACACAAACTGGGAAGTATGACATAATAACATGAAGATAATATACACATATGTAGCCTACATCCCTGATGTAGCCTAGATTTGTGTGAGTGATGCACACACAGTGTGAGTGATGCACATACACGCACGCGCGCACACACACACACACACACACACACACACACACACACACACACACACACACACACACACACACACACACAGTCCAGTAGCCTATATCTGGGACGAGTTTCACTCAAAAATAATAAATGCAAAAAAACTAAACAAAAACTAAACTAGAAGGACATAGCAATAACAATAAGTTCTCCAAAACAAATCTCGATTAGTGAATGTCAGCTGAGCAAACGATTTCAGCCTGGGGCGGAAAAGTCTGCGTTTAACATTGAAGCCGCGGTTCGACAGTTCAGCTCCTCATGTACCCAAATTTGAAAAGCAGATTTGTCTTCCCGAGGGGACCAATGATAGAGCGACAAACGTGGCACAAGGCAATGGGGACTCGGCATTGGTAGGGTATTATGCGCACACACGCATATATGTGTGTGTGTGTGTGTGTGTGTGTGTGTGTGTGTGTGTGTGTGTGTGTGTGTGTATATATATATATATATACATATACATATATGTGTGTGTGTGTGTGTGTGTGTGTGTGTGTGTGTGTGTGTGTGTGTGTGTGTGTGTGTGTGTGTGTGTGTGTGCCTGCCTGCGTGTGCCGTGCGTGCGTGCGTGCGTGCGTGCGTGCGTGTGTGTGTGTGTGTGTGTTAATATGCACTCGTATTATGGGACTATACTGGACCATACTGTTTTAAAGAGTGGTGACTTTGGATATTTTGGAACAAAAAAAAAATGCTTCGCAGTTTGAATTGAATCCAACTGCTTCTAAACCGCAGTGCGCTATGTTTACATAGCGAGAAACGGCAGATAAAAGTTGCAAAGCAGAATAACGACAACAAGACTACAAAGCCTATATCGGTCGCCCCCTTTAAACAACAATGCATCACAAGGAAGACACCGAAATACTAAATAAAAACGTGCTTCGTGGCAACAGTTGGAGCCCTGTGTCTTGTCTGTGTGTCGGCCGAGGCAAACAGCAGGATGAGATGCGTTTCTGTTTCTCCCCCTCCGTCTCTCTCTCTCTCGCCTACTTTTAATCCAAAGAACCTCGGTCCATTTCACGGCGCATCATCAGCAGAAAAAAAAACGACTGCGCCGCTCGCTGCGATAACATAACCAAACTTACCTTTGTTTTTATATTCCAGACGATGCGTTAATGCTTCTCCTCGCAGCCAGGCAGCTGTTTGTGTGACCGCTCAGTATCTCTCCTCTCCTGTCCGCTCACTGTCAGTCAGTCTCTCCTCCAGTCCTCAGTCCGCACGGTCGCGTAAAAACTGTCGACAGATCCCCAGTATCCTTTTTTTCCTGCCGTTATACCCCTGGCTGGCTTTGTTTTGAATTATCGCAAGTTATGAATTATTCCACATCCTCGTACATTTCACCGCGGTCCTGCTGCTGCTCTCGCTGCTCTTATTGTCCGGGTGCTGGTTGAATATTATTAGGTAAATCGGGACATATGATGCTGTCAGTTTACATACATAGCGGAACTCGCTCTCAGCTCCACGCAGCTCCGTCTCCACCAGTCTTTGAAATACGAGACCACTAGAAGAGAGAGAGAGAGGGGGGGGGGGAGTGGAGAAAGAAAACGGGAATTAAATCCACTTCCAGCGGCTGAAAAACAAAAGCCTATCCGCGTCCAACGCAACTATATGGTCCCTTTCTGTGTCCACAGAACTCTAGGTAGGAATAAGTTTCAGGCTGTTCGTTCAACAAGACACATCGAGTGCGTGTGTTCCACTGTGTTGCCTGTGCCAATTTCAACAAGACGTGTGTGTGTGTATGTATGTGCACGCAGTGTTGCCATACTTTGGGAGAGAAATAAGCAGCCAGGTCTAAGAAAACAAGCCCAAAAGAAGCAACTTAGGCCACATCACATGAGCACTTTAAACCTATAGGTTTAAAATGCTCATGTGGCCTAAGTTGCAAGCTTGTAGATCTGCTATTTTCAAAAAACTTTTGCAATAAAATGTGGAATATGTTTTAAACATTCTAACAACACAAATGCTCTTGGACCCTGGCACAAACATTTCCTTGAAAATATTTGTGAACCACTGGTTTAAATAATAATGATTTTATTTGGAAGCAAGCCTAAATAAGCAACTACACTTTCCAAACAATCCCCAAAAAACAGCAACTACTACCAATATTTACAAGCAACTTTACAGAAAAACAAGCCTAAAGTCGCTTATAATAAGCAGACATGGCAACACTGATGTGCACGCCGTTCCGTTGCGCTGCTGCAGCATGTGCCCAAAAGCCCTACTTCTGCAGCACGTATCACAGCGGGAACCCGTGGGCCGTGTGAGCGTTCAAAAAACATACACAAACAGCCAGGTCCCCGCCCATAGGCTAGCCTTCAATCAAGGCCCCACATCGACGAAGGTCCCAGAACTTCCAGAAGTCATTACGTTATCTCTCGGTCAGTTTGAATATAAGGACATTTCATTACGGTTGATGCTACGATGTTATGGCATTCAGCAAAGGCTACTCATACAGGTTTGAATATCCCATTCATAGGCCACTTCACTTGCAGTACTTGTTGCTGTCAAGGACCGACAGGCTCTGTATAAAGTATGATTATAGGCTGTGATATCACGAGCACATGGAGGACAAAAAAAAAGAAGAAAAAAATACATAGCAAGATGCAGAAATGAAGTATAATTGTCAGATTGTGTGTCATGTTTCATACTGTAGCCTATGTATATATACACGTAGGCCTATAGATAATTATATATATATATATATATATATATATATATATATATATATATATAGAGAGAGAGAGAGAGAGAGAGAGAGAGATGCATTGGACTAGTATGAAACAAACCATCTAAAAACCAACAAATAAGAACAAACAAACAACAAACCAACAAACAAGGCCACACACGCACACACACACACACACACACACACACACACACACACACACACACACACACACACACACACACACACACACACACACACACACACACACACACACACACACACACACACACACACACACACACACACACACACACACGGTATTAGGCCTACAGAGAGAGAGAGAGAGAGAGAGAGAGAGAGAGAGAGAGAGAGAGAGAGAGAGAGAGAGAGAGAACAGAGAGAGAGAGAGAGAACCAGTATCAGATTTATTAGTTTGTTTTATGTGTCTCAATGACTCACACTTATCTAGTAATTTATGATGACTAGTGGAGTAGTATGAATCTAAAAAGAATGTGAATTGCTCACATTACTATTAGGCTAGAACACAACTAAACTAAAAAGCAGCACAAAAAAGATGAAAAATAATAGGAAGTGCAAGTCTTCTGTTCTATACTCTGTCTCTGTAGGAGAGACAGACTGTTTGCACTGGTAGGGTAATTAAATAACAGAGTGGCAAGGTGAACAGGTTCATTGACCCTGAGCACAGCGACTATAGCAGAATAAAAGATTATGCCTTAATATAGCCGACTCAGCTTTCCCACAGTTCTCTAAATTACATAAATCTGTGGTTCTCAAATCGCAATATGATTTTGATTTGAGTTGCAATTTGATCAGTGAGAAAGAAATGTATGTGTCATATAACATACGTATATAGGCCTATATATTGTCACTCTGGGGCTAAAACCTTATTCAAAAAACATTACCTTTCAGGGAATGTAACCTGTGTTCCAATGAACTTATTATGGTTACAAGCTCTTATTTTTCATTGGTTAAATGGCAAGAATACTTTGGTAGAGGTTTGGGTTGTGTAGTAACCTTGCCATGATATAACTCCAAAGGTGGCTCCATTGATGAGAAATTGATAATTCAAAATATGTTCCTCATTGACTTACATTGTATGGTGAAACTTCGGACTCCACCTTAACCTGTACGCCCCGTAGCACTTGCCGTAGCACTTGCCCTAGCCTTGGCAACCTTGCAGGCTTATGCAAAGGCTAAAATGTAATTTAGATAGCATGTAATGTAATTTAGATCTATCTACATGTTATGTTGACAGATGCCTGGTCATTTGTAGACCTGGCATCCTAGTGTGTATAGTTTCAATTTAGCTATACAGATTATATATTTTTTACATTATACTGTTTGCACTGATGATAGGTTCTTGGTTTACCTATGATCCTAGATGACTATTTCTATGCATTTGATGTATTACCTCGTGTTTTCCTTGTAACTCACTCTGGATTAACAGCATCTGCTAAATGTCTAAATTGCAAATTGTGAAACAGCTCTTAAAGTCACTCTTTTAGCCCGTATAGGAACGTAACGTAAACCAAGGTGATTCTGACGATATAGAACATGGGTTCCCAAACTTTTTAGCTCAAGAGTCAAGACCCAAAAGATAGGCTACAATTGGTGTCTCCCCAGGCCAGGACCCAAATGAACAAAAACTAGAAAAAGTGCTCCTCGGAGCACAGGTCTCCGCCAGGTCAGGTACGTTATTCTGGCCTCCTGGTGGTGCTATAAAAGGCCAATGTGAAAAGGGTGCCATTTATTCTTAGGTCAGGGGTGGGCAGCTTTGTAGATGGTGAGGGCCACAAAATTTCCTCAATCACTCTGGGGGGCCGCATTGTTTATCGGCAGGGGACCCCCCCCCCCCCCCGTTGACAAAACGGACCCCCCCCCCGTTGGCAAAACTGTCCGGGGATATCCAAACGATATCTTAAAACTAAATTCCGTGCCTCAAAAAATAAGTTTGAGAGCGTTTTAAAAACGAAAGTAAAAAGTGTAACTTGCCACAGAAACAATGGCGGATCGTTCCATTTTTGTCGGCTGCACTCGGTCCCATTCGGGCTCACTCGAACTCGCCACCTGATTGGCCAACTGTCGCTGTCAATCACAGAACGATGTGCGACAACGCTGATAGGCTCGTCCATTTGGTGAACGGGCTAGAAACGCCCAGACAAGCCTAGTTTTAATTAACATAGAGTAGGATTTACGACCTTTATCAGCTCTTTTATCTACTTTATCAAAGGCTATTTCACAAATACAAATAACTAGGATATCACGCAAAATACTAAAGCATTGAAAACAAAACTATCAGACTAATTAATATGAATGAATTTGCATTGGGTGTTAGCTAAGTAGATAGCATGGTGTTTTATTCTCAATAAGAGTAATCTCCTGTCATCCCCGAGAGAGAGAGAGAGAGAGAGAGAGAGAGAGAGAGAGAGAGAGAGAGAGAGAGAGAGAGAGAGAGAGAGAGAGAGAGAGAGAGAGAGAGAGAGGGGGGGGCAACTAGCTCTGGTCCATATAGTGTTAGGAGGAGAACTCTAACTTCAGCAAATGTATAACTTTCCTGAATCATAATTATCGTGTTTTTCATCAAGTCAAGACCTTATGATTTCCTGCCCACTATATGTGTGATTATTGAATGGCTTATTCTACTCTGTCAGTGTCTTTTGTCCGTCTTTTGCCTGTGGCGTGTACCACAGCAGGTCAAATTGCTCAGTTAAAGGGTAAGACCACTTTGGTAGAGGTTTGGGTTGTGTAGTTACCTTGCCATGATGTAACTCCAAAGGTGGGCAAGAAATCAAAAATAATTTCTCCATTGATTAGAAATTGATAATTCAAAATATGCTCCTCATTGACTTACATTGTACGGTAAAACTGCTCTCAAAGTCACTCTTTTAGCACATACATGAACCCAAATATAGCTGATTCAGACAATATAGAGCATCACCAAACCCAGTACTGTTTTTTTTTAATATAAAAATGTCAACTTCCTGTTGATTTTACTATTTGAAGATCTGGATCCGGATCCGCCGATCCAGTCCGGGTTTTCTACTTATTAAAAATGGCAAAATCAACAGGAAGTTGACATTTTTATTAAAAAAAAAAACAGTACTGGGTTTGGTGATGTTCTATATTGTCTGAATCAACTTTGTTTGCGTTCGTTTCTGTGCTAAAAGAGTGACTTTGAGAGCTGTTTTACTGTGCAATGTAAGTCAATGAGGAGCATATTTTGAATTATCAATTTCTAATCAATGGAGCAATTATTTTTTATTTCTTGCCCACCTTTGGAGTTACATCATGGCAAGGTAACTACACAACCCAAACCTCTACCAAAGTGGTCTTGCCCTTTAAGGCCATACACGTTTTGGAAGCACTTTGCGAGCAGTGGAGGCGAGACACCTGTCAAGTAAACTATTCAAAGTACTAAAAGAAAATAACATAGGTTCAAAAGCCTTTTGTGGTGGAACTATGCAGAGACAAATTGCAGAGCTTGAAGCCTGCATGGCAAGCTTATAAGCGGAGAAAGCTGGATTGTTCTTGATCAGAAATGTAAGAAATAGGTCATTAATTTATGGAGGAAAAAAATAAGAAATATGGAGATAACAAGGTTTCTGACCGACAGCAACAATGTTACTGTGAAGAGCTAATGCTGTATACTCACGTAGATGCAGTAAAACGCTACAGTGTTATACAGTGGCTAGAACCATACATTAGCTACATTAGCTGAAGTTAGCTAGGCAACCATCTGGAGTTAAAAGACCTCTGAAAGTCTTATGTCAAAGAAATGTGACATACGCGCTGTGCTGACGGTGCTGTGCATGTCGTTGGCTCGTTGCCATTCACATGGGTGGCTGTTGCATGTGCACGTATGCCCATGTACAGTATGTTATACTGTACTGTACCATTGCAATTAATGAACGGTTTCTGTTTGGGATGAACACAGCACTCTTTACGTCATCTGAAATGCATCCTTCTAGCAATAAAGGTCTTGATATCTTTAGTTTGATGATTCATGGAAAGTTGCATGTTTGGAACAGTTCAAGGCAATAGTTCACATTTCGGATATGTTTAGATGACTTTGTTTTTCGTTGTGATTTTAAAAAAAAACGTAAAAAAATAAATAAATAAAATAACTTTTTTTGGGGGGGGATTTTGGCCTGGGGCCGCATTGAGTGACGGTGCGGGCCGCCAGTTGCCCATCCCTGTCTTAGGTCTTTCACGGCAATCAGACACAGCATTCATGATTTGAGGCATTTTGTTCCAAAAATGTGTTTTGCTAAATTAGACCTGCTGGTGGCGCTATAACAGGCCAATGTGAAAAGGGTGGCATTTCTTCCTCGGCCTAGTGAGAATGTGCGTGTGAAATTTTACGGAAATCGCAAGCTGCGTTCATGGTTTGAGGCAGTTTGTTCAAAACGGACCAATCCTGCAAACTTTGGATGGCAACCTTAACCAATGAGGATGGAATATGGGAAATCGGACAGATCAGGGTTGGTCACATGACTATAGAGATACTGTGTACCGATTTGCATGACGTTTGGTTAAAAACTGTAGGAGTAATGTGAAAAAATGGGTTTTGCACAAATCGGCCTCCTGGTGGCGCTATAACAGGCCCATGTGAAAAATTTGAGGCAGAGGTTCCAGAGGCATCCAGGGAGTGTGTGTGCACAGTTTCGCAGCGACCGGGCCAACGGTGCCGGAGATTTGGTGGTAACACACGGACAGGACGGACGGACGGACACACGGACGGACGGACACACGGACGGACGGACGGACGGACGGACGGACGGACGGACGGAGGGTAAAACATACTCTCTCGCCATGCCTTCGGCCTGGCGGAGACAATAAATATTTTTAAAGCTATACTGGGCAACATTCATCGCAATGGTCTAATTTGGGAACACCTGCTGGTAGCTCTGTGTCATTACAACGTTTGTCAATTGGGAAGGAATGGTGAAAAATTAATGATGCAGGGTCCTAGTGCCCACAGATTGAAATGCAACAACAGGTCATCAGAAACTGTATTTATTAATGGTACATAACATTTCCGGTGCCCACGTCATATTTGGCCACGGACCCCCATCTATAAATGTTTTGTGCCAGGTTTACCCCCAGAAAATCAAAATTCACTTTCAAGATTTTTCAAAAATGTTCAAAAATAGCAGATGTATAAGCTTGCAGTGCAGCACGATTCTGAAAAACCTATTAACCTGTTTCCTAGGCTGTGTGTTTTCCACTTCCTGTCGATTTCATCGGATATCATTGGTCATCTGACCAGTTTCATTGGATTTCATTGGATCAAATCGACAGGAAGTGGAAAACACACAGCCTAGGAAACAGGTGAATATTTTTGTTATATAGCTAAAATCTAAAATGACAACTTTCCTGGTTTTAATGGGTCAGGCACTTTAAAGCTAGCATTCCTATTTTGGGCATGGTATCATAGGCAAACGTATTTTCTTTCTTTCTTTCCTTAGTAATTTTCTTTTAAAAAAATTGCAAAAATAGCAGATCTATAAGCTCACAACATGTCACTGTAAATCTAATATTTTCGCTACACATACACTATACTAACTCTGTTATATGACTTTTTAACCCTTAACTGCTCCCCCCTGTGCTCAAGTCTGACCACTTGAGCAGCAATCAGCTGGGTGAAGCTGAAAACTGAATTTCCACATGGGATCAAATAGGCCAAATTATTCTTATTATTCTTATGTCTGCTCCAGGCCGAAGGCATGGCCGAGACTATGTTATCGCCCCTGTCCGTCCGTCCGTCCGTCCGTCCGTGTCCGTCTGTCTGTCCGTCCATCCGTCCGTGAGCACCTAATCTACAGCAACACTGTCCGATCGGCGTGAAACTGTGCATGCACAGTCCCTGAAAGCCAGAACAGAACCTCTGCCCCAAATATTTCACATCGTCCTGTAATAGCGCCACCAGGAGGTACATTTTTGCGATTAAAAAATAATAATATTACTGATTTTGTCCAGACATCAGGCAAATCGATACGTTATCTCTATAGTCATGTGATGAAGACGGATCTGTCCGATTTTTCATATTCCATCCTGATGAGCTAAGATTGCCGTACAAACTTTGCAGGAGTGCCTCATTTTGCACAAAATGCCACAAATCATGAACGCAGCTCCCGATTGCTGTGAAACTTTGCACGTACATTCACAGTAGGTCAAGGAAGCAGGGCCGGCGCACCCATTAAGGCGACCTAGGCGGCCGCCTAGAGCGGCAGTTTGGAGAGGCGGCAAAAAAAGTCGGGAAAAAATAATAATAATGATAATAAATCGGTAAAATCAGAATTAAATAACACAACCCTAACCTAACCCTAACCCCGAAATAAAGTAACCAAAGACACAAAAAAAAGTATCATAATCCGCCCAGAACCGCAAAAAAAAAATGCGCGTGCGCGAGGGCACATCAAAGGAATCTCGCCTGAGGAATCTCAAAGGAGGGCGCATTAAAGGAATCTCGGCTGATAACAGTTATCACCCTTTAGGTCCATTGATCACTCCACTCAACCAGGGCAAATAAACGGTGATAAATAGGGCAGTACTGTATTTGACCAAAAACACATTATAATATCACCATAACAAGTCCATGACATGACATTTATCACGATATTTAAAATAACTAAAATAAATGATGACTGAAATCGGTTGGACAACCTTTTATTTCCCATTTGCATGTCATAACATGAGCTGTGGCTGTAATGTAGCTTGTGAAGTCCTCCCATCACTTAAAACCTACATAAATTATACTTTGTTGACCGGGGTCCCCCAGGGGTCTATACTTGGTCCCCTCCTTTCTGTCCTCTGAACTAAATGTATTTGTCGAAAATAGCCAATCTACAAGCCCATTATTATCCCCCTATGATTGTGACTGTCCCAGAATAGGGATGCAAGGGTTCAAGTGGTTGTGGTTAATGGGATTCACACTGCTTGTTTGAAGCAATGTGTCACGTTAGCTTTTGTTTCTTGGTACTGAGCTGGTAGCCCTGTTTGATAAAAACTAAGTTAACCGCTTACCGATATCTCTGCCACGTCGGACGGCCGTGAGGGAAGAGAGAGATACTTTTTTCACCCCTGTTCGTCTGTTTGTCTGTCTGTTTGCCTGTGAACAGCTAATCTCCGGCACTGCGGGAGAGATCGGTGTGACAATTTGCACGCACAATCCCAGTAGGCCAAGGAACTTGCAACTTAAATTCACCCCCAAGGTTATGACACTTTGCCATTTATACATGCACAGACCTGCTGAATCCATTGCATTTGTCAACAAACTATTGAAAATAGTGTTTGTTTTTGACCTGCACTGCTTGGGCACTGCACTGTCTGAACTTCCGTTCTATTTTATTATAATAAACCTTTGTTGCTGTTTAATACATTCCAATAACAGCAAAATCCTCAATATTAATTTAAGCCTGCGGGTGTGAAACATTGACCTTATAGTTAGTCTGAAAAGCAAGATCAATGTGTTTCCAGATGTGTTTCCAGACCACTGAATATCTTTTAACCCTTGGAATAATGAATAAACATGAAAGGTCACATAGCCTACTTCCTAAAGGGAAGGTTCAAACAGTATGCCTAAAAGTAGCTGTAGTCCAGATTCCAGAATAATGTCTTAACTAAATCAAGTTGAACTAAACTGGTGCATCTAGTTGTGGTTTACATGTACATGGCAAAGTGTAAGATAGACAACAATTGACCAAAGGAGCTCTACGTTTTGCCATTTAGGTGAAAATCTCATTCACTCACTGGGTGTGAAGGGAAGTGTGTGACGTCTTACTAACCACTATCCATAAACAAACTTGGCCTCTTCCCTGTTACAGACAGGGAATTTCAGACATTTCAGTATTGTCTCAATAACCATAAGGCCTTTCTGGCTTTCTGCTGGAGAAAAAAAAAGAACCTGAAACTTGCATTTATCATGCATGTAATATCACACTTTATACACTAACAGCCTGTCACAAAAATAAAGCCATGCAGTACAAATATATCTAAAGACCTGCATCTTGGTGAAGTCTATGGAAAAGGAGATTTTTAATTTACTACCTGAGCAAATAAAGATTAAATAAAAATGGAAAAAGAACATTGAAAATCAATCTGAGGAATCAATTGTAACCAAGGTTTGGACAGATGTATTGTGTGTGAAATGGTCCTTTAGCCTCTATCACTGACCTTAAGTTCAATGCATTATTGATGTTTTGTGGGGAGCGACAATTTAAAAAGAAAAATAGAAAAATAGAATTTGACCACATTTGAGTGTTTAGATGACCACCTGCCATGATTCTCAGGCGGTTTATACAAACCACCACTTTAGTAAATCGACAGACATAATCTAATTCTTAAGAAAGTTAACTTTTAAAAACGTTCTTTGCACAAGGACAGTAAAAAAAACAAAAAAACAAAACAGAGACGTTTTCCCAGCAACTCCCTACTGTACATCACACCTGGGTAGCTGCTCAGCACTGAGCAGCTCCACCAGACCGGTTGGGGGTGAAATGCTTTTCTCAAGGCCACATCAATGAGAGCTGTTGAAAGACAGTTAAGTGTTTCTCTTTCAGTTCACCAACCACATATTCCCAGACTATATGCAGGCATTTAACCTCACAATCTTGCTTTTCACAAACACATTTCTACAGTACCTTACTGCCACCCTCTTTCTATATGAATTTATTATCAACCGACTTAGGTGGTGACTACACATTTTCTCTTTATTGACACAGACAGTAGTAAAGAGGAGATAGCATAGAGGAAGCTCAGAAACCAGGAAGGGTTTGGTGGGATTTGACCCTTGGCTAGCAGAGGTAAATTGGGTTCGGCAGGTCAGGCACAGATTAGAACCATTGTTTTACACCCAAAATTGTTTGTTTATGTCTGAAACAACAGTGTGAACTGTCTGCTAAAACATCTATGTTGTTTTGGGATTAGTATTCTTGGAGTAGCTTTGTGGTTTTTAAAATTTGTCAGGTTGGTGAAACTAGATTGAAGTTCTTACTATAGACCAATTATTTGTTTACTAACATTGAGCCTGGACGCACAGGTGATTGTTTCACGCAATCAATTCCCAACCTGTTTCGGGGTGCACTGGTTTCAGCACACCCCAACCCCCTCTTGTGTGTGTTGGCTAGTGAGACGCGTCCTAACGAGACCTGATATAATGGGTTTCGTTGCGCGCATACTGGCTGCACGCAGCCAGTATGACGTCGTCTGTTAAGGGGTCTATTACCACAACCTTCATTTCTTCATGGTGTTCTCCTCCCACCCCCAGCTTCATGCATCACTGAACACACACAATCAACTTATTAACGCCTGTGTGCTGTAGAAATTAGAAACACTTGACATAATGTATGGAAAACTATTATTTTTAAAAAAAAGTGTCAACTGTCAACCCTCCCATTTTCCCGGGATTCTCCCGCAATTTAATCCTTTATCCCGCTGTCCTCCCTTTTCAATATTTTTCCATAAATATCCAGTTAAGATATAAATATCTCGTAAACTGCTGTACTGATCAGCGGCAAGTTTCTTAAATTTTCATTTTATCATGTATGACTGAGTCATACATAACAGATATGTTATAGATCACTGTTTCCCAAACAGTGGGTCGGTAATTTGTGTTGGATAGCCTTTACACAGCCCTGGCTAGGCAACCCAGTCTGGTGGAGATATTCACTCTGCGGAGCACCCCTTTTTAGTTTTGTCTATCATTTTACTTAGGAGATTTTTGCAAGAAATGACTACCTGCCAAAAACCCGAAGCACTCCATATCAGACAGTCAGCTGCAGCAGAAGTTGATGTTAGCCAATAACTAAACAGTTTTGGAAAGGCAGTGTCGCAGCAGGGTTTCTTCCCTCCAGCACGGATTAAAAACCCACATGTCTGTGCTGGTCACAAACACACTGGAATAATTTAGAAGCAATTTCTAAGAAAACTAGCTGTTGTTGATGTTAGCCAACAGATGTGTTTTGTTGTTGGAAATGCAATTGTGACGGGTTGTATGTGGGTTTGGACAGGTGACTGCTGTCCCCTCTTCCTGGCACTGAGTATCAGCACTGCATTTTGTAGTGGTATTGAGAATCGAACCGAACTTTCACCCCTAGATTTAACACCAGCATGCTCTGGAGTTTAATTGACATTCTCATTGCTGTTGGATATTTATATTCTTTCCGTTTGAGCACCTGTAGTCGTTTGTGAGTGAAACACTCAATCTGTCACATATCAGTCATTGTGCACCCAGCACCGTTCGGAAGGCAAAACAATATTATTCCAATGCAACAGCAAGGCCATGAATATCTGAAAGCATAATTTACAGGCTAATAGCGACGGAGAATGTTGAAGAGAGATATAGGCTGATAACGAGTCAGCAACTTGACACCCGCTTACACACTACTTTTCACAGCCTCTGAAAAAAACAATAATAAGGATAGGCAAGTGCTGAAATGGTATAATTATAAGATTGCAATACTGTGTTTTCACACACATCCTCATTCTCCCTCCTCCAGAAGTTAATTTGAGGGATAAAACGCAAATGCAGCTTCACATATTTTCATATGTATTTCTTGCTTCATAAGAAGCTCTGATGGAACATGGACGTCTTTATATAAATCACCGGTTTCATTCTGTACACCGGTGTGTCTTCAGTGAATGCACACTCTTTAGATGAATAGGCATCTAAGCTTGAGAGATATTGCTGGGCCAGTGCTGAGATCCAAGGCCTCCCAAATGTCACAAAGATATGGCGGAGGAGAGCAAATAAAAAGCTCTTTCTTCTCCCCACAGGGAAAAACACTTGATCAAAGCATTGAACCATACTTTATGTGTCGATCTAAACATACAGTCCAGTCCTCGATCACGGTGCCTTTTAAGCATACAAATGTATAAGTGTATTTTGTGTGAGGGAGGAGAATCAAGCCGTTGCTGAATGCAACTTAATCCACATTATGGGATTAGAGTGATGGGTTGTTGTATGAGTGTTGTTTGATGGAACCGTAGCGCCTGCCTCCCATACTCTGTAGTTAAAACGCAGGATGGATTAAACAGAGTGATTCACAATTCAGGTCAATCTTCTTCTGGCAACAGGGAGATATATTTTGCTATTGAACAGGAGCTATAAACCCCTAAAGTGTTCTTTCTTTGAGGCAGACAAAAAGAGAATGCTCGATTCATAGTCTATGTTGGTAGACATGAAACGCAGAATCATTCTTGTACAAAATTTCAAGCTCTTCTCCACCCCCAATTCCACCCTTCTGCGTCCCAGAACTGGTGGTTCCCAGGTTGAATTAGTCACGAGTGGCATCAGGATTGGATATTTAGTACATTTCCTAGGCAAATCTAGAAAGCAGGCCAGCCAGCAAGAAATAGGCTTAGAGTTTCATTAGAAAGAAGTTCGCAGGTCACCTCCCATGAGCCTTTGGTCTCTCTCTCTCTCTCTGTACTGTTCTCTCTCTTCAAGCATCAGTCTTCCTGGTTTGCTCTGTTTGGAGTTTTCCATCACAGTGAGGCTGAGGTTGACTTTAAGCAAGATTTATCCAGGCTTACGTTTAGAGTTGGGAAACACATTCTGAGTGATTACCTCATTTTACCTCATGTTGCCTTTTCTCTGCATGTTGGTGGAGTTTTTAATAGCACGGCTAACACAACATTGCAGCTTTTGGATGTGATTATTCCACTGCAGATAAGCTGAATTTAGTTCCAGCTTATTATGGCTATTCTAGACCGTGGATCCCCAATATAGCGTGCCGTGGGCCAAGTGCAGCCTGCGAGAGCCAGGCTGCAATTGTAAAATTGTGATATAATAATAATAATAATTACATTAATTAATACTAATATTTGCATTTGTATAGCACGTTTCATGCTTAAAATGCAACAGAGCTAAATTAAAAAGAACAAATCGATGAAATGAGAGCTGTTGTAGCTCACTATGATGAAAAGTGGCATTACACGCAATAGACTCAATTGTTGGTATAGCAGCATGTCTTCAACAACATATCTTGAAATCAGACTATTCGCTCTAGCTGGCTTAGAGCAGACGGCTCATCATGGCTTCATGGCAGGCAGACTATCAACACCTAGTCTGGGAGGCATTGCCTCGGAGTTTGGACAGCGGGGGCGCGGCCACTGCGTTGTGATTCAAATCAACAGCCAATGAAGAATAGGGGGCGGGATCCACATGCAGTGGGTGTTGCATCTAAATAGGATCGACGGGAAGCAATTTCCCCTTGAGAAATTTCGACCGCCATTGTTGTGTACTGCTGTTTGCCTCTCGTCGGACTTTTTAGACGAGTTGCAACCGGTAAGAGGCGTGTCCGCTCAGATTCAGAGCGTGACGTACATCCCGCCCACAAATACAGGGGGTTTGGCCCAGAAGTTCCTCGCCGAGCCGGCGAAAACTTCTGGGAACTCAGATTAATCAACACCAGACCTTTTAATTAAATGGTTGGTTCTGGACTAATTTAGTTTCAAGAGTGCATTTTTCTTAGATAATCATTTTTGCAGTGGGTCATACCAAATGGCCAGGTAACAAATCTCACCCCCATTGGCCAAAGGGGGGCACTGTATCACTCAAATGAAAAACGCAACCTTTTAACATGACCTACAGCCACGAACATTCCATACTCTTATGCAATGGACCAATATCTAAAATCCCAGTAAAAGAAATGTTTGCATGTGAAAAAAATATTGTAGTTTTATCAAAACTAGAGGTTCGGAGTTCGGGGTGCTACGTGGCCCTCACACCTACGTCGCACCGCCGATCCGACCAATATGTCTGACTCATTGAGTCAGTGGCGGGCACCGCACTCCCTTGAGTCATTGCCGATGCGTGCGCAGAGTTTGAAGTCAGTCCCATATATGCGCATATACTGTATGTATGGGCATAGCAGCAGATCTGTGGCTGTGGACAACTGGATCCCCATATATGCCCATATATGGGTGTATCAGGTTTGTTTATGGTAACGTTTGAGTTATAGTGAAATGCCTATATATGGGTGTATCTTGTTGTTTATGGTTATGTGTTAGTCATAGTGGCCGTGGACCGCCTGGCCGCCCTCCCATTAGCTAATTTTATTATAGGATTATTCTATTACTTCTAACTGAATGAATGCAGTGTCACTTTTTGACAAAACTTTGCAGTATGGTAGAGGGTCATGCAGAGACGTATCCATGACTTCCAAGATGGGGGGATCGCCTTTGCATTGGCCCACGCAATTGTTTTTTCACATATTCATGCCAAAAACAGATAATACTTGATTCAACCTTACCTGATTTGAGGTGTGCGCTAGAAACTCAATAATTTTTGATGATCGCCTTGCCTAGGCTCTTTAAA
The DNA here is from genome assembly GCF_963454915.1 of Gymnoscopelus microlampas. Classification (NCBI taxonomy): domain Eukaryota; kingdom Metazoa; phylum Chordata; class Actinopteri; order Myctophiformes; family Myctophidae; genus Gymnoscopelus; species Gymnoscopelus microlampas. The sequence continues at coordinate 35,809,060 of NC_139941.1, forward strand.
TGCAATATTGAAATGATTCCATAGAGTTTAAACCGGAGCCAGAGAAATGTGTGTGTGTGTGTGTCTGCCTGCTTCGCTTCACTCTGCTGTTGTTGAGCAGACATGGTGAGTGGGGCCCGGGACTAAAATTTTCAGTGACAGATGCAGCCCTAGCAGCAGCAACCATGTCTTTTATTTTAAAACATGTGGCATCTTCAACTAGTTTTTTTTGTCCGCTTTTTTCCCCTCTGCTCCCTCCCTCCCTCTTTCAGCACCCCCTTACGTTTTTTCGGTGAGATTATGTCTTGACTTATGTCTCTGCATTCGTGACCTGAGATTTGAGTTTGAATGAACACAGAATGAACACAGCTACAGCGTTGCCAGGTTTTGCGAGAGAAACAAGCAACCAGGTCTGTGAAAACGCTACATCGCACATACGTGCACACGCTTGTGCACGTGAGCTATCACCGATTGAAATAACCTCTTGTAGGCCAATTTAATGTATTAACCCACAATATACTGTATATCGATAATGCATAATGGAGAAACTTTAGTGTTGTCATAATTATGCATACCTTGCAGTCACCTCTGTAATTTGATTAGTTCATGAATCCATCAGCCACTGTTATCCAACTCTTTTGACTGCTTCAGACAGAACATCTGATACCTACAGTAGGCAACTTAGCAGGTCACACAATGGACCACTGAAACAGTATGCATCCAACCATGTCGGTCATTCCTGTTAATTCAAGCTGTGACACTCAGCGTCGATCGGCAGGTTTTGTTAACGAAGTGCGAAAACTGCAAATGGTGCATGTGATTGTGCGGGCGTGCGGGCAGCTTCAAAGCTAGTGGAGCTGCGCTCCAGTAGGCTCCACCGGCAGCCCACCCCTGACAATATTTACAAACTTTACTGAAAAACAAGCCCAAAGTCGGTTATAATAAGCGGACATGGCCATCGTGCCGTGAAAACACACATGTAGGGGAGGGATTGGGGCCGCTCTTCCAGTGTCGAGCAAGTGATGTGATTGGGCCATCACACAGCCCTCCCCAGCCCCAGTGGCCGTGTGGTCCTATTGAGTGCCTTATCTGAGGCTTTTTTTTTTGGCGGCCCAAATACCGGTTTGCGGCCCACGCGGGACCAGTCCGTGGCCCACGGGGGACAATCTTACTCTAATTGGCCAAAGGGGGCGCTATAGCAATCCATTGAAAATGCAATCATCATGTCCCATTTGACCTACCACCATGAAACTTAAAAAACTAACTGTGACCTACACCTTTGATTTTCCACCATTCTGAGTAGTTAAAAAATAACTTAAATCCCTACTCTTCATAGTATTTTTGAGCTACCTGCATAACACTTTCTATACGCAATCTATGGACCAATATCTAAAATCCCATTTGAAGAAAAGTTTGTACGTGAACAAATGAAGCCTGAAATCTCCCATGAGCCAATGAATATTGCAGATGGCCTGGCTTTCAAATACTCACTTAAGAAGGTCTTTGTACAAATACACAGACTACAATACCCACAATCCCAACCCATTTGTGGGTCGCGGACCCATTTTTGCAACCTGACTCCGCCAGGTGGAAGAAGCTTCACATTTTAGAAGCGTCACATTTGTTTCACAGGCTACTTCCATCTGGGACCTCGGTAGCGCAATCGATGAAGGGGCGGTCCCTTTCTTTCAAGCTACTTGGCAGGTGATTGGATGGGACCTTCTGTCTATCACCTTCTATCAATCAATCGTATTGATGTGTATACATGACATATAGTAGCTGCGCCAATGCAATAAGCGCTTCTCGATGGCGTCACATTCGGTCTCGCCAAGATCCCGCCCCTAGCAGCCGCTGATTGGTTCGCACACACAGCGGTGCGGAGTAGCCTTACTCTCTGAGTGAGCCCAGATGGAGGGTGGATTGTGAATATGTGAAACTCAATACAGCCCCCATCTGGCGGAGTCAGGTTACGATTTTTGTGAGTCGCAAGTAAATATCCCCATTTTTTCGTTTCCTACCTTAAAAACAGATTTTTAAAAGTTTAAACAAAAAACGTTTCATCAATTAAAAACAATTCCAACATTTTTCTAAAGTTTTTCATAAATAAAAAAAAAAAATCACATCCTGTGTGAAGGAAGCGGTGCCTTTGGGGCGGGCCTTAACTCATTTCAGTTCGTCCCTATTGGTGGTCTGAGTCCACTTACCAAATTTATACTTGGTAGCATGCTGCAAACTGGAATGATGGCTGTTTAAAGCCCAGCCAATGGGTAGACAGAGGGGGTGGGGCTTAAGTAATGACAGTTAGTCCCTATTGCTGGCTTTAGTCCATGTACAAAATTTGTACTCCATAGCATGCTGCGAACTTGAGTTATGGCTGTTTGAAGGCCAGCCAATGGGAAGACAGAGGGGGCGGGGCTTCAGCAATTCATGCTGGTCCCTATTGGTGGTCTAAGTCCACATACCAAATGTGGACTTGGTGGCATGCTGCAAACTGGAGTTATAGCTGTTTAAAATCCCGTGCTCATCCCGTGCTCATCCCGTGCTCATACGGGCGCTGGGGGTCCCTGGACCCCTCTTTGATAACTTCATCAATTCATGCTCGTGCCTATTGGTGGTCTAAGTTCACATACCAAATGTGGACTTGGTGGCATGCTGCAAACTGGAGTTATAGCTGTTTAAAATCCCGTGCTCATCCCGTGCTCATACGGGCGCTGGGGGTCCCTGGACCCCTCTTTGATAACGTCATCAATTCATGCTCGTCCCTATTGGTGGTCTAAGTCCACATACGAAATTTGGACTTGGTGGCATGCTGCAAACTGAAGTTATAGCTGTTTGCTTCTTTGCCGTGCTCATCCCGTGCTCAAACAAACGGACATCCCGTGCTCAAACAAACGGACACGCAGACAGAGTCAAACGTAGAGCGGTTGGCACCGCTAAAAATCTAATAATAAATAAATACATAAAAAAACACTTAAGAAGTAGTGGAAATAGCAAATAGCAGATCTACTATTTTTACTAGTTTCCCAGGCAAACGTCTAATTTCTCTTTTGGGTCTTGAGCTAAAAAGTTTGGGAACCACTGCACTAGCTCAGCAGTTAGAGTGTCTATCTGTGAGTCAGTTTGACATCGGCTCATCCAGGCTTGATTTAAATTGCCAAAAAGGAATCATCAACATGCACTCTCTCAAAAAGCTTCGGTGGAGAAAGAAGAAGAACAAGAAACAAAATGAACAAAAACAAAAGGGTGCTTGGCCCCCTAACAATATGTGCAGGCTGTCCCACCAGGGCAACATTGGCTTACATTTTTATATAAAATGCATACAGTTTTCATAAAATCATTTCAACAAGACATTCATTATGTATAACTAATCTAGCTAAACAACAATCATATATCATTGACATGTAAATCTAAGACTTGAAAAGTAATGTATGGTTGTAACATCCTGCTGTGACAACTTGATTCCCAATGACAAAGCAAAGTTGTCATAATCAATTCAGAGGCCTTTTTTCACAATTTTCTCTTTCTGACAAAAAACTGCTCGTGGGCTGAAGCTGATCCGTCACATTTCATTTCATTGCTATTTCATGGATAACCATTAGACAAGTAGAACAATGTGTGGGGATCTTAAATAAATACATTTTCCATTGCCTCTACAATTGTGGGGTTGTTAAAGGGACACGTCACCCATTTTCAATCATATCTTCATATAATTGGTCCTCACTAATACTCAGTATAAGAATTTCCGTCTACTCACTCTATCTTCCTGGAAAGTTAGCATGCTGAAATAGAAGCCATATAGATTGAAATGGGTGAAATGGTCCTTTAATATCCATTGAGATGAGTGTCCCATAGGATGAGTAACTCACTTCCTCCCCAGCGAGGGAAGTAAATTGCCGTTCAACAGCACATGATTTCCTCCAACTGCATATACATCAAAGGGAGATAGGATGTGACAAGCATGTTTTTAGTCCAACCGTTTTGATTGGTATGAGCAAACCGCCTAAGAATTGCCTTCCAGTTCTACCTCATAAACATGCACCTTTTTGATCTGACCACGTATGGAGGTGCTGACTGAGATAAAAGAAGAGACAGAAGGCTGATTTGATCAAAGCTACTGTACGGGCAGCTTGATGCACGCCCTGCCTCCCAGGGGGCCCTTCAGGACCTTAATTTTCTTAAAAGTCAGTGAGATAGATCAGCATGATGAGGGAGATAAACAGCTGGTTGAGCCCAAAGTTTCCTCCACTTAATTTCACTAAGTCCCTGGGAGCATAAATCAGCATTGGAGCTGTGTTTGAGCCTGGGTAACTGGCACACGATGCCCCCCCCCCCCCCCCCCCCCCTCTCTCTCTCTCTCTCTCTCTCTCTCTCTCTCCCTCTCTCTCTCTCTCTCTCCTCCGTGCTCAGTCTCCTGATAATGTAACCGTATGCTAATTTACCGCCGTATGTAAAGAAGAATGGTTTCCGGGGAAGGGGGAGTCTTGTTTAATTCCACTGAATACCGTTAAAAGTCTACTGTCTCCAGTCCCTGGGCAGCATACCGGTTGTCGGAGCGGAGGAGGAAGTTGCTGAGGAAGGCAGGGTTGGAAGCCCATGGGATAACCCCGTATTTCTTCTTCCTTCTCCTTTGCTCCATTCCTCTCCATCATTCAGTACCAGCTTGGCCACTGGTTTGTTATAATGAGCCCAGACAAACCCCCCTAGCTTCCCTTAGCGGTATCTCTTTCCACATTTCAAGGTCTGCCTGATTAATGTCTGTATCATACACACATATATCTATATATATACACACAGTATATATGCAACACATATGAGAAAAAAATCTACATGGCATACTGTTGCTCCTAACCCCAGCAGCCAGGTAAGATACATAGGATTGCGTATCACAATGCCCTACAGTGTGATACCCCCTCCTATTTGAAATGCCGAAAAGATAGACCAATGCATGAATAGAAATGTGTTGGACCAGCAGACTGGAGATTTTTTTTAAAAGGCCATTTTCCGCCTAAGGCTTGTTAGGGGTCGACTCTGCATGCACATCATTCGTGTCCACTTGTTTGCTTGGAGAACGCTGGCAAGAATGTTGAGTACAAGTTTCACAGGCTCTGCATTCTGGTCTTGTGAATTGAGGGCCATGCTGAATAGAAGGATGTGTTTGCATGACTGCGCTTTTTAACCACAAAAACTGTCCAAAATGTTCAAAAATAGTGACTTCTTGTGATCTTGTAGATTGGCTATTTTCGCTAATAGGGCTCTAAAGAGGGCTTAAAAGGTTAAAAACCACATTCTGTTTAAACATTTTATAAGAGCCTGATTAGTGGTGAAAACAACAGTGTAAGAAAACTAGCACGAGGATTAGATAAACTGCCATATGCAATGTGTACATGGTATATAGCTCTTACAGTACGCGTTATGGCTCACTTGGGTGCAATGGATTGCACTGTAATCCTGATGCAGTGAAATGCTCATACGAGCATGTTTGCGTGTGTGTTTTTGCCATCTCAATGTCATCTGTCACATCATCATCCTTTGATCCGTGTTCCATCCTGAAAATGCAATCATGAACCAGTTTGAGGTTAAAGAGAGATGTCTGCTTTAATCCAATTCCTTTCATTTATCCCAGACAACACCTATCCCTTAGTGAGAGCCACAGATCCTCACTTAAGCAGGGCTAATTTTACATGTCTGTCTTATTAGGGCTCTGGGAGTGAGAGACAAACGCCTGACAGTGTTTGAATTCTGGAGGCAGCTGTACCCTCCAGCACAAACAAATGCAAAATCGCACATACTCATGTATACGAACAAACATACACACAGCCATGCCCATCCTAATGAGGGCATTTTTTTCACTGGTATGTCTCCAAGTGACGATTCCCATCCACAGGGACACTAATGTAGCAACACTGTGCCCCTTTCTGTCCTTGCACCAGTGCCCAGCCCCTGGACTGGCATCCAATATCTCAGATTCCCGACAGCTTGGGTGTAGGAATGCCTCGTTCCATCAGGGCATCATAGCAATTCTAAAGGGCGATTCGCTCAGCTGTGAAAAACACAGTAAAATACTTACCATTCACCATAAATGGCCATAAGCCAGGCAATCACTCATGGTTTATAATGTTGTCCCAGGCAACACAGGGGCGCTGAGGGACTCTGATAGGGAAAACAAAAGATAAATGACTGACCGTGCCCTTTTCTAATCTGTCAATTTCTTCCAGAGCCTTTTGTCCTTCAAATTGGGAGTAGCTGGTTCTCACCGAAGACGGCCACAATTGTATCAGCCCAGGAAGGCTTTGGATGGTGTTTGAACTTGCTCAGACAGATTTATTCTCTGACCTTTTCGCCAAGTACTCCTTGACTGAGATGTTTCCTGAGTTCAACTTGACATATCAAACTCCCGTGCTAAAGGGCTTGTCATGTTATGGGAAAATGTCTGTCTGACACTTTACAGCGTTGGTCCGGGAAAACTGTTCACAGGTTTACAGGGAGACGTGGGGTATAAATGTGGCCTCACATATGGACCGCCATAGGATCATTTAGTGGTAATTAGCATTTCCTGGCTCTGCGTCAGCCCACTGGAGTGTCTACATTCTGCTGGTTAAGAGAGTGTATACTGGTACCATTAGACAGGCAGACTGTGGGCACCAGCCAGGGACTTAAGAACCATTGTTAACAGTAGCCAGTTTAAATACCACCATGTCGTTAATACCCCCACACGCTGTTTCACACATACTGCCTCCTCCTTTCCCTCTCTCACACACACACACACACACACACACACACACACACACACACACACACACACACACACACACACACACACACACACACACACACACACACACACACACACACACACACACACACGCACACACACGCCGCACACGCACGCACACACACACACGCACGCACGCACACACGCACAGAAGGAAACTCATGCCCACATCCAACACACACTGAGCTTTGTGCTCTATCTCCACAATGACCACCATGTTATTTCCAATAGGGCCTTTGTCTATGTGTGTGGAACAGCCGGTACAGTATATAACAGCAACAACAGTACAGTTATCCTTTGTAAGGGAGGTGAATTGTGCTTTATAATCATTTAACTTCCACAAACCCCACCCCCACCCCTGCCCCCCGGTACCCAACGGCAATCCAAGTAAAACCAGAATTATTATTATACCGTAATGTATGGTTGCTGATTTTACAAGCTCCCCTTGGCTCTGCCCAGTAAGAGGAGGGAAGGAAAGTAGGAAAGGTAAAGAAAGACGAGGTCAAAGCCACTCCACGTCTCTTAAAGGGCAGCCTATCCAAAACCATCAATGAAGCCCTTTTCTGCTGGGAGGAAAAATAAACAGTTCAGCCGATTCAACCTTTCTTCTTTCTTTTTGCTACAGTCCGGTGTGTGTTAAAGGGTGCAGAGCTAGCTAGCTGACTAGTCAAACCTCACAGTTTCCCCGGCCTATCCCTTCCCTTGTCCTGTTTTGTGCGCTGATCTTCATGTATAAAGGTCACCTCTAGTCAGAGTGCTCCTACCTGTCTGCTTCAATACATCTAGTAGCTGTGCTTGGGAAAGCTTAATGAGTCAAGTAGTTAGCCAAGACTCAAGTTGACATTGTTAACTGTATTGGCAGCTCACTAGGAGGCTAGCTCTCTACCACGCTAATGCTGGTGAGGAGGGCAAATGTAGGACATCTGGGACTGTGCAGAAAGCCTGGAGAAAACTATACTGTACTAAACTATACTTTGCTCAAACTTTAACTCAGAGAGTAAAAGATGTGCTCACTGTAGGAGTTCAACTTTTTACTGCAATGCTCGCTGAATTATTTCTACACTTTTGCTCCAACACAAGGAAAGGTTTTTGTGTGTATAAAAAAATAAAATGCTGGTATCCTTCCAACTGTTGGAAATTCAACGGAATGGTCTGGTGACCTGGTGGTTGAGACATATTGGAGTTTCCATTTACAACACTGCTTGAAAAGAACACAGTTTTGCACTGGTCAGAACCCTCTATATTAAATACTTCAACATCCATTTATTTTAAATCTCTATCCACTGATCCAAAACCACTGCTTATGAAACACTGTTTTACAATACACAAAGTGCATTCCACTGTACAATATACAGACGAGTAGTTTACAGTATGAATTATGCATTATTTAAGATGGATGAATGCATCAATGGGCACATCTGTAGCTCATGATTACGCCAGCTCAGCTGGTGAGGGCAGCTGGAGAACGGCTGCAACAGAAGTGACAGAGCAGAAATTATTTTATTTTAATTTGCCTGTATTCAAAATAATCTGGTGTAATTCTGTTCTATTGTTTTCTTTCGTTTTTCTGTCAGTTGGTAAATGTATTCATTTCATATATTTCAATGGGATTCTTCATATCATCAGAATCAGAATAAACTTTATTGTCACATCACAGGTTTACAGGTGTAAAACAGAGGGTGAAATTCGTTTTAGTGCAAGCTCCATCGTTTTGTTGTTTCCATAAAAAAGAAAGGGAAGGAGAAGAAGGGGGGCAAGAGGGAAGAGATCAATCAATAATAACAAAGAAATTAACTACATAGTTATACATAGTACCTGAGGTAAGACATAAGGTGTGGTAAGTACCTGAGGTAAGGCATATGCGTGCAGGTGCGTGAGCATAGCAGCAGTTATATACTTGATTGATTGATTGAATACTAAATTAACAGCCAGCAAAAAAACTCCAAGGGCACGTCGTTGGGCCACACTTTCTGGTCTTTTTTGCTGTCGTTTTCAGATCGAACCTGATGCACTAACTGCCTTGTTTGGTTGCTCCGAAGCTTCTCTCGCTCTGCCTTACTCTGTCCAACAGACTCTTATGCTTGGTACACTTGCAGCAAAGAGAATACTTTTAACAGAGTGGAAGACTTCCATCGTTCCTTGTTTCACTAAATGGCTTAATGAGTTTGTATCACTGATACATCTGGAGAGGCTGCAATGCAACAAACAGGACAGTTTAACAACATTCAAGTACATCTGGGGTCCTATCACGGGTCATCTTGACTCTGCTGTGTGACTGCTCTGCTTTGTACAGGTCTAATTGTTAATGTGTCCAACTGTTGTATTGTGGTTGCCTATACCTCATCATGATAGGTTAATTACTCACATTTATTATGCATTATAGTCTGGTGTTTGTTTGTACAGTTCTATAAGGATGCTAAAAGAATTAAAACCAAGAAAGCACTATGGCTTGTTTCCATTGGGGACAGAAAAATATACAACACTATGCAAAAACATCATATTAGCGAGTAGTAATCAAAAAGATAAATAAAGGTGGTGGGGGGGGGGGGGCATTTCTGGTGATAGGCTTGGACTTTATTACAGGGGCCAGTTCTGCATTGCAGCCACCTGTAAGTGCTCTTTTAGAGCGGTTTTAAAAGAGAGTAAGGATTCACACTTTTTTATGACTGTTGGTAGGGCATTCCACATTTTGGTGGCATAGCAGAAGAACAAATTTAATCCCTTGTTTGAACCAAATCTGGCTTGAATGTGATTTGTGGAGCTCCCTCTGGTGTTGTGTTTGTGGACGTCTTTGACATTTTTGAAGTAGTTTGACTTGGGTGTCTTTGTGGTGTTGTGGTGTAGTGTATCTTGTAGACCAGATACAGTACACTACACATACTGTACATGATATGCTATGGACGTTAGTTAAGGTGCAAGAAAAAAACAGTGTCCGACCACATAATCCACATAAAGTAAACTGACACTGGTATAATCCACAAGTAGGTCCATGACGAAGAGCAAAACAAGAGCTTGACCAAAATAAAAACAACGAGACATAGCATTTTTGGGCTAGTCGTAGACGTAGTTGTAGTAGTAGTTGAGAAAATGTTATTTAGTTCAAATGTGCGACGGGTAATGTCTCTGGCCTATCTAGGCTTGCTCCTTCACCAGAAGCAGACGAGAGGGAAAAAACTACAGCGCACTAAATCAAAATGGGTGAGATAGTGTATTCTAGAGAAACAAGCGCAAGGGGCTTCCCCAAACCTCTGCCACGAGCTTGAAAACGATGATTTTAGGAGTTAATTCTGTGCTGAGCTGTCAACGAGACTTTTCAACAAGAGAAATATGCATGTGTTTATTAATATTTATCAAGCTTGATTCATGTCATAGATCTATACATCATTTATGTATTCCTCTACTCTTTATTTTTTCATTCATCAATTTCATTCTGGCAACTCATATTTTGGAAATTTGAGGTACACCACTTTGTGCGATTTTGTCTGATTTAGGCCACTTTGACTTTTGTGTGTGTGAATTGTAGGTTTTAACTTCTTCTGATGTGCAGACTATACCTATTGTTAATCATATTGTAGCCTACTTAGGCTTTACTTTTAACTCCCTACATATTCCACAATGATAGTAGCCAACGGTATACTATATTTTTAAATGTGTTAATACCATTAGGCTAAATGTTATATTTAATGTTTATTCTGTTTAGTTTTAATATTATTCTATAAAATACCACTCAATACACGAGTGGTGCCTTGGGGGAAACAAATTATTACTTAATAGCTTTAACGTACAAAAAGCCAGAGAAGTGCCATTACAAAACATCATGTCGCCTCGCTAGCCTACCGTTCTGCTCAACTTTATCATGGTAATTATTTGGTCCTGTGCTCCCAGACCCTCGCCAACACAGGCTTCTCGCCCGCAATTGCCTAATGACTCCATCTGCACCAGCGTCAGATCCAGGATCATCATAACGTTCAATCATCCTTATAATTAAATAATTGTATTTTTCTTATTCAGATCGTATCTTAAAACAAACGTATAATTAACTTCTTTATTTAGGCTATTGATTACCGGCCACTGTTGAGTAGAGTTTTCATCCAAAAAAAAGTGGAAAGATGCCACTTTATTATAAAGAGGTTAGTCATTACATTGGTCGTGGTGAATTAAAACACTGGGTAAACCGATTGCTGTTCTGGTGGCAATCACCTGGGTCTGTACAGGCCCTCATTTAAGTTGTTACACAATCGGTCAGTATTATAATAAACAAATACCAAATGGTATATTTCTATAAGGTTTTTCTGATATAAGAGTAAATTAATTATATTAACAAAAATGAAAAGAGTCTCTTTTAGTTTTAACATTTAATATAAATGTTAATATAGACTATCTTCTGTTTATATAATATTTTGTTATATTGTAAAATGCACGTTATGCCTATGGCGAACTTGCAAGTCTGAACTTCCAAGGATGCAAGACCGTACTTCCCAAGTTCGGGTATTGAGAAACGGCCTTTGTGTTGTCTTTTATTCTCTCTTGTTGGCTCACTTCCGTGTCTAAAGCTAAACAGCCAATCTGGGAGCTCTACGGAGCCTTTAACCCCTCCCCTCTTCACCACCCGCGGCTATCGACGGGCTGTAGCTGTCGTGACCGGTGCGAGCAGGTTCGGTGGGCTTTCGACACTATCCTAGAAGTCCCGACCCTACGGCACGGCACCATACTCCAACAGATTTTCGGAAACAGGCGCTTTCCAACGCCTTCCGCGGCCGACGTCGGTGCGGTGGAGAGCTGCCTTAAGAACAGTCTGACAACAGGCGGTGATCATGCCTTGTTCAGCAGTCTGACAGAAGCCGGATGGAAGCTGTTCATGAACCCTGTTCATGCATCATTATGTGTTTCCTAATGACATGACATTAAAGAAGAGATTGGCTATGGTTTAAAAAATTAAGATCTATTAGGGTGAGTATGTGCATTAATTACATTAATGCTGTAAGTTGTATGACGCGTCGCTCGCCAAAAATAGCAACGCTTCTAGAACGGCTATTTTCTGCGAGCAAAATCGTATAAGAAAAAGTATAAATCATGGCTTTAGATCCAGAAGCACTTAATTTCGCCCAAAACAGCAGCTATACGTTGAGTTTGGCTTGGTGGAAATTGTGCACATCAACACTCAGTAACAAAAAACAACAACACTGTGATAACAGGGCCTGACGTTTAGTGCAGTCAGACAGTGCAGGACAATGCAGTAGACATGGTAGACTTGTTTAGTGAAAAAGCATGGGGAGGGGAGTGCGCTGGGACGGGCCAGGGTTGTGGCGGGGGGGGCTGCTGCATCAGCATGTGTGCGGTAATGCGATAGCAGGGCTGGCCACACAAAGAAAACACAACTGGCTCTAACCCTCCCAGTTCAGCCCTAAGGGAGGGGTTTGGGAAATAGGGGTACTGCGTAGGTGTGTGTGTGTGTGTGTGTGTGTGTGTGTGTGTGTGTGTGTGTGTGTGTGTGTGTGTGTGTGTGTGTGTGTGTGTGTGGATATGGAGGTGTGTAGCGGGGGTAGCGGGCAGCTCTATTGCAGTATTTACCTTCCCTAATGCCCTGACTTGTACTACTTCTTCTACTACCAAGTGAATGGAGTGGGGGAGGGCCATGTACGTGTGTGTATAGTAGGAGGGGGAAGGGTTTTGGCTAGGTGGTCAGGAGCTT
>NC_139941.1:35824002-36046502 GCF_963454915.1 Gymnoscopelus microlampas
TCCTGTCACCCATGGTCTCCCAATACTGTACACGCTACCTATTGGACAGATCCTTTGCCGTCACAGCCTCTGGTTCCACTGCTATGCTGATGACACACAGCTCTACCTCCCCTCCAAAACCATCACTGCACCACATCCACCCTCACCACCTACCTGACTGATGTTAAAACATGGATGCAAGCAAACCTTCTAAACATCAACTGCAATAAGTCAGAATTCCTCATCATCAGTCCAGATTCCCTCTTCCACTCCACACAAAACCTCTCCCTCAATATAGATGGCTCCCATTTACTCTCAATGTACTTTTTTGAGAAAGGGTTGCGTGGGAGGGTTTGTGTTTGTCTTGTGCGTTTGTTTGTTTTCTTTCAAGAAAACTTGAAGGGTTTCTTTATCACTGTTTATCCTTTTCTGTAAGCTGTGACAATCCTTCAATAAAAATTATGTTAAAATAAATAATATAGATGGCTCCATCATTATCCCTTCCACTCAAGTCCATAACCTTGGTGTCATCCATGACCCCATCGTATCCTTACTGCCCCATGTCAACCACATAACCAAAACAGCCTTTTTCCACCACTGCAACATTTCCCACCTTTACCTAAACTGCTGACGGAACAGTCATTCATCCAGGCTTGACTACTGCAATAAACGTTAGTACAAAACTCTGCTGCCCGCCTGCTCACCAGTACCACATCACACCAGTTGTCCATCTTCCTTCACTGGCTCCAGATTTCAAAACTCACCACCTACAAGGCCCTCAACAACCTAGATCCCTTCTACCTTTCCGACCTCCTGCACCATCATGTCCTCTCCCACTCCCTCATGTTTGGGAATGACAATAACTCGTAGAACTCCCCTGGACCAAGCTCCGATCCTGGGTGTGATAGGGCTTTCTCAGTTACCGCAATCTCTCTGCTGAACTCACTTTCAACCCACATCAAAGCAGCCCCACCCTGTCCTCTTTCAAAACTGTCTTCATAAAACCACCTCTTCAGACTTGGCTTCCCCACCTAATCCTGCTTCCATTGTTTTACCCTTGTACTTTTTGTTTTTAGTCGTACTTTGTAGCCCCTATTGTCTTTTATTAGTTTTTTGCTTTAATAAAGTTATTTGTCTCATTTTTGTAAAGCGTCTTTGAGTATCTGGAAAAGCAGTATACAGTATAAGTGTGATTATTATTATTATTATCATTTGTACACTGTTAGAGTTAAATGAACACTGATGATTTTATTGCATAGGCAGTAATTGTGTTCCAGTATGTAACATTCTTCCTATACTGTGAGTCCATTGTTGCTGTGTAGGTCTTTGGGGCCTGCTGGGCAGAGGTCTGCTTAATGCATGACAGCTACTGCAGTTGCACTCATCCTCTGTGCCATGGACTGAGCAGGCATAAACACACCCCCTGGGGAACACAGTAATATGTTAAACGATCTGACTCCAGAATTTACTCAACCGTTCCCACGGAAGGCAATCAGACTGCAAGACTGAGTGAGTATCTGTGTTTGTGTGTATGTGTTTGTGCAGTGGATTGTGGGTGAATGTATACGGCTGTGTGTGTGTGTGTGTGTGTGTGTGTGTGTGTGTGTGTGTGTGTGTGTGTGTGTGTGTGTGTGTGTGTGTGTGTGTGTGTGTGTGTGTGTGTGTGTGTGTGTGTGTGCGCGTGCGTGTGTGTGTGGAGCGGAAACATGCGGGTAGAGGCTCAGCATGTATATTACGGGTACTGCACAGATCGCCTGCGGACGAAAGACAGCGCGAGACAATGAGTGCAGAGAAAGAGTGCACGAGAGAGCTTGAGAGAGCAACAAAAAGGAGAGCGGAAAGTGACGGGGGAAAATAACGCACAATTACAGCACTATCGAAAGTGGATGAGATTGGATGTATTTGACTGAAATTGCTCTTGTGTGTTATTTTGTGTGCAGGCAGCCTTTTGTGTGGACAGTTCAAAGCAGAATATATACCTCATCTTCCAGCTCCACAGACACAGAGTACAGAGTATGATCCTCTTTACATAGAGAGGAGGAGAAATAGAGAGAGAAAGACTGGAAGGTAAAGGTGGGTTAGATATAAGGAGAAAAAGAGAAGGGGAGCGGGGGAGACAAAGGCAGAAGGGAAAAGAGAGAACTTGACCTGAAGGCAGCTAAAGAGAATAGGTGATGGCATAGACGGATTAAAGTGGAAATGGGCCCTGTGCACAAAATCGCAACGGACCCCCCCCCCCCCCCCCCGCGCAGATTTTTTTGCGGTTATTGCGGTTATATTGGGCGTTTTGGGGCGTTTTTTGGTTACTTTATTTCGGTTTTAGGGTTAGGGTTAGGGTATATATATATATTATATATTTCTTTTTAAAAGCCTATTAAATCCAAGGCCCCCCATTGGCTCAGGGCCCTGTGCATGTGCACACTTTGCCCAAGCCATAATCCGTCCCTGGGTGATGGAGGGAGAGGGAAGGATGCAATATCGGCATGAGGAGAGAGAGAGAGAGGCGGAGGGAGTAAGAGTAAGAGATGAGAGAGATAAGGGGCCAGAGTGAGAAAGATAGAGTGAGAAATGGATAGAAAGTGACAGAGTGAGGGTGAAAGGGGGGAGGGGGGCCCAGGAGAGAGAGGAGGAAAAGAGTGTGACAGACTGACAGAGGAAGAGGAGGGGGAGAGGGAAAAAAAGATATTGAGAGACGGAGGATACAGAGAAAACGGCAGAGAGAGAGAGAGAGAGAGAGAGAGAGAGAGAGAGAGAGAGAGAGAGAGAGAGAGAGGGAAGTGGAGAAGGAGAGTGGGAGATATGTAGGTGGGTGGGTTGGTGGCACAGAGCGTTAGAGGATGTCTCAGGCCATTTCCTGTGATGATAGCCAGAGGCTTGTATCTTAACCCCTCGCACCCACCTCCTCCTCTCCCCAGTGACTCTAACCGCTCCTTCTCCACTTGAACACACACACACACACACACACACACACACACACACACACACACACACACACACACACACACACACACACACACACACACACACACACACACACACACACACACACACACACACACACACACACACACACACACACAGTCACACGTCTCCCTCTCTCCCAGGCACACACATGCATGCACACAAAAATTAACCTCTGTCTGCAAACTGTAAAATGCTCGGCGGTCCGACAATAATAGAATCCGGGACCGACACATGTTTTGTGCTCCGTTCACCCACGGCTCAACAAGTGACTGCTTCAACATAATTGCATCTGGTTTTATGCATTGTTACTGAATCACCTGCCTGAGTGGCCATGCACAATGGCACTCCGAGATGTTGGATAAAAGAGGTGGAAAGGGGAGGGGAGGGGGTATGTGTGTGTGTGTGTTCTAATCTGTAAGTGTACTTGTACGCTCTAAATTGTGAAACATTTACACACTCACAGTTAAATGAACACTTAAGTTGTAACTGTGTATGCATGTATCCTTCATGTGTGTTATTTCCTATAAATAAATAAAAAAGTATAACTTGGCCATGTGTTTTTAAATTAAAACGCAGTTACATTTTCTTTGCAAAAAGAATATAAATTATTTTTTGGGTGGATTTTAAATGCACTTTAAATAAATATTTAAAATTACTTCACAAGCACATTTTCAAGGACCTGCAGTGTTGGACTACTTTAGGATGAGGTTGATAAGTGTTTATTGAACAGGTTCTCTAGAACTCTTCTATTGAGGCTGTGCAACATCTCAAACCATCTTGGCAGACAATGTTTCATTGATCGTCGTTATCTGTATTATGTAGACACAGACTGTGAGGGCACTCGGTGCCAAAGCGCCTATTGTAGTGATAAATGGTCTTGCATTTATATAGCGCTTTCCTAGTTTTCTGACCACTCAACAAGCTTTACAATGTATGCTTCACCTTCACCCAAACACAAGCAACCATGCAAGGCACGAACCTGCTTGTTGGCAGCAGTCAGGGTCAAGTACCCTTCGAGTAGCGGGAGCCAGTGATTGGACCGAGAACCTTCTGATTCACTCGGGCAAGTCTACCTCCTGAGCCACTGCCACAGGAGTATCAGAATTTAGTTATTTTATATTAACATTTTCAACATGACATCCCTATTTTGGGCATCCATCTATAAATTCACAAAATCTCTACGTGCGTGAGTGTGTGCAACTGTCCTTCATCCATCTCGAGAACCGTGTGACCTATCGACGCCATGCGTATCGCCGAGGACCAGAGGGAGTGCGGTGCCCGGTGGGAGGTTGGTCGGATCAGTGTGTGTCCAGAACCTCCGATCAAACCGAGAAGGCCATAATTATATGCCTAATATATGGGCATATACTGATGACATCAGGTATCTCCATATATGGGCATAAAAGACACGAAGGCAGACAAACAGACAGATATGCACCTACCTAATCTGCTGTATAGAATATACTGTGAAGTTGTTTACACAAAGTTAGGTGACAGCTACTGGGGGAAAAAAATGTTGGTGTATACAATATACCAAGATTTTATGCACATGTACATTTGATGATTCTCTATTTTATTCTATTTTCTTTAAATCTTTTTACGATTTCTATCATTATTCTGTTGTTATTATCTACAGTATGCTGCTGCATTGTCTGAAGGAAGCCAAATAAAATAGGTTTTACTCCTATGTACAGTACCAGTACACAAGATGTAACAATAAAGTACAACCTTGAGCCTTGAGATATAGATATCTCTATATATGAGCATAAAAGAGACACAGACAGACGGGTACAATAGGTACTGACAATGGGTGCAACGTAGCCTGACACTCAGCCTGAAATTTCATTTTGTTTCACTCCATTATTCAGTCTGAAAGCCCTCTCATTGCAGCCGATTTCTGAGATGGGGGCGTGGCCAAAGTGGGACTCTTTGGCAATTGGTTCATACTGGATTATCCCGATCCCGATTCGTCGTACAGATTCTCAACCGAGAAACACCCGCCTTCGACAGCGTCACCAGACCCTGAATGCGAGGCAAACGATTCAGGGGGTGGAGCCAGGCTAGGTGCAACGGGTAGGTATTGCATAACCGGGTGAGACATGAATTCCCAAGTTGCATCGTTTTCCAGTAGGTGGGCACCGGTCTAGTCTAACTGTAAATGCAGAAAACCTGTAAATGCATGGAATCTCTGAGGATCCATCTGTCTGACTGTCTCGTACTCAACATGCATTCGTTGATACAATTGAAAACAATGTGTATGCACAGTTGCGTTCATTGTGTAGATCAGTGGTTTTCAACCCTTTTCATATCAAGGTCCATTTTTATTCGGCATTCGAGCCAAGGACCAACATTGATGAGATTTAGACTCAAAACTTAGAATATTTTGTTATTGTTGGATACGATTTTGTCCACAATGTTGTCCACAATTCCATGCTGTATTGATGTGGTACCATAGGAGAGACAACAGGCAAACGTTGATCAAAATAACAATTCTTTAATTAGTAATGCAGATGTTTAACAATAATTTAACTCTTGAGAGCTTAAAATGATACCAAATGGACCGCAAGGGTCCATATGGTTTCATTTTACGCTCTCAAGAGTTAAAGATCAACCTAATAAGGCTCCATTTGGTTACCAACTCTCCATCATTTAGCTGGGGACCACCTGGAACCCCCTTAAGGACCACTGGTGGTCCCCGGACCACTGTTTGAGAACCACTGGTATAGATTACTGCATGTGTCCATGATGTGACTTGTGCATAGTGGGGGTATGTATGGGTCCTCAGGATCAGTAGAGAGGAGTTGTACTGTAGACAGAGAAAATGTAACTGTTAATATTTAATGGTGTCCATGCTGTGCCATTGCCCTACAATAGACCTCCGGTAGAAATGAACACCTCACTGTTATGACTTCACGTCAGTTGGCATCCGGGCAGAAAAGAGCAAGCTTGAGGGAGAGAGGAAAAAAAAAAAAAAGAGAGAGAGAGAGAGAGAGAGAGAGAGAGAGAGAGAGAGAGAGAGAGAGAGAGAGAATGATGAAATGTTACTTGAAAACGACACTGTCTTTTCTCGCGTCCTGTATTTTAGTCTTGCGTTGGTTGAGACATAAACAGAGTTGAGAGTAGGTGGAGGATGTGTAAAGGAAATCTGTGATTAGTGTGTGTGTGTGTGTGTGTGTGTGTGTGTGTGTGTGTGTGTGTGTGTGTGTGTGTGTGTGTGTGTGTGTGTGTGTGTGTGTGTGTGTGTGTGGGGGGGGGCTTCTAAGATTATGTTCAGTTTCTGTAATATTAGCTAGTCAGCCTGTCAGAGGCAATGTTTTTTTTTGTCAGGTTAAATATGCTATGATCATCTTGAACTCAATTGAGTGAATAAAAAATGAAGTGTTCCACATGCCCATATCGATGGCACAGTGGTTAACCTCATCCATAACTCCCTTGGCCTAGAGCAGTGGTTCTCAAAGTGGGGTCCCAGGACTCCCAGGGGTGCTTGAGTGGGTTCCAAGGGGTCCCCAGCAAAATGGAGAATAGTAATCACTCTCTCCACCTACAGTATAGACATAGACAGTTGTAGAATTCTGTACTAAATCTAATCTTACAACAAACTGGCCCATCGCCTATTCCTCTCTAAAATAGTAGAATGAACGTCTGCTACCCAACTCAAAACACAACTAAACTCCAATAGCCTCTAAGAGCCCTCCCAATCCAGCTTCCGTTCCACACAGTACCGAAACTGTTCTTTTAAAGGTCACCAAAGACATCCTCTACTCTGCTGACTCCGGTTTCCTCTCTCCATCCTCATCCCCCTTGACGTCAGCGCTGCCTTTCACACCATCAACCACTATATCCCCATCGCAAGCCTCCAGTCCTCCCTTGGCATAACTGGTATCGCCCTTTCCTAAGTGGAATTCATCAATAATGTCCATCAACGATTGCAACTCCTCCACTGCCCCAGCCACCCAGGGTGTACCCCAAGGCTCAGTGCTTGGTCCCCTCCCCTTCATCCTCTATATATTATACCACTCTGGCAGATCCTCTGCCACCATGACCTCCAGTTTTACTGCCACACTGATGACACACAACTTTCTCCACCAAGACCATCACTGCAGCCACCCATTCCACCCTAACCACCTGCCTCACATGGATTAACTTTCCCAAACTCAACAGCAATAAATCAGAAATTATCGTCATTGGCATTCCATCTCCCTCACCCACTCCACCCAGGATTTGTCATTCAACATTGACCATTGTCACCCCACCTCCACCCACCTCCGCAACCTCTGAGTCATCCTCGACTCCACCCTTTTATTCCTCCCCCATGTAAACCAGATCTTAAAACGGCCTTTTTCCACCCATTTTGCCCGCCTCTGGCCCTCTCTGTCTTTTTCCACTGCTGAAACACTCATTCATTCAGAACTCAGCTGCTCGCTTGCTCACCAGTACCCGCTCCAGAGACCATGTCACACCATATCACATGTCACACCAGTCCTCCAAGA
The DNA here is from genome assembly GCF_963454915.1 of Gymnoscopelus microlampas. Taxonomy (NCBI): domain Eukaryota; kingdom Metazoa; phylum Chordata; class Actinopteri; order Myctophiformes; family Myctophidae; genus Gymnoscopelus; species Gymnoscopelus microlampas. The sequence continues at coordinate 35,831,436 of NC_139941.1, forward strand.
ACTTACTGGCTCCCGGGCCAACAAAGAATCAACTTTAAAATACTCCTCACCACCCCCTACAAGACCCTCAATAACCTAGCTCCCCCTATCTCTCGGAACTCTTCCACCATCAGCAGCATCAGGGATGGCAGTGGCTCAGTATAGGTAGAGTTGGCGCTTAGGAATTGGAAGGTTTCCCGGTTCGATCCCCGGCTTCTCCTGGCTCAGTGTTGAAGTGTCCTTGAGCAACCCAAATGTTCCCAATTGAGCAGGATGGTGTCTAGCAGGGTTGCCTCTATCATCTATGTGTGAATGTGTGTAAATGGGTTAATGCAATGTCATGCTGAAAATAAAGCTTGCTCGCGCGCACACACACACACACACACACACACACACACACACACACACACACACACACACACACACACACACACACACACACACACACACACACACACACACACACACACACACACACACACACACACACACACACACACACACACACACACACACACACACACACACCCCTCCATCTCATGAGGAGGAAAAGTGTGTGTGCGTGCGTGCGTGCATGCATGTGTATACTAAAATGCAGTATATACTGTATATACTGCATTTTATTGGGTGCCTGGGTGACTTTTTCCCTTTAGGAGAATCTTAGTGGTTTGTTTCTGTCCCTCCAGCTGTCCAGAGTTCTGCTGTCTCCATACAGGCTCCCTGTTTTTCCGCTGGCTGTGGCAGTAGGGGGGAGGGTTAGAAGCAAAGGCCTCTCAGGTTACTACACAGCAAAACCCTGAGTATTAGTTTAACTCTGAGTGTAAAATGGGCCCATCTTTACACTCTTAGAGTTAAACTTATGGGATTTTGCTGGGCACTGCCTCAACACACCAGTTCAACACCCCCTCCCCCATCCTCTCCACGTCCCCAGTCTCTCCCTCCCTCTGCTCTCTCTTTCTCCACATCTCTCATCTCTCTCTATCCTCTCCCTCCATGTCTCTATTCTTGCCCATTTCTTTCTCGTTCTCTTCTGTAAATCTGCCGTCTCTTTCTTCCACCCCATCTCTCTCTGAGCTCCCCACCACTCGTTCCCTTGATCTCCTTCACTACCTCTTTCATCTTTCCCAGAGTACAAGCCTGTTTTAATTCGACTCTGAGAGTATAAATTGACCCAAATGCACCCATTATATATGGAGGGCTACGTAGGGTTTCGGGCCAGGAAGGGCATACATGGGTCTTAACCACTGCACCATCACATGGTCATCTTAACCACTGCACCATCACAGGGTCATCTAAACCACTGCACCATCACATGGTCATCTTAACCACTGCACCATCACAGGGTCATCTTAACCACTGCACCATCACAGGGTCATCTAAACCACTGCACCATCAAAGGGTCATCTTAACCACTGCACCATCACAGGGTCATCTTAACCACTGCACCATCATATGGTCATCTTAACCACTGCACCATCACAGGGTCATCTAAACCACTGCACCATCACAGGGTCATCTTAACCACTGCACCATCAAAGGGTCATCTAAACCACTGCACCATCACATGGTCATCTTAACCACTGCACCATCACAGGGTCATCTTAACCACTGCACCAGGTTTTTTTTACTTTTTAGTAGGATGGGTGGATCATACTTTTTGCATTTGTTTCTGGAATATCTGTACAAGAATCCTAATTCTTTATTTGATTTAAATTCATTTAATCAGTAAATTAAATAAAATGCAACATATTATGTTTTTTTCATTTTCTTCCAAATGGCTTTATTTTGAGATTCTGTCTATCAAAGTACTTTTTCGGCTAACTGAAAGCACTAATCGTGATTCATAATGTGCTTTACTTTCATTTATCATTTCGAAAGGATTATTGTCTGTTTTCTTCCAAATGGTGTACATTTTGTTTGATGGATGTTCTTTGATACACATACCCAGCCCTTATTAGTCCTGGTTGAAAGGGAGTGGTACAAGGACCAAGAAGGTGATAATGCATATCACTCCGAGGGTTGACAGATGTTATCAGCCCACATATTTTCTATCGATTACACACCCCATGGAGACTTGAATTCATGGAGATTTTTTTGTTTTTGTCGCATTCCTAAGCCAATAATTTGATGACCGGGTGTATTTCCGGTAGGAGACACAAAGAGTCTACTTTGTGTCTCCTACCGGATACATTAGCATCTTTCCGCCGGTAATCAAAGTATTGGCTTTGGAGTGCGACAAAAACAAAAACAAATACAGGAATTCAAGGCTTCATGGGGTGTGTAATTGATAGAAAATACGTCATTTTTTGGGTGAACTACTCCTTTAAAGGAGCACAAGTTACAGTGCCCCATTTAAAGAAGTATAGTTCACCCAAAAAACATTTATTTTCTATCAATACTACACACCCCATGAAGCCTTAAATTCATGGAGATGTTTTTGTATTTGTCGCATTCCTAAGCCAAAATATTGACCGATGACCAGGTCATCAAATTATTGGCTCAGAAATGCGACAAAAACAACAATCAATCTCCATGAATTCAAGGCTTCATAGGGTGTGTAATTGATCGTTTTTTTGGGGGTGAACTACTCCTTTAATATATCACACATGGAGATAAATCAGCTACCAAACAGATTAGCTGTGGATGGCGTGGTAGAATTCACAGCACAGCTGTAGACACATTGGAGTTTATCTGGGAGAAAAAGCCTTTGACTGTTTACAGAACGGCTGTGTACCAATAAGGCAAGGCCCAGCAGCACCTGCTGTGTTATCACCCAACTCCTGCCCACAGTTGGGAAAATCCCATCCGGATTACCATTTCATTCGCCGGGGCAGTTTTTCATGGCAGTATGTGGAGTCTTGGCTGCTGTTCAAGTTCTTCTCAAGCCACATCAGATATGGACAGAATATCAAATTAATCTGGCAGAACCAGCACCCAGCAATGGGAAGCCACAAAAGTACAGGCATGCACAATACGTTTTACTAGCCCATAGCTGGGCAACAATGTCAGTTGCTCTTTAAACATAATTATACGGAACTCTATCTATAATTGCACAAAATATCTGCATGCATGCATGTGTGCGTGACCGTGTGTCCCCTGTGCGGGTTTCCCCTACATAGGCTATCTCCTGAACCGTCCGACCGATCGACTTCAAACTTTGTGTGTGTATCACCAAGGACCCGAGAGAATGACGTCCTGAGTGGGAAGTCGGCCGGATCAGCGCTTGTCCGGAACTACCTATAGTTCCGGACCGCAAATCTTCATATCTTCTGTGTCCCTTTTATGTCCATATATGGATATTTTTGTAACTGGCTGTCTGTGTACCTTTTATGCCCATATATGGAAATCCCTGATGTCATCAATATGACATCATAGTACATGTCATAGACTGGCCTCCAAGTACTATGATAATGGGTATACTATGATAATGGGTACTGCAACAGGCGTTCCCCACGGGCATCGTTCAAAACAGGCATCGGCCTAGTGACTTAAAATGAGAAAAGTTCACCTGAAAAGACTGTATGGGTAGCATAATGGAATAGAAGAATCATGATATCACAAGTGGAGGAAGTTGCTATTTGTGTATACTGTACTTGGCACAATATTGGCCTATAAATGTACAATGTTGAAGCTATTTAATAACAGCAGCATAATAATAATACTAATAATAATAACTATTATAATAACTAGAGGTTTGGGCCGCTTCGCGGCCCTCACATCTAGGCCTGATCAAAATAAAAGAGATGCTGCGGCCAAAAAGAAGGAAAGCTGCTGTGGCTATAATGTTAAGCTGTAGTAGGAAATGTAGTTTTATATTAATTGTACAATATGTAAGTACATTGAAGTTGGGGAAAGAAGCCTATATTATAGCCAGAGCTCTGATCAACAGTCTGTGGCAAGTTTTGGGGCAAGTGGAGTGATCGTGTGTTGAGCAACCCCAGACATATTTTGGAGGTCGTTTCAATTAAAGTAGTAGGATGTAAACATGCAATCAATGGCCGACATTGACATTATCTGGAGAGGAATTTGAATATTAAATTGATGATGACCCACACAACACTTGGTAATTGTAACTAACGTTACCTGTTAACTCACATAACGAGGTACACACTTTCCATAAAGATAGCTTTATTGGCAGGTCTACTTCCTCATGTTGCATCCATCAAGACAAAATAAACAACTTCCTTTTCTGGTGTTCTTTTCTGGGGTGGGTGGGGGGGGGGGGGGGGCAGTAATTATGATGATCTCATTTCAAGTAAGCAATAATGCACAATTAGGTAGTAAAATATACCAACCATTGTCACTTTCCCAAAATCTTGAATAAGACCATCATTCCAAACATTTTTGGTGAACAAGAACAAAAGGATATGAGGAAAGAGTTTGCCGTTCCCATGACAACTGTGGGTCCGAATAATGTCTGGCAGAGAATAAGGACAATAAGAACAATAAGAGCTCCCTTTAATTATTTTTATTATGGCATAAAAGGAGGGGGGGGGGGGGCTTTGTTTCGAGCCCAATGCTCTTCTCCAGACTGAGTGAGATGAAAGATGTAGGCAGAGACACCATCTTAAAGGGGTAATTCACTTTAAAACAATTCTGGGGTCCTTTTAACATCTACTCTGGCTTTTATGTGCTTTTTTTGTGCATTCATTTGATCAGACTGTATAAAAAGACCATTCAACTTCAAACTCCATGTTACAAATGGACAAACTGAAATAGACTAGACTAACTGAAAACACACATTCCTGCTTCTGGTGACTGATATTGTCCTTCTAATGCGTGAGGCGCCCTTCATTTTTTAATTTTCTTTATATTAATTTGTTTTCTTTATCGTTTTTAATAAAAAAGATACAATAAAAATAACACACACTCACTCACACACACACACACACACGCACGCACGCACGCACACACGCACGCACGCACGCACGCACGCACGCACACACGCACGCACGCACGCACGCAGCTTGTGGGCCCGATCACAAGCAACGATGAGAGCCGCCGCTAGGACAACAGCCCCTTCTTGAACATTGGTAAAACGAAGTAAATGATTGTGGACTTCTGTACGTAATGGGAGAGGACCTACACCCCCTCATGGTCACCAGTAGAGAGGGTGAGCAGTTCCAAGTACTGGTGTGCACATCACTGATGACTTGGTGATGTCATATACTGTGACAAAAAGTCCTGAAATCTTTCTACTCTGCTACAAAATCAGAGCACCCTGATAGAATCCATCAATGTCTGGTACAGAAATGTCTCCTCCCAGGATGTGCAAGTCCTGCGGAAGGCGGTGTAAAAAAAAAAAGCAGAGAAAAAAGGATTCTGAAGGACAAATATCACCCCTGCAATGGACTGTTTGTGCAGATGTTGACACACTGTGCCTGCGGTGTCACAAGGTCACCATGAAAAGACACAGCAGGAGTTTTCCGCCTGAGGCCATCAGAGCCCTGTACAAAACAAAACTGCCAGGTGAAACACCTTGAATCTGTAAACACACCTTTTCTCACAACAACACTGCACTAAACAAACCCATGCACATATTGAACTTTGTACATATTGTACTTTAACGATGTGTAGGCTATATACTATTCACTGTCTATTCTGCATTATATCCCAGTCTCTAAATTTTGGTCCCGTAATATTCTATTCACTATCCATTGCTGCTAAAGGTTTTAGTTTATTTGTATTTTCTTAACCTGTATTACCTTTTTTAATACCCAGAATGATATCTTGTTGTCATCTCTGCCAGGTTCAAGGCGTGGTCAGAGATTATGTTTCCCCCCTGTGTGTGTGTGTGTGTGTGTGTGTGTGTGTGTGTGGCTAATCCCGCAAACCACAGGTTATATATTGTTATGGTTAGCACAGTCTGCGGGGCATAACGCACCAACATTTTGCTGCTTTGTACTTGTGTGACTGAGTGATGAATAAACCTCTCTGAATGTTAATCCTCTTCTCTCTCTCATCAGTTTTAAACATGCTATTCTCAATTCTACTCAGTCCACAACCTCCATTTATGAGTAGCCAATAGAATAAAGGCTCTTGACCCCTTTTCAACTTTCAACTGTGATCAGAATAATGAGAGAATGAGAACTGTTTTACTATTTCATAGTGAATGATCGATAGCCATAATACAGTATGCTAATGGTCTTCCTGTGAATAGCTAATAGCATCACTGACTATTAACTGGTATTGGAGTGGTTTAGGGATCTCTCCTCTAGTATGTATTGCTTTTGATGGCCCTTGATGTCCAATGAGCACCGAGCTGTTTTAACGAGATGTTAAGCAGCATTCTAACCTCCACTACTCCCTCTCTCTCTCTCTCTCTCCCTCCCTCTCTCGGTCATTCCTCTCTCTTCCCTCCTACACAGAAAGCCGGGTTGCTTCTCTATTCAAGCCAACGTGCTTCATTGGCATGAAATTAAAAACAATGTCAATTTGCCAAAGCTTCAAGATGAGATTGATACATTAACACAGTACATTCTCTCTCTCACACATTCGTCTCCTCGTCTTCATCATTCTCAGAACCTCATTCCTTCTCTCGCTTCCTGCCCTCCACCCACTCCCTCTTCTCTCTGTCCATCATCATCCCATTCTCTCTCTCTCTCTACTGTATTCTTCTCCCGTCTCTACTCCCTCTCCTATTCTCTCCATATCGCCTCTCCTGCTTTCTGTTTATCTTTTCTTCCTCTCCCTCTCTTCCAAATCGGACAATGGCTTTGGAACAAAGACAAAGTACAGCTGTCTCTCTCACGCAACCCCCCCCCCCCCCTCTGAAGGGATAGCCCCTCTAAACTCCACTCCCCCCACCCCTAACTCAACCTCCACCAACATCTGTTGTGTCCAGTCAGTCAGTGAGTAGTCTTGTGTAGCCAGAGAACTATTCCACAATCTCCGAATGCTATATCTGGAACTACACCTCCTGAAATCCGAGTAGCGGAAGCTGGCATTTCCGAGAAAATAAATAAATATATATATATAAAATGTCTTTACATTTTATTATTTTATTTCCATTTGGGCTAAGCAGTAAGATATGCTTAGACGATTTTGATTTATATTAGGATAAATTTGCGCGACTGTAAAGACAAGACGGAAGTGGGGCGGAGGCTTCACATCCGCTTTATATTTTACTCATGAGCAGAGCTTCCGTGCTCCAGACTGTATGACCGGAAACATTTGAAAATTGTTGGAGGCAACAGTTTGGCCACGCGAGACTAGTCAGTGAGCAACTCAGTAAGTCAAAATCAGTCATTCAGCCAGCCAGCCAGTGACTGGTCAAACAGTAAAATGGTCGGTCAGGAAGGGAGGATGGGGCTTGCCCAGCCCATCTCTATGCAAATTCCGATGCAAGCTTCCTGTGTCCAGTCTCTCTCTCTCTCTCTCTCTCCCCCTCTCCTGCTGTGTATGAGTGGAGAAGGCCCCCCCAAGGGAATACTAGGAAGGATGTCTGACTGGTGAATGGGCCTCTGTTACTGAGGTCTGTGGTCTAACTAGATTCCCATAATCATCCGGTGTACAGCCCAGGGATTAACACACTGACACAGAAAACGGAATGGATTTATAGAGAGAAAAATGTCTGACTGTGATACACACACACACACAAATATATTATTACAGCACATGGATCTATACAGATTACTAATCCTCGCAACCACACGCACCGTACACACGCGCACGCACACACACACACACACACACACACACACACACACACACACACACACACACACACACACACACACACACACACACACACACACACACACACACACACACACACACACAATGCCCATATCCCCCAGTTACAGTGCAACCAGCTCCGTCATGGCATTCCTTCAGTGATTTTTTTCGGCCAAGCTGCTGGCTGGCTGGCTAATTAAGAAAGGACTGGATGCACTGTGGGGCTGCGGCTAGACCCTGAACATTATCATCAGTCTAGCAGATATATCCATGAATGTCTCTGGCTGTGTCATTGGTGGAATATGTGGGATCGTGTCCATTTGTCCATCTGGTTCATCAGACAGACTCATCACAGAGACTCTGAGAACTGGGGACATGTAACTGTTCATTATAATGGGAGATCTGGGGACAGCTATCTGGGCATTATGATGGGATTTCTTTCCACATTGTGTATATTTTTCTCGTTTCTTCATGTCTCTTGTTCTCTCTCACGCCTCTCTCACTACGTTCCTTTCCCTGATGTTCTTTGGGTATCATTTATGAAATGTCAACAGAACTAAGTTTGGATGAATCTCAATTTATTAGAAAATCAGGCTAGCAAGAGGAGATTTTAGTAACAATACTTTTTTCAACAGCCATGATTCCATAATTTGGCAAGCAAATTTTAAGCAAACTTTTGAAATAGAAAAAAGGGGGAAAGAATACATGCACATGATGAACATTATAAAATCCTACTATAAAATGAAAACAAAAACAAAAAGACCTTTCTGTCAGTCTTCATTCATTTTATAATTTGGTCCCCATGCCTTTGGGTGATTTTTGTCACTGTATATTTGCACATACATGAAATTTGTCGTCTATATTTACCCATCCTAACTATTAGGAGCAGTGAGCACTATTAGTACAGCGCTCAGGGAGCAGTTAGGCGTTAAGTGTCTTGCTCAGGGACACTTCAACACATAGACTGAGGCCGGGGCATGAACCAAGGACCTTCTGTTTCCCGATCGGCCTCCCTAGCCACTCAGCTATGCTCCACAACCTTTTTTTCCCTTCACTGTGTTGACCAATTGATCTAAAATTACACATGGGCATTGACCATTGGAAGCTGATTTCCCAGTTAGGGACTGGCAAAGATGATATTTCAATATTTGTGAACTCAAAAGACTCAGGTGACCAGGTCAAAACAGTTCAATTGCAGGACAACAGAACCGCTCTTGTGGGACAATCAACTAAAGTCAACGTCATTGTCAAAGCATAGGTTTACAGGTGTACAAAAAAAGTATACGCTTTTGTAGTATAAGCTCTCTCATTGTCGGTTGTAGCAAGGGTTGGGTATCGAAATTAGGTTCCAAGTAGGAACCGAATCCAAATTGCTGGGCACTGGTTACCCATAACGAGGAAAATTATGAATTCTTAATTATTTAAGGGTCCAGTATTATCCTATAAATAGAGCATGCAATAAGCTTTAAAGCTGCACTATGTAACTTTCCTCTTCTACCCCGGAATTGACCCTGTTTCCCGCGCTGAAACTTTTACCCTTTTACCCCTAATAGAGCCTGCCTGCTTGCTCAGGGGATAAATTGAATCTTGACCATCAGGTCAAAATTCGTGTCAGATCCTGTGTCTAGGTGAGACATGACCTTTGACACGATCTGAATGTCTCAATAGAAGAGCAAGGAGACAAAATACAACCACCCCAATTGAATGAGTTATATCATACTATAATCATACTATAATTCTAGTAACCTCTGTAGTGGTGGTGAGTACGTGAGTGAAGATACCCGGTTCTCCTCACTGGCTGGACCAATTGCTCTGATTTTGCACACAGCCATTGACCATTACCATCTGAACGCAACTGTGAAGCCCGTTTTTCAATTTCATCAAATCTTAGCTTCTTATTAGCGTTTTTGTGTCAAACACTGTCGCCATGGTTACGGGGCTGCCCAGCTATGGGACGAACTGCCTCCCGGGTTGCCAGATCATGTGCGCATATCCCCCCACGGATGCGCTGCGCCGACCGGGTATGGTCTAGTCATACTATAATTCTAGTAACCTCTGTAGTAGTGGTGAGTACGTGAGTGAAGATACCCGGTTCTCCTCACTGGCTGGACCAATTGCTCTGATTTTGCACACAGCCATTGACCATTACCATCTGAACGCAACTGTGAAGCCCGTTTTTCAATTTCATCAAATCTCAGCTTCTTATTAGCGTTTTTGTGTCAAACACTGTCGCCATGGTTACGGGGCTGCCCAGCTATGGGACGAACTGCCTCCCGGGTTGCCAGATCATGTGCGCATATCCCCCCACGGATGCGCTGCGCCGACCGGGTATGGTCTAGTTGTATTAACTTAGACAAAATTACATTTTATTCATAACAAAAAAGTTACATTGTCCTGCTTTAACTGCTACTGCTTTCCATTGTGTTGTGATGGAATAAACATATGAGAGGTTACTATTCATTAAAATTGACAATTAGTTATGTAAGTTTACAGAGTCAATTGTGTTTGGTTAATTTAAATGACCCATGCCAGTATTTACAGGACAAAAAGTTTCAGCATTGGTGTTATCTCAGGTACCACTAATATACTAATATACACAGTTTGTACCAGTAATAGTCAATATTAGTTACTTCAGTTATCACTTAAAAGAATAAAGATATTTTTGACCTCTTTTCGTACCATGGAACTGAAACGGGTAATCGATAAGAACTGGAATCGATAAGCAGAACCGGAATTGATCAAATCCTAACAACTTACGATTTCTGTAGCTTCAATTATTGTATTTTTTTTTGTTGATCCCATATTCTGCCTAAATCTGCAAGATGCATCTACTCTGTGTTTGTTTTCATTGCCAAAAAATCCCTCTATTGCGTTGGGCATGGTGTAGGCAGTGGAACACGGTGACATGTTGACAAATGTGTGCGCAGTTTGATTGACATCAAACACAGGCTCCCCTTCATCTCCTGTCCTTCACTTTCCCTTTCGTCTTCATCACTTTCCTCCACATCTGTTCACACCTGTCTCATTTCCTGTCATCTCTTCTTCCTTGTCCTCTCCTGTCCTCCCCCTGACCTTTCCACCACAGCTCACAGACTTTTCCTGTACTAGGGTTTTCCACGTCCCTCCATCACACATATATTTTGTACTCCTCTCCATCTCCATCAGCACTCTTCCACCACCCCCCTCCCTCCCTCTCCCTCTCTCCCTCTCCCTCTCCCTCTCTCTCTCTCTCTCTCTCTCTCTCTCTCTCTCTCTCTCTCTCTCTCAGTCCTCTCCATGCTCTCTCTTTTTCAATGTCTATGTCTATATCTGTCTTTGTCCGTCTCTATTCTGTGTGTATATATTCACTCCAGCCCTCCACGGTGGTGGAGGTGAAGCAGAGGACATCATGTTACATCTGATTTAAGTGAGGACGGCCGGGGCGCTGAGCACCGCCATGGGCCGCTACTCTCTGCCGAGCTGCACTGCTTGAGTGAGAAGTTTAAAGAGTGAATGACTGGTGACAACACTGAAATGATAGCAATGATTCCACAGCCAAAGCCTGGTGTGCTGTCAGGGCTGCTTTCCGAAGGCTGTAAGCGGGTCACACTGCTTGCTTGCTGCCCTACTGCTGCGCTATAGCACAGCCAGTGGTGGACAAGCAGGGCCTTCATGAATACGGATTTTTGTATTCGCAGCTGTGTGTTCTGATTGGACTAAACCCTGAGCAATCCGGGCGGGCATGAATCATAGCAGACCTACAAATTCACAATCCCTCACAATGCCTTGCGGTGTGAGCTTGATCTGCTATTTCTGATCATAGGCATATTGCTGCCGTTTTGAAGTGAAACTTAGCAATCTCATTCATTTAGTTTATGGAATAACTCAGAAAATGATTGTTCAAGCCTATCCTATCTATGTTCAGAATGCTATGATGCGTAATGATTGCATGCTCTGACAGCAGGCTATGAAATACAAGATCAACTTCACTCCATCGCAACCTGTTTGTTAGCCTATTAATAATGCTGCACACTTGTAACTTTGTTGGATAAAAGCACACCAAACTGTGAATGTACTGAATGGCAACAGGAATGAGTGAATGGCGACTGCCACTGTACCACCCGGCTACCCTGGACGTCACATGCCCAATCTAACTTCTTAAACAAACTACGGTATATATAAACTCACCAATAGTAATTAAAGTAAATTAAAGTATTTACACACTGTTGATTGTAGATAGCATTGAGCATACAGTTGTTTTTTCTGCTTTTCTGGCACGAGTGCTGCTGTATTAGCACCCCCCCTTACATTGAGTGAAGGCACAACGTTAAGTAGGCCTACAGTATGATTTGACAATCAACCATGAATGGATTAGGAGATCCACTGTCTAAATTTGGAAAACGTCAACATTTTAATGGCAATGGATTGATATTAAAAAGAAAATGTAGTTTGTAATTTGTACTTTTGAATATTTAAGTATATTTAAAAGCATGTACATTTGAATACAGTACATAACTATTTATTAAGCTAAATACTCCAGTACTTTAACTCAAGTACAAATATGACAGAGCAACTTTCACTTGCAGTTGAATAATATTTGACCAGGAGTATCTATACTTTGACTCAAGTACTCAGTGGCGCGGGAAGGGGGGGGCTACGGGGGCTGCAGCCCCCCTGGTGATGGGAAGGGATTTATTTTATTTATTTTTTATTACATTTAAATTTAATTAAAAGAATTAAATAACGTAACCCTAACCTAACCCTAACCCTAACCCTAAAACCGAAATAAAGGAAAGGAAAAAAAGTGCCAAAACCCACCCAAACCCGCACATTTTTCGACCCGAACCCGCAAAAAAATTGCGCGCGCGGAAGGGACGCATGCACGCGCGCTGCGCGTGCGTGCATGCGTCAAGCGGATTCCCCCGACGCTCAGCCCCCCTGGCTATTAAGTACTTCCCGCGCGCCTGCAAGTACTGAGGTTGAGTATGAGTAGTTTGTCTAACACTGAGGGCAGCAAGTCAGCACAGACCCTTTTCACAGCAGACGTCTTGACTTGGTAAACACAGCTGAAAGTAATAACATTAATTGTGGGTGTGCTTAGTTTAGGACAGGTCCAGTATGGTTAGCTTCATGCTGGCACGCAGAAACACCTAAATGACACACATCCACGATTAATGTTATTACCTTCAGCTGATAGATAATACACAGCTGTGAATAGTTGTATGCAATCAGTCAGACTCAATTCCTGAAATTCTCAATTCAGCTAGGTTATTAGGTTATTTGCCTTTCTTCTTCTAGCCATTTTACTTCTTTCACCACATCCTCCTTTTTCCACTTCCACTTACAATTTCCCAGTCCTGACTATTGCTGTGTAGCCGCTATAATCATAATTTGTTCTTAAACAATTAAAACGTGCAAACCTTTCAAACCTCCAGTTTTTGCCAAGATTCTCCCGTGTTTAGCCTTCTTTCCCGCTGTGTACGTTTAAATATTTTCTTCTTTACCTTTTCTAAATAAAAACAAAATAACAAATACAAATCCCTATTGTGCACTATTTTTGTTGTATGAACTGAACTGTGGTCATGAATAGCATTGTTTCTATAGACTGGTTGCTTCCTTGTTTTGTGTTTCGTTGAACAAACAGCAAATGCCAAAGTGGACTTATTTCTTTGAAGGAACTGAACTGCATTGATGTTGAACTGTTTGTTGAACTGAGCTTAATTGAATATAACCTTTGAGAATTGAATTGATGTTGTGGTTGAGTTCATTTAATTTGTGTATTTCATACTGTACTGTTCTGCAAGTAATTTGTGTTGTAAAAACTATCAGGGATACTGATAACCTAACCACCTTAATAATAACAACCCCTTACCCTTAGAGAAAATATAATGCTTTGGCTACTTTTGAGAGAGAGAGAGAGAGAGAGAGAGAGAGAGAGAGAGAGAGAGAGAGAGAGAGAGAGAGAGAGAGAGAGAGAATGTGTTCCTAGATTAAATTAGTGCATGTACTGCACAAGTATGACTATATGATTGAGTGTGACAGGTAAGTGTGCATGGATGTACATGTACATGTACATCTGTACTCGCTGTATGTGAGAATATTGATATGATGGCTGTTTCGCATAATGATACACTGGCATGTCAATGTAATATATATAACATTTATGCCAATAAAGCCATTTTGAATTTGGAATGGGGAGTGTGGATGCACACATGTATGCAACACACAGACGCACGCGCGCACACGCACACGCACACGCACACACACACACACACACACACACACACACACACACACACACACACACACACACACACACACACACACAGCCCTTTACAGTATATTGATTTCCATTTGGATGTAGACACTTTAATAATATTTTTTTATGTGCAATACCTATAATAAAACGTATGGGCAGAGAGTGTAGTGACCTCTGCATGTCCAGTACAGTAGCTCAGTGTGAGTCAGACAGTGTTTGTGTGCTTGTGTGAAAATGCCTTGTCCTTGTCTTTGAGTGTATGTGCATGTGTGTGTGTTTGTGTAAGAGGGTGCAGACCAGGGGTCTCCAATGTTAGAGTGTTGGAGATCGCACACTGATGAGAAGTTTTCATGTGCGCTTTTTAAACCCGTCATTTAATACAAATCATTACGCACAGCCACCTTGCACACTGAGTCCGATATAATTGTATTAATTGCTGAAATGTTTGCAGAACAAAACAAAACAGTCATCATGCAGTGAAGGGTGACTGTGTGGTCCTCTCACATGTTGAAGACATGTGACAGAAATACTGTGTCCATTCTGAGGTAGCTAAAGAGCAAGTTTCACCTGCTGATCGATCACACACACACACACACACACACACACACACACACACACACACACACACACACACACACACACACACACACACACACACACACACACACACACACACACACACACACACACACACACACACAGTTTAATTGGCATCCAAATTGTATAATTAAATCGGAAAACACTTGGTAATAAGCCTTTCCTGAATCCGCAGCCTTCATTCTTCAGGGTATAGGCTAACAGCCTCAAACCAATACAGCCAAGATGATGTGAAAAATTCGGAGAATTGACCCGATCCGAAACTATTAATGAATAATGACGGACAAAAGGTTCGGAGGCAGTGTGTAAACGTGATTGACACGAGGTCGTATCATTATAATTTTTTTTACGTGTGAGGAATTTCGTACCAGTGTGCACGCTGCTTGAAAGCAACTTTGAGGGGTGGAAAAATATGGGGAGCTACTGTATTGTTTTGATTTAATTGCAATACATCCATTTTACACGAAATAATATACATACATAATGTTTCCTACTTCGTTACCACTATTACCATGCTTTTTATGCATGTTCTTGGTATTTTGGCAAAGCAGCAGTGCACTGAAACTTTGGGGTCAAATGGACAACAATTTGCGCCACCTCCCACCCCTCTGCTTGGACCAGATCTACCAACGTATAGCGAGGCACAAGCCTGTCCATTGCTATTTTCTGCACCTACTGTAAGTTGTCAGAGGTAAAGTGGTAAAGTTCCTGCTTTGTGGGTCCGAGTTCCACCGTGGTGCATCCGACCCGTGTTCGGGGGAGGTAAGCTGGGCGGGGATGGTGATAATTGTCACTGTACGTAATCCTACGGGCTGTCTGCAGAGTGTTGATCGGGAGGAGTAGGACGAAGGCTCTACGTCCTCCCGATGGGGGCTCCTCACTGGTACAGTAGGTGAGTCAGTGGGATACAACAGCAGTGACAACACAGAAATGTGTGTGGGGAGGAATCAATTGGCATAGCAACTTAATTGGGGAGAAATGGGGGTAAAAAAAAACAACAAAAAAGTTGTCGGAGGCAAAACACAGATACAGACATCTCCGACATCACACAAACCCACTTTATATACGTTATGCTTGTCTGTTTTACTTTGGTATGAGTCCGTCAAGCTGGAAAACATTTTGCATGTTTTTTTTTTTAATGCATTCTAACCCACAAATGACAGTGGTTAAATGCTTATATTCAACAAAACTGCTATGCATGATAATGCTTGGAGAATATTGTAGGCATAATATCCATATTGGTTTCTTCTTAATAAAAGGCTTACCGATTGTAGATTATTACACAGGTTTTATTTGGCTTGAACAATTAGGGTTAGGGTTAGGGTTTGGCAATTCTTAAGGTGCTTAATAGGGAGGAGACACATAGTGTACAGAGTACAGCAGACTGTCACCTGGCTTTTGCCTTTCATAGTCCAGTGTACTCGAAGCACTGGAACAGGAATGCACAGTAACAGGAAGGCATGGACACAAAAAAATAACTGCTGGATGGACCTCCTATGGATGTCTGTTTGGTCTGATTTGCGGCCACTGGATAGATAGCGGACCCAAAGCGGGCCCGTCCGCCTAGGTCTGGTGGTCATTTTGTGGACATGCACCTGCATGGTAATTTGGAGATTATGAACTGGGTTCAACAGACTAATGCTTCTTACTGGACCAGTGTCAGACATGATTTTACTCCACCTGCTATTGGCGGTCCGTTTAAGGTGCCATAGATTTGTTCTCGCACGTTCTGCACCTCCCACACGAGGACATCAGTTTGATCTAGTATAAATTACATTTCTGAGGCTTACAGTATCTTCCATGACACTCTGAACATTACCAGTAAACTGTTTGCTCTGTAACACTCCCACTGATAATATATTCAGCCTAATCCAACCCACTTCGCCACAGGTACGCCACCCTTCTCCAATACAGGAAATTGCCAGTCGCCATGCCATTGACCGTGCTTCACACCGCTTCGCCTCTTTCCCCAAAGTTAGTGCTCTAAATCTGAACTCTGTGTTAAATTAACACTTTGTTTTACTGCGTACCAGAGCTGCTTTCAATTCCCAAGTTTCAGTTAACAGGTAATTCCTGTGTGAGAACAGTGAGATATCAGGAAGGGAGAACTGAGGGGAGGAGAGGATGAGAGGGGAGAGAAGAAGGAGAGGAGAGGCATGTGCTATCCATGCTGCATGTCCCTACAAGCAGCTATGGAGTAAAAGGGGGATTAGAAAAGTAGAACACTAGGTTGGAACACCAAAATAGAACAGGACCCCTGAGAAGGAGATCATGGTGAGAGAAGGAGAGAGAGAGAGCGAGAGAGAGAGAGAGAGAGAGAGAGAGAGAGAGAGAGAGAGAGAGAGAGAGAGAGAGAGAGAGGGGAAGGACACAGGGAAGGGAGGAAGAGGAGGTCTAAAAGAGAGAGAGACAAACAGATGCAAAGGAAGGACAGAGAGAGGAGGGTGAGGGTCTAGAAGAAAGAGGAAAGGAGGAAGGGAGTGAGACAGAACAGGACAGAAATAGACGACAGGAAAAGCCGCTCTGACGGATGGAGGAGGACAGACGGAGAGGGAGGAAGTAGAAAACGGACGCAGGGAGGGAAACGACTGGGGGGCAGCGGGGGGGGGGGGGGGGGGGGGGGGGCGAGAGGTGACATAATGTAGGGTAAGTTCAGCAGACTCCGTCAGGACTGGAAGGAGAGGCAAGGACACAGGCAGAAGTGACAGCGGCTATAGCCCTGGGACCTGGACGATACACACTTCTCTATGTGGGAAATAGAGAGCGGAGGTGAGACTGGTAGACAGAGGGAGAGAGATTGTTAGAGAGGAGAGAAAATCAGGGAGAGGTGGAGAAAGAGAGAGAGATTAAGTACATAAGTATGGTTTAGTTAGGGGGAAAAGGGTGTATGTTTCAATGTATGTGTGAAAGAGACAGAGCGGGGTGAGAGAGACAGAGAGTCCATGACAGAGAGAGAGAGAGAGAGAGAGAGAGAGAGAGAGAGAGAGAGCGGAATAGAAACAGACAGAAACAGAGACAGAAAAAGAAAGGCCAAGAGACATGCAAAGGTGGCTCTAAGGGAGAGAGTGGGCACGTACTGTCTGTGTCTGTGTGTGTGTGTGTGTGTGTGTGTGTGTGTGTGTGTGTGTGTGTGTGTGTGTGTGTGTGTGTGTGTGTGTGTGTGTGTGTGTGTGTGTGTGCGTGTGCATGTACTGTACTGTGTGCACGGCCAGCTTGTGCCCTCTTTAAGCAGAAAATACATAGCTCTGGGCTTTTAGAAGCCATTAACTGTCCAACCGAAGACAAGGTCAACCAGGGAGAGCGTCTCGCAGAGTGCACAGCAAAATAAAGACTAAGTGTGTGTGAGTGGGAGGACAACTTTATTCACACACACTCCCTACAGAGGCCATCTCCTAGTCCTCTGCCCACCCAGTATGTTCTTCAAAGAATAGCTACATTCTTGAGGGCACTTATTGATGGGCAGGGACATATCTGTGACTTCCAAGGTCACCAGTTTTCAGGCCCACATTGCCGCACGGCCGCAGTTTATCTTTATACTTATTTGATACTGCATTTTTATTTACCTCCCCCTTTGACCTTCTGAAAGATGGATTTTCAGACCTGCTTTGAAGGAGGCCAGTGATCCACAGTTTTTTAGATATGGTGTGAGGGCATTCCACACTTTGGTGGCAGTACAGTAGAAAGAGAATTTACCCATGTTTGGTACTATACTATATCATGTTTTATATACATGAAAATGGCAATAAATATATTGTAGAAAAAAATCTATATATACTGTATAACGGAGGCAGCGTGTAATCACCTGCTGTGTATAAGCACCTCACCAGGGATCCACTTGCGTAGACTCACCAGCGTGCCATTGCTGCACTGAAGGCCGCAAGGAAGGGAGAAATCAGGGACCTTGCAGGAAATCTTTTATAGTCAACTAAAAGACAAAATGCAGTAATTTATTGCCTTCTCTATAAGCACCAACAACTCATGAAGCTGAATTGGGAATATTTATTTGTGTAATAACCAGTAATCAGTGTACTAATCTAAACAGTTAATTTTATTACAGCCTGTGAACTCAACCATCAGCAGTTTTGTCTGAAACACAGCCTAGCCTGGTACACTCTACAAGTCCACTTGTAGAGCAGAAAAGCATGCGCTTGAAAGTGTGTTGTGACAGTTGTCACGTTGAACTCTGCGGGCCAGTTCTGCTTATGCCCACCTAAGCACCCTTATTACTTACGTGTATATAATTACCACCACTTACTGGCGAATCAAAGTACGCATGTTGGGAAACCATGCGGAAGCATGTCGTTCCCCTAATGCCTTCAAGGTTGCCTGCAGCCACCTTTAATCTCAGAAAATTATGTTTTTCAATTGGAATGGTCACTCTAGTTTCAAAGTTGTATGCAGTGCTGCATAATGAAGCCAAAAAACATCACTAGGAGCATTATTGAATGGAGCAGCAATGCCCACACATTCACCTCATAGAAGAAACGTGCATTTCATATTTCATCTTAAAGTGTACTTAAGTTTCTATGAATATAGTGTCATTACTCATACTCAAGACTCTTCTGGTGACTCTGCAATTCACGTCCTTCTAGACCTAAGTGCATTTGATATGTTGGATCACACCACTAGTATCCTTTCTTGGCCCTTCACTATTCTCCATTTATACGCTTTCTTTAGGTCATGTCATCCGTAAGTGCAATATCCTCATTATGCAATATCAATAATACTCTTATGCAGGCGACACATGCACACATCTCTATCTTCCAATTAATAACTCATGAGCTTCCCTTATGGCCTGCTTAGTAGGTACATTGTTGGATGACCCAGAATTTCCTTCAGCTTAAAGCTGATAAATCGGTGGCACTCTCAGCTTCAGATCCCACTTCCAAGACAGTCTTGGCTCCATGTCAGCCAACCAGTGGGAAGATATTTGGGTGAATTACTTGCGGCTCACGTACAAAGAGTCGTTCAATCATACTTTTTTTTGCACCTGAGAAACGTCTCTAAAATAAGATTTGTTTGATCTATTCAAAAATCTCAATAGAGTTGTTAATGTCCTCATCTCATCTCTCAACTCATACCTCAGCAAATGCTCAATACTCCACCTGCAATTGGTGCAGAATGCGACTGTCCAATGTCCAAAAGAAAGCAAATTCAAACTCAGTCTAAGATCAGTCTATGCAGCTATGGCAAGTCAGCCTTCTCTTACCACCCGTCAAACTCTTCAATCAATCAATCAATCAATCCATCAATCAATCAATCAATCTTTATTGTCACATCATATTACAGGTAATATGGGTGAAATTCTTGATTTGCAGACCCATCATCGTTAAAAAATAGAGAACTAGAAACAGTGCTCCTCGGAGCACAGGTCTCTGCCAGTAGAGGGGTGCCAGGACACTCAGTCATTTCAAATTCATGTAAAGGTTATTTTTTCACTTCTAATTTGTAGATAATGGTCTATAGAACAATTTGGCTCGAAGATATATAAACCAGATTTAAAAAAAAATATTGTTTTTGCCCAATTTCCAAAACGGCCAAAATCGGAATTATGATGTTTTGATACATTTCTTAATTTCCCCCACAATTGCTGTGTAATATTTTCTTATATTGCTATATCAAGTCAATACTGTGTGAGCAATCAACTGGAGTTCAAATATTGATGTTTTGAATATTCTGGTATGGAAAGAAATAAAGACGGCTGCCATTTACATCGAATTACTTCAAATTACACCTAACTTCTATTAGGCCTGGACAGTCAGTCATTTCAAGTTGTTGTGAAAGTTTACTTTTCACTTCTAATTTGAAGATAAGGGTCTATAGAACAACTTTAGTTAGAGTGTCAAGAAACCAGATTGAAATGTTTTTTTGTTTTTTTTACCCATTTTCCAAAATGGCAACAATTGAAATGAGTCTACATGTACACTGTAGGTCAGATTTCCAAAAATCTTAACCTTGAAGCCAAATTGTGTTTTATGGCATGGTTTTAGGGGTAATAAGGGGTGCTGGATCCAAATCTGCTCTATGCCCAGCTCAGAAATGGCTCAGAAATGTCTGATAATGGCTCAAAATGGACCATTTAAAAGTGGCGGCCACCACTATGCTGAAATATATTTAAAACATAAACTTTTGACTAAACCAGGTATAAACTGGATTTCATTTTGCTTTATTGGGTTTTCTTATGGGGAATACAATCACATATTCTGATTAGAGATCAAATGTGAGGAAAGTGCTTATATTGGGTAAATTGTCATGTATTGGTGAATAGATTTACCAACCAACTTTATCCCATGACTTTATGACATATCTGCTGTACAATAAGTACATACAATATATGGATTTGAAAAGCTCCCGACCTGGGGATTGAGCTGGGCCATCAGGTGTATAGGGAAGATGGGCTACTCAGTGGGGATACAGTGAAGGGACATGGCATATTATGGGCCAGGGTGTGAAGGTTGGTGCAAAGCTATCAGAACCCACTGTCTGGATGAGTGTAACAAGGCTATGGAGCCCCTCAGGTGGGTAGAGGGGGGTATGGAGTGGGTGGTGGGTTTGGAGGTAATAGGGGGTCTGGTTTATAAGTTTAGTGAGCCTAGGATGCATATCGGGTAAAGGGGAGTATGGGGGTCACTGGATAGATCCCTGGGCACTTGGAGCATGGAAGATCAAAGTTATGGGGACCAAGAAAGCACTCCATCGGCTGATTCCCTAATAGAGCCTATGAGAGTCTAGTAAGGCATAGAACACCCAAGTCTAGCCTATTCCAGCCGGACCCAGCCCTATATAGCCTAGTACAGTCATCTAACTACCCCCATACCCTAGGCTATTCTCCCACTGGGCTGGACTTGGGTGTACTGGAAAGTGCTGAACTGCTGGGCTCTGGTGGGCTGTATTGGGCTCTGGTGGGCTGTGCTGGGCTCTGTTAGGCTGTACGGGGCAGTACTGCACTATAGCCTAGAAATGTTCATGTAAAACTATTGGCCGTGGACACAAACTCATGTAAAACTATTGCCCGTGGACACAGTGGTTAATCTCAAGTAGGGATGTCCGATATTATCGGCCTCCCGATATTATCGGCCGATATTAGCATAAAAATTGATATCGGGAAAATATCGGTATCGGTTTTTGAAAAAAAAAAAAAAAAAAACCTTTTTTTTTTTTTTTTTTTTGCTTTATAAATAAGTTACAGGAGTTCTTACTGTATATGGTGTGTGTGATATGAAATTTGAGCTTACCCTAATCACAATAATCCCCGCATATATCGGTATCGGTTGATATCGGTATCGGTAATTAAGAGTTGGACAATATCGGTATATCGGTTATCGGTAAAAAAGCCAATATCGGACAACCCTAATCTCAAGTGCAAAGGGGCTACAGGGCTGGTGAAAGCCCAAATTAAGAACCTATTGTTTATTATATATATATATATATATATATATATATATATATATATATATATATATATAACAGAGCCCAGCAAAGCCCACCAGAGCCCATTATAGCCCATTATAGCCCACCAGAGCCCAGCAGTCCGGCACATTCCAGCACACAAAGTCCAGCCCACTGGGAGAATAGCCTAGGGTATGGGGGTAGTTAAATGACTGTAATAGGCTATACAGGGCTGGGTCCAGCTGGAATAGGCTAGACTAGAATGTTCTAGGCCTTAATAGACTCTAATAGGCTCTATTAGGCTGTACTAGGCTCTTGTCAGCCCTGTAGCCCCTTAGCACTTGAGATTAACCATTGTGTCCACGGGCAATAGTTTTACATGGGTTTGTGTCCACCGGCAATAGTTTTACATGAACATTTCTAGGCTATAGTATAGTACTGCCCCGTACAACCTAACAGAGCCCAGCACAGCCCACCAGAGCCCATTATAGCCCACCAGAGCCCAGCAGTCCGGCACATTCCAGCACACAAAGTCCAGACCACTGGGAGAATAGCCTAGGGTATGGGGGTAGTTAAATGACTGTAATAGGCTATACAGGGCTGGGTCCAGCTGGAATAGGCTAGACTAGAATGTTCTAGGTCTTACTAGACTCTAATAGGCTCTATTAGGCTGTACTAGGCTCTTGTCAACCCTGTAGCCCCTTTGCACTTGAGATTAACCACTGTGTCCACAGGCAATAGTTTTACATGGGTTTGTGTTCACCGGCAATAGTTTTACATGAACATTTCTAGGCTATAGTATAGTACTGCCCCGTACAACGTAACAGAGCCCAGCACAGCCCACCAGAGCCCAGCAGAGCCCACCAGAGCCCATTATAGCCCACCAGAGCCCAGCAGTCCGGCACATTCCAGCACACAAAGTCCAGCCCACTGGGAGAATAGCCTAGGGTATGGGAGTAGTTAAATGACTGTAATAGGCTATACAGGGCTGGGTCCAGCTGGAATAGGCTAGACTAGAATGTTCTAGGTCTTACTAGACTCTAATAGGCTCAATTAGGCTGTACTATTCTCTTGTCAGCCCTGTAGCCCCTTTGCACTTGAGATTAACCACTGTGTCCACGGGCAATAGTTTTACATGGGTTTGTGTCCACCGGCAATAGTTTTACATGAAAATGTCTAGGCTATAGTATAGTACTGCCCCGTACAACCTAACAGAGCCCAGCACAGCCCACCAGAGCCCATTACAGCCCATCAGAGCCCAGCACAGCCCAGCACATTCCAGCACACCCAAGTCCAGCCCAGTGGGAGAATAGCCTAGGGTATGGGGGTAGTTAGATGACTGTACTAGGCTATAAAGGGCTGGGTCCAGCTGGAATAGGCTACACTAGAATGTTCTAAGCCATACTAGACTCTAATAGGAGCTATTATGCTGTACTAGGCTCTTGTCAGCCCTGTAGCCCCTTTGAACTTGAGATCAACCACTTTGTACACGGGCAATAGTTTTACACAAGTTTGTGTCCACGGCCAATAGTTTTACATGAACATGTCTAGGCTATAGTGTCCCCGAACCACACTTTGGGAACCAGCCATGGACCCCTTTGGAAACCCTCTGTACACGGTGTACACAGAGTACATTTTCCATTGAGTTAATGCTGGCTGTGTACACATGTCCACTTCCAATAGTTTTGGAAAATAGCCTGCCACCCTGTGGAATTATGCTTGAACTGCAGAAAAGGACCCTAAATACAAAAAAAGGAAACAAAAATCATCCGTGGGACTGATGGGCGAACAAGTGGTGTCCACACGCAGAGGGGGCCAAGAGGACATTTAGAGTCCCCCCGGTGAATTTTCACGCCCCCACAGACTGTACAGTGGAACCCAGAAATTGGCCGTGTCCACAGGGACTCTGGCTCGTGGACACAAAACGCTATAAATGTAATAATAATAATAATAATAATAATAATTAGGGATGTCCGATATTATCGGCCTCCCGATATTATCGGCCGATATTAGCATAAAAATTGATATCGGGAAAATATCGGTATCGGTTTTAAAAAAAAATAAAAAAAAATTTGCTTTATAAATAAGTTACAGGAGTTCTTACTGTATATGGTGTGTGTGATATGAAATTTGAGCTTACCCTAATCACAATAATCCCCGCATATATCGGTATCGGTTGATATCGGTATCGGTAATTAAGAGTTGGACAATATCGGTATATCGGTTATCGGTAAAAAAGCCAATATCGGACAACCCTAATAATAATAATAATAATAATAATGTAATGATAGTAATGTACATAGCAAGACACTGTAATGTTAGTTATTCAAGTAGATATATGGGTAGTGGAGACAAAAATGGAAATTAATGCTATTCCGACACGTACGTTAGCGCATAAACCTCTTCTGACTATTCTTGTGGAAATGTGCAGATAGCAGAAGAAATATTGTTTCTTTGGGAAATATGTGTGAAGTACCAGTTGCTACTCCTGATCCTGAATCCATAGATACCTCATTATGTTCATATTGGATAATCCAATCAAAAGTCATAACAGTTCCAATATTGTTCTATGGCTGGTGTGGGGTTGGGAACCGCTGACAGCCCCTAGAGGCCATTTTCTTTATCTGAGTGCTTGACACTCGAACCAGAAATGTTCTATAGACCCTTAACTTCAATTTAGTAGTGAAAATGAAACTTTCACATCAATTTGAAATTAAAACAACAAATTACCCATACTCGATCCCCTACTATATCTATTTTTGTCGATATGCACCAATACTGGAAAATGAAATGGGTAATATGCTTGAAGTACCAAATGCTACTCCTGATCCTGTATCCATACATATCTCATATGTTCAGATCGGATAATCCAATCAAAAATTACAATAGTTAACATATTTTGCTAGGGCTGGCAACTGCCGGCGCCCCCTAGAGGCCAATTTTTTATCTGGGTGAAAAAATCTTCGACCAGAATTGTTCTATAGACCCTTACCTTCAAATTAGTAGTGAAAACGAAACTTTTACATGAATCGTAAATGAAAATTATTTTTTACATTGACACAGAACCCCACTACAGGTCAGGTACGTTATTGTGGCCTCCTGGTGGCGCTATAATAGGCCAATGTGAAAAGGGTGCCATTTATTCGTAGGCCTGTCATGGCAATCGGACACTGCATTCATGAATTGAGGCATGTTGTTCCAAAAATGTGTTTTGCTAAATTAGACCTGCTGGTGGCGCTAAACTGGCCAATGTGAAAAGGGTGCCATTTCTTCCTCGGCCTAGTGGGAATGTGCGTGTGAAATTTCACAGAAATCGCATGCTACGTGCATAATTTGAGGCATTTTGTTCAAAACGGACCAATCCTGCAAACTTTGGAAGCCAACCTTAGCCAATGAGGATGGAATATGGGAAATCGGACAGATCCGTGTTGATCACATAACTATAGAGATACTATTTACCGACTTACGTGACGTTTGGATAATCTGTAGGAGTAATATTAAAAAAAAATCACACCCAGTGTGAAGTGGGCGGTGTGGTCACAGTGGTCATCACAGTGGGTGATTCACTAAAAAAAAAAACATAAATGTGTTTTTTTTAAGTACACAGTCCTATTTATAGGACTTCACATGTGTCATGTGTTTCACTAGCCAATCACAGTCCTGAATAGAGTCAACCAGTGTACAATGGTGGCCAATCACGGTGCAGGGTTAGGGGGGTACAATGGTGGCTATCACAGCGCAGGGTTGGGGGGGTGCCATGGGTGGGGGTCCAAACCTCACATATAGGGGCGGTTGCACCGACCAAAAATGGGTTTTGCACAAATCGGCCTCCTGGTGGCGCTATAACAGGCCAATGTGAAAGATTTGGGGCAGAGGTTCTGAATTGGCATCCAGGGAGTGTGTGTGTGCACAGTTTCGCAGCGACCGGGCCAACGGTGCCAGAGATTAGCTGCTCGCAGACGGACAGGACACACGGACACACGGACAAACGGACAAAACATACTCTCTCGCCATGCCTTTCGGCCTGGCGGAGACAATAAGATCATAAAGGGGAAGAGGAGAGGGGGGAGAGGAGACACATAAAGTGCATGATATGTAACTAATCTGCATAATAAATTAAGGGGATGTATCTAAAGTGCATAATAAAATAAGAGTCATGTATGTGTGAAGAGAGACCATTTAAAACACAGCTCAATCAGTCTGTGCGGTGGCAACAGGCTTAGCTCTTATTCAGGAATCCAGAAGTCTGGTGGTATTGCTCCTGATGCTCCTGTATCGTTTGCCTGGTCGTGGGTGTGACAGCGGTTTGAACAGACCTTGGCTGGGGTGGTGGATGTCCCTAATGATGCATTCAGCCTTAGGCACACATCGTCTCTCGTCTATGTCCTGGAGGGACGATGCGCTGTGCTGTTAGCACCACTCTCTGTAATGCCTTGTGTTCAGCTCTGGTGCAGTTGCGAAATCAGGCGAAATCTTCGAGATGTGAATTCAGAGGAATTTGAAGTCACAGATCTGTTCTCCCCAAGATTACCATAATTTACAGTCCGTCATCAATAGAAATCCCTAACCCAGAAGTGGGAAATCTAAAGGATCCAAACTTGCATGAATTGGGAAAAAATTCTCTCGCTTCCTCAATAGTCTCTCTCTGTTCACATTCACTGCCAGAGTCACTCTCTCCAGGTGCCAACATTCTGATTGGTAATCAACTCAATAAGCAGTGCAAGTACTCAAATTGTTTACTTATAAAGTAAAAGTATCAATATCACAATGTAGAAATACATTTTAAAAATTTACTTGAGTAAAAGTACAAAGGTATTGGTATCAAAAGTACCAAAAGTAGAAAGTTCTCATTATGCAGAATGTCCCATTTCACAATTTTTCAAATGTATTCGGGCCGCTGCACAGGCTACTAGACGGGAGGCGCCTCCCGTCTAGTAGCCTGTAGAAGTTCATTGCAACAGCACTGTGCGGAGGCGAAATCGAAAGAGAAACGTAACGTTGTGTTGACGGAGAGCGCATGGTCGATTGACCATCAGTTTGTATTGAGAGAGAGAGCATGAGGACCCGTATGAACCCAGACCCAAAAACAGCTTGGAGAGGCAGGCACGCAAACAGCTTGGAGACGCAGACAGACAGCCACGCATGCGCGCGACTCTCTATTGTATATTAGGATGTATAACAATCTCAATGTATGTTTTGTAATAACTTTTGATTTGTAGTAACTTCGTAAAGTAACTAGTAAATAAAGTTGTCAAATAATTGTAGCAGAGTAAAAGTATAATATTTGCCTCTGAGATGTAGTGAAGTAGAGGTAAAAGTAAAAAATACCTCAAAATTGTACTAAAGCCCAGTTCTTGAGTAAATGTACTTAGTTACTTTACACCACTGCAATCAACTGAATCAGTCTAGACTAGAGACTAGAGTGATAGGTGAGTCTTAGGTGGGGTTTCCCAACAACTGCCCAACTCACAGCAGTAATATGCACACCAGCCATAACATGAACATGAAATAACACAAATGGCTTCTTATAGAACATAAAACAGTACATTAATAGAAAATAAGAAAACGCATCATAATTGACACACTGCAAACAAAAAAATACTCCGGCTCTACAGCCTGTGAATGATCCAAGCACCACCAAAGAAGAGTACACCCAGAAATCACGTGATCACAACAACAAAAAAGATCGCCTCCTTCCATGTTAAAGGATTCATAAAAGTCTAATTTTCTTGGATTTCTGTTGTTTTCTAAGTAAAAAAAAACAAACAAGCCACATTCAAAAGGCCATAGCTCTGGAATGGAGGATCACAACCAACCCATTTTATAATGATCATGATGTTAAAGCTAACTTTGAATGACTTTTGATTAAATATAATGTGGACAGTGTTTCGAGACGTTTCGGGGAGAATGGTGAAAAAAGTTCATTAAGAGCCGTGGCCACAGCACAGCCGTGCCAATAACCAAGATACAGCACTCCCTCTCATGTCTTATTGCTTAATTAGTAAAGAATCACCCATTTCATCTGGCAAACATAACTCAAAAGATGATTTTATTTGACTTATTTTTGCAAGAGCAGACTGCAATTAATCATCTAGTGCAAAATTGTGATTCTCAACTCCACCCTGGGGAGCCATGGAGCATTGCTGGTTCTCATCAAGGCCTGGTAATTAGAGACAAATTTTGATCAGGTGAATGCAATTAAATACCTGTTAAAGTGGAAAACTAGAAGTAGTCCTGCACCCTCAGGGTTTGGAGTTGTAAATGATTGACAAGCAAACGTATTACAGTAAGTGTTTTAATTACCTAATAATTGAAGAATAACAACAAAAGCTGCAATATACTTTAATATCAGCAATTAAGCTGAAAGCAGTAGAGTGAGTGAGTAGGTGTCACATTATTCAAACTAGAAGTTCGGCCGGCTGCGCCGGCCTCACATCTAGCGCCCACGCCCACGTAGCGTCCACGCCCACGTAGCGCCCACGCCCACGTAGAGACCACTTGGCAGCGCCGATCACTGGCGTAGCGTCATGAGGGCTAGTGGGGCCATGGCCCGGTCAGTGAAGATTTGCCAGGAAAATGAATTCTGCTCCGACAACAATAGACACAGCCGCCGGCCGCCAGTGACGTTACTGAAGTGATACATTGGCTGGCCCATTCACACCTTTTACAAAGCTAAAGCTGCCTACTCCTGCCTATCAATGGTCCAAGTGTGACCTGTAAAGTAGCCTATCGTAGTCTGTAGGAGACATAAGCATGTCCTAAGAGGAGTCCAAAAGAGAATGGATCCTGGAAGTCATGAATTAAATTACAGAGGTGAGTAAATAACTACATGTGCTCAAGTACTGCACTTTACTGGATATCTATCTATCTATCTATCTGTCTATCTCTCTATCTCTATCTCTATCTCTATCTATCTCTCTCTCTATATATATATACATATCTAAATGTCGAAATGGCGGGGGGGAAATGGGCAATATATTGTTATTTAATATTGTTATTTTATTATGAGTATTAATAAGTTATGATGATTAATTATATCATATGATTATAATTTTTGATTAAGATATATGATCTTATAATAATCATGGGGCATGTATAATCATTATCTAATAATCAAATAATAATACAATGAGTCATCATACATCTTTTCGGTGGCGGGTGTTATACGGAAATGTGTGACCCTGTACAATCTGGTCAAAATGGCGGCCGTTTGTGTGTTGTTGCGCGCGTACACACACACACACACACACACACACACACACACACACACACACACACACACACAAGGAATGTGTGTGGAGATGGCGGCTGTTTTTGTGTGTTTGCACAACAGTGCATGTGGACACACGAATGGTGAGTTGGATGCGTCTTTTAATAATCAGAAGACGCACAGTACTGCACACACACACACACACACACACACACACACACACACACACACACACACACACGCACACGCACACGCACACACACACACACACACACACACACACACACACACACAACAAACTATACTATAAAACATTGGGCACATTGTCAAATAATATAAGAAAGAGGCAAACATGTTGAAAATAGCCGATCTGCAAGCTCACAACGCCTCTCAACGTGAGGGTTGTGAGCTTGTAGATCTGCTATTTGCACAATATTGACTTGTGGAACGGAGTCAAACAAAATGGGGGGGTCCCCAGTTCAAATATGATGTAGGGGGGGGGCGGGGGATAGCCACTGCCCTAATCGGACTGAAATTACAACATAATGCAGCCTAAACGTGCGTTGCACGGGGCGGTCCTGCCATTACGTTACATACCACAACTACAATGGACTAACGGAGCAGCAATAATAACATTCACCACACGAATATTGTTGAAAAAGTGATTGCACAGCCGCTGCAGGTATGACAACCACGTTAGCGTTAGCTACATGGCAACTATCACAGCGCCCTGTCCGTCGTCGCTGCGACTGACTGATGGCTACAGCCATAGATATATGTAAACACTACAGCAAGCTCTCTGCGATGCCATTGTCTGGAAACTGCTCGTAGCGTGACAGGACCAATGAGAGTGAGCGCTTTCGTTGTTGCTAAGATACGGTGCATGGCACACGGCGTCTCTACCCCATAGCTTGTAGATCTCTCACACATGATTGGCGTAGGCTGCGTTGCCAGGTCTGACTTTGTGTCTAAGCAATGGTCGGCTTATTTTTGCGCGCCTTTGGGCTCGTTCGCATAGTGCGCACGGCAGCGCTTGTTTAGCGTACGTCAGCGCGACGTGGCAACGGACGTGGCAACGTGAAAGGGAAGGTGCATGATGATTGGCTGGTGAAAAGAAACACCCGGACGTGAATTTTGAGTGGGCGAAGTGATTTGCATAAGTATTGGAGCATAATGCGTTTGATATTAATTGTACATCCTGCAAGTACAGTGATGGGATGCGAAGCAGCTGGTTTGACAGGCAGAATATTGAGGAATTTTGGGGGAAAATGTGGAGTTAGTTGGGCCATGTGTCTGCTTGGCCATTGAGCCCATACACTCGTGTACACTCCATGACTGTGGCCGTCAATTATGGTAGCAAGACAAGATGGTGGATGTGTCACTTTGCAAAAGTAAAGTAGTGAGAAATAGATCACTTAGAAAAGAAAAGGAGGCTTCTTGAAAAAACCTGCTGGGAAAAAAAAGAAAAGGAAAAAAGTTCCCTATTTTGATGGACATACTCGTTTGAGGTGTAACATTGCACAGGCTTATTCCTTAAGTGCATTGGTGTTCTTTACCTTGCCTGCGGGCATTTGGTATTTATGTGGACATTCTGGTGTGAGGCGTGCAATTGCATGAGCCTGTTTCTGAAGTATGTCGGTGGTTTTTACCTCACCTGAGGGGGTTTGGTATTTTTGGTGACTCGCTGTGCAATGAAATGGGAGAGGTACAGATGCTGCTGCAAATTGAAGACTATAAATCCACTCTTTTTCAAATCCTTTTAAAAATGTTAGCTTGTTGGATGGCGATGGTAGGATATTTGCATAAAAGCCTATTGTTGAAACAAAGGATAAAACAAAATTACTGTGTGAGGGGTTTTTCTTTTCATGATGAACATATACACTCGATATAGAACCCTATGAACCCAAACAATTCTCTAAGCTTGCAGAAATTATAAATGTTTATGGAAATCCCTGGAATTGTTTGTTGCTTTAAACTGTTTCTGCAGTGTGTGTGCTCTGTGTGTAATGGAATGGAATGGAAATAAATAAGTGTGCCTGATCAGTGCCAGGTTGTGCGCCAAGCGCAAGTTATGAATTCAAAGTAGGCTGAAACGTAGGCCTATTGTGTAAGAGTGAATTATTGTGCAATTGAAATGCTGAAGGAATGGAAAAAGCATCTTCTTAATAGCCTGGTTTAGCAACATCTTAGAAGTTTATTGGCTCTTGTAAGGAGCAATGTTTTCAGTGTTGAAGGAAACAAAATTAAATAAAAGCACTCATGGATGATAAAGATTCATAATATTTAGCCAAGCCATTTTGCAACTGCAGTACAGGGACTCACTTCGCCTATAGGGTGACCATAATTGCAGTCCCCCAAAACGTAACCCTTCATGCACATATTCACACATACATGCTCCATAGAGCACCAAGTCTGACGTAATTTATGCATCCTACCTGGGTCGCGTTTTTGTCCCCCCATTCTGAATTCCCATAGACATGTTTAATATCTCGTCAAATAAGAACTGTGTTCCAAAAATAAAAAAAATATTTTTGATGGTTTGACTCATATGGATATAAAGCATCAACTCAGGTGAAAAAACGCTAATGTTACTTCCGCCAAATTTGTTAAATTTTCACCAGAAACAGACTGTATCAAATATGAGTGACTGATTATCATAAACGATACAGAGCCTCCTCCCTGACAATATCGACGAGACAGTTTGTTTATTTTTGGATCACAATTCTTATATGAGACGATTCTAAGATGACCCAATGTTATTCTCCATAATAAAGAAATTACTTCCGCGACCCAGGGGATGAACGACTGACGTCAGGACTTCTGTACTCTAGTGGCATTTATTTTAGCACACCTAGTGACTGCACCATGGATGGTGGTTAGGCTATTGAGTCGGACAGAACAAGATAAATGTCTATGTAAGTGCTGAAAACAAGTATAATATTAATATTATTATTTTAATTATGACAACTGGGACAATATGGTTGTCAATGTTGAAAAATGGCACATTTTAGTGGTTTATAGATATCTGTCAGGACACCCAGCTTAAAACCGGGACAATCACTGACAAACCAGGAAGTCTGGTCACCATAACTCTGCCCCATGTGCCATGCTGTTGAAAGCGCTTTGCAATGGTTAACCAAAACATGGCTCTAAAAGCCCTGCTAGCAACCCTTAGATGTTGTGTTGCTCTTTATACCCAAACAGATCAAAGTGGCTGAACTGAGCTAGCAGCCGGCGTCGACAACCTTAGACCCCCATTCTCGCTAGCAGCAAAAAAGAAAAAACACATCTGAGTTGGATGATAACAGACAGGATAGGGTTGATGCTGTGGAGGCGCATCAACAAATACGTACAGGAAGGAGAGGCTGCAGGAAAAAGATCACTTTAACTCCACAAGATGTATGACTGCAATAACATAAGACCCTGGTACAGATGGAGGAGGGTTTGCATCGACACCCTCAGACAAGCATGAGCTCTATCTCTCTTTTTCTCTTTGTAAAGGGTTTTGTTTCTTTCTATATTGTAAAATGTTGCTTGTATGTACGTATATGGTATTATAGGCCTATTTGAAAGGTGTAAGCATATCATAAACAATAATCATGATTTAGTTATAACTGCCAGGCTTACATCCTCAGTTGCTCGTCACTTTTTCAATTTCTTTCACATTCTAGTGTTCCAGTTCTGCCCCACAACACAAAATCTTGACAGTTATCAAATACCTCTGCCCGCTGACAATTCCTCTCAATATCCCCACCAGGTTTCTGTTGTGATTGTCAGGTGCACACGGTGTATTCACTGATTCACTATATAAACCTATGCATATTTAATTATTTCATTGTTCTTAATCGACAACATCTGAAGTAACCTACTGCATTTTGAAGTAATCCCATCCAATTTATGTTGAAAAAATTGTTGTTAACCCATTTCGAAATCAGAAGTTGACCTGAGCTATTGACTGTGTGGCAATGCTTAACTCTTTGCCTGCCTTGGACGTGCCTGCCTTGGACGTGTTTCCTCGTCGAATTCTGCATTGGCGCAGCCTGCCAACGACGAGTTGGACGAGTTTTGTGTTTTCAGTGGTTTTCCACCAGTTGGCGCTGTTATCTACTTTATGAATGATGCTTTTACTGCCTGATGACGACAAACCCGGAATTGACGTCATTTAAAAAAATAAAATCTTGTTTATTTCCTGTTTATCTCCTGTGGGGAAATCGCTATATCTCCGTTCATCTTGCTTTATGGCAAAAACAAGCCTCGTTCAAATGGCCACAACTGTGCAATGGATTACCGAGAGCAGATACATTTCCCCCCCCTATACTACGAGAACCCTGTGCATGTAATGAGCTGATCTCCGTGAGGACGGAGGTCACAGAGAATATTCCATGATTTTTCGCTCTTTTTCGCTGGCAGCACTGGCACAGTATTACACTATCACTCTGGCAGTCAATAAAAAACTCGCCTGAACATAAGAACAATGTTATTCACAACACTGAAGCAATTGCTGCCACCCAATAGACTCAGAAACCCTTCTATCCTAAAACTTTCAGGATGCTACCAGAAACAGCAGATTTCCCTGATGGCAAGGGTTAGGGTTAGGGGGCAGCTGTACAAAAGGATCAGACCAGATCCATTCCCACCATGGGTTAGGGTTAGGGTTTTGTACCCAATTTGTTTTCCTTCACCCCGTAGATGTCCAACTTGAAGTTATGACATAATTCTTCACTTCATTTACATCACAGAGAATCCTATGAAGCAATTGCTGCCACCCAATATGTATCTTAAAATGTATGGTTCTAAAGGAGAGTATCCTGACTTGAAGACTACCCCTTTGATAGGCATAGGCTCTGCCAATTTATCCATTTATTGTTTATGTCTTGACCATTGACTACTAGAGGTGAGTGGGGGGTTGTACAAGGAGTGGAGTGGCAGAGACATGGCTGATTAACATCATTTTAATTAATGACGCCCGCCCTGTGCGCGATCAAACCCTTCAATACTCACCACACTGTTGCTGCTGTTATGGCAGAACCCTGCTGATAGATGATAGATGCACTTAGCTAATAGACTGCTAATTTGATGGATGCTGTGTGCGTCAACGCACACATCTACACACACAGATGTAAATGCCACTCTCCATCTGTCTTTGTCTTATGCACTCAGAGGTAAATACAGGTATACGGGCAAATTGTATGTAGTGCTCTCGCATGCATGGAAATTATGCATACGCACACACACGCGCACACACACACACACACACACACACACACACACACACACACACACACACACACACACACACACACACACACACACACACACACACACACACACACACACACACACACACACACACACACACACACACACACACACACACACACACACACACACACAAAACGCTCACTTTCATATGCTCACAGTCATACACACAACACACACATACACCCCTCTGTATTTGTTGCGGTCCTCAGGCATGGTGGCAGACAGCTCTGTTGGGTCCATATCCCAATCTCTGGCCGTCAGTGTGATGAATGGCACAGGGAGTAACCATAAGTGGCCCCCAGACGCAGGCTGAGCAGGGGTCAGCCTTGGATTTCACTCCCAGTGATCACGACGGTGATTCCGGGAGGATAGGATGATTCCTCCGCTCTGCCCCGAGAGAAAAGGCCGGCAAATCCAAAGCTGTCTGACTATCTGCTGCTGCATTTCAATTTCCCCCTGCTCAACTACTCAATCAACTGGAGCCATTTTATTTTATTTTCAATTCCCTTGTCTAAAGCAGGCAATATACTTGAAAAGAGGCCATGCAGACGGCGGTCTAATGCGACATACTATAAATTATGTATATTCACAAGCTCCGGGCCATTATCTGGCTTGGCGTTTGCCCAGAACCACATCCCATATCATAGGAGAAAGAGCCTCCAACGGATTCATTGTGAAATTGACCAAGAGAGAAACAAAAATGTTAAACTCAATTGGAAGAGACACTTCCCCGCTACTAGGCAATCCAGCCAGTCATGTGATATTACACCAATATTACACCAATTGCAGATGGGGGCCTGGTGTGGAAATTGTGCACACTACAGCAGTCAAAGCCATTGCACTGCCTAGTTTCGCCCGATAATGCGTTTCTTCAGATTTCTTTGACTGAAAAGAAAATCTGCAAGAATAGGCCCATTATCCGGTGGCCAATTAATAATAAAAGATAACTTCAGTCCTATAGGAATGAGATTATAAATATTACTAAGTGATATAAGTTCAAGAAAATTCAAGATAAGTTATCTAATGAGCTCTTTTAACTGTTGTCTCAGGAGTTGTCAATGTCTTCAGTAGCCAACAGGTCATGTGGCTTCCTGTCACCGTACCTTTATTATTAAGATTGTTATTATTATTATTGAATTACTCCATAATGAAATTAGAGATGTCCCACCTGTCTTAACTTATGTACACTTATTTAGGTTACTATGGCAACAACATTTAAGTGTCTTATTAGCATCCAGTGATGTCTCTGTAATGTAAGGTGTGTACTGTATAAATATAGTGATTTATTATTTTGTAGGCTGTCAGCATAAGGCAGACTTGCTCCAGAGAAATCATCCAAGGTTGTATTGGCAATTTGGCACGCCAACTAGTCACAGCTTGTTACCATGGATACCAGTGATATCAACTGCACTGGTTAACCACAAGCCAGATTATTATTTCATACTTTTTTTGTTACGTCTTTTTCTAGTTAATTTATATTCATTTATATTAGAGTGGTCAGAGTTAAGTAAGAGGCGAAGGGGGGTTATTACATGCAACATAATTATGTCACAAGGTCTGAACCACCGGGTCATTCTGATAGCATGGTCTGTGAGGTTGTCTTTGACTGAACTGTGCACCCTTGTGAACCTCTGATGAACTCATGACACACCGTGTTTGTCACGGTTTTCCCATTTGCTCTGTCTGTCTATCTCAATAAATAAAGTACAGTGGCAATAAATCTATGAAAGAATAACTCAAACATTTTCTGCCTACACCTTACAGCACCCAATGACCACTTTTAGTGACTTATAACCACACTCTAAGGCATTAGAACTGTGCTAATAATACATTATAAATATATATATATATATATATATATATATATATATATATATATATATATATATATATATATATATATATATATAAATAGGTTTCACCCTATTTATTAATATAATCTATGAGAATTATAATAGACTTTTACCTTTGCCAAACAAATGTCTGTGTGTCGAGCAATTAAGATGTATAATAATAATTGATTGAAGTCATTATAAAATGTTTTGGGTTGCCAACCCCTGCATTATAGACATGAGATTCAAAGGAAGTATTATCCAAAAAGATAAACTAATCTTACTCTAAATCACAACAGAGTTTTAGTAGTTTAATGTTGGGATTGATGTTCTTAAGGTATTCATGAAAAGTTCTGAACCAGACCATAATAGGCATAATCAATGTAACACAGATAATAAGGTAAAAAACGTTTTGCATAGATCAAGTACAAAATATGTTTTTCAATTGCATACAGTCCAACATAGGAGGGACTATAAGAAGGTCCCATGAGGCTCATCCTCTCATTACACCTGTATACTGTACTTCAAACACTCTGAAGAATGCTTTTTGCTGAATTGCATGATGTCCTATTGTGACGTGAGCCAAATAAATACATTAAATGTGAGTAATTTGTCCTCCTTGACTTGCAAATGACTTGGAGAGAATCCAACTGTTGAAGCCCAACCACCTTTTCCCACTCAACAACCTCTCTGTTGTTGGTAGAATTTGTCCTGGCTTTCAGCCAGGGTTACTATATTTGAGGGGTGCATTTCAATATCAGGGAGAGCGTAAAATAATCCATTGCCTCCAATCCCTGCTCATGCACAATATGGAGCCAAAATCGACATAGATAGTGGCTAATAAAGAAGTACAGATCCGATATTGTTCATTTGTTAGATTTTTGTAATACAGCTGTGGTGACTTGAATATAGGCAGTGAGAGAGCTCAAAAGTGGCTTATTGAAATACTCCATACGTAGAAATAGGCTTGGCCACAATATTATTGCCTGGTTTGCCCGGAGGAGATTTCCAGGCTGGATGTTCATTCAATAGAAAGTTGAGCTCATATCTGCGATATAGCCTTTATCCCTAACTTCATTGAGGACATATTTCTGTTCAATCCTGTGGTGGTGCTGTAGTTAAACTCAAATGGTTATCACTTAAACTCAAACTGCCTGCATTCCAGAACAACACAACAACTAACTCACTACAAACAGAAACGGACAGCTGAACAAATTCAATAGATTGTGGTCTGGTGCTGAGAGCAGGGTTACCGGAAGAGTAGTGCTTGAGCGGATCTTCCACCCGTTTCTGCTGTTGCTCTGCTCATCATAGGTAGAAGCCATTAGTATGCACCGAGGAATGCAATATGAAGGCAGTAGGGCTGCTGCTGCCGAGTGGTAGCGTGTGCTGAAGGAGGGTATTTACTGATGAGAGGATTAAGGTGACAGCAGTGGAGGTGGTGGTATAGAAGAAAGTAGAGAGAGAAAGAGAGAAAAAGAGAGAGAGATGGAGAGAAAGAGTGAGAGCAGGAAAAAAAGACGACAGGCGGTGTGTCTGAGAATGATTAGACTGCCTCTAAGCCAATTGAGGAGCGGAGCCATGGCCAGAAAGACATGGAGAGAGCGAGCGAAGGAGGGAGGAGAGAAGTTGCAAGAGAAAGAGAGGCAACAGATTTTTTGGAGTGAGGGAGGTTTCCAAATGCTGTTGGGTGAAAGGGAGACAGAGTAGCAGTGTGTGTGCGTGCGTGCGTGCGTATGAAGGAGAAAAGTGGAGGAAGGAGAAAAGAAGAGAGGTTTAGGGAAAGGTGAGGGGGGAGAAAGGGAGAGACGCATGGGGAGGGACAATAGACCCAGAGACAATGAGTTAAATACATGACAAAAAGATGGAGGAGCAGGTAGTCTGAGAGCTGAGAGAGAGAGAGAGAGAGAGAGAGAGAGAGAGAGGGCAGCGATGAAGGAGGAGAACATAAGAGCAAGTGTACCAGGGAGGGAGAGAGATACGTATTTGAGAAAGAGTCAGGGAGAGACATGACTGAGGAAGAGATGGTGTCACAAATTCCCCTACCTTTTAGTTATTTTCATTTTGTTTTCATGCCCTGTCACTTATTCTCCTGACTCCTGTCATTTCATATCCAGCCACTCCCTCATGTCTTGCCACCTCACCTCATTATCCTCACCTGGTTTCCTTGTGCACTGACTCACCTGCAGCTCATTCCCTCATTAACTCCAGCATAAGAAACAGTCAATTTCCCACTGTTCGTAGACAGATTTCTTGTGCTTTGCCTATTCAACAAAAACCTAGTTTTCCAACGCAACAGGCTACGGCAAGGCAAGGTAAGTAGATTTTTTATAGCACATTTCAACAACAAACAATTGAAGGTGCTTGGGTGGCGCAGGGGTAAAGTTCCTGCCCACCACTGCAGAGACTAGGGATTTGAATCCTCCTTAATGCCTCCGGCTTGGCCGGGCATAGTCCACCTAAGTCTGATGTCACTTCCATTACCCCCCTGGGTCACTGAGTTATTTTCCCCATTCTAAATCCAATTGACATTTTGGTAGCAATTATGAAGTATTACACTTGACATTATAAATCATTATAACATGCTGTATAATGTGATGATTACATTATACGTTGTTATGAATATTTATAACTGTAATCATCAAGTGTTATAAGCATAATACAATGCATTTATACTTTAACTTATAAGTCATTATAATAAGCTTTATAATGTGTTATGGTTATGGCTATAAAGCATTATTATTATTTATAAGCTCTTATAAATATGATTATAAATGATTCGCTCTCAGAATTACATGATCATTACTTTACATCGTTACAAAGTTTCTTTACTTTAATTTCTCCATATGCCTTAGTTACAACAAATATTTCGGTTATCCAGCCTTTGTCAGTGTGGACGACTTAATGACCAACTAAATTGTGAGAAAAAGGGGTAAAAGTTACAAATAATTGAAAAAAGATGATTCAAAATACTTGCAAAAGAAGTACAATATAAAAGGACATTTTAATACAATTTGGAGATTAAGAGAATTTAAAAAATAAGGATAAGTACAAACACAAAAGAATATAAATTGAGGATAACATTGCAGTGCAGCACAAGAAATCAATCAAAAACCTCAATAAAAGGCAACAGCAACCAGAAAAGTATTCAGCTTTGATTTAAAAGAACTGAGAGTTGTAGCAGATCTGAAGTTTTCTCTGAGTTTGCTCCAGATATGTGGTGCATACAAACTGAACACTAGCTGCTTCTTCACATTTAGTTTTGACTCTCGGGACAGAAGGCAAACTTTCCCCAGATGACCTGAGGGTTCTGGATGGTTCATAGCAGAAGATGTATTTTGGCCCTAAATCATTCAATGTTTTAGATAAACCAACAGTAGTATTTTGAAATAAATTATTTGACAGGGAGCCAGAGTAAAGATCTGAGAACTGGAGTGATATGACCCATTTTCTTGGTATTAGTATTGGTATTAGACTTGAGCAACAGTGTTCATAATAAACTGCAGCTGGCTGGTCGGTTTATTTAGGTAGACCCAAGACACACGGTTGCAGTAGTTGAGTCTACTGAAGATAAATGCATGGACATGTTTTTTCAAATCCTGCTTGACATATAAGTGATTTAATCCTTGATATATTCTTAAGGTGATGGTAGGCTGACTTTGTAATTGTCTTAATGTGGCTGTTGGAATTCAGGTCTGAGGCCATGAGAACTGTACACCAAGACTGGCTTGTGGTTTTTAATATTAAATAGACTTTTAATCATTCTTCCTTGGCTACAATCTGTCTGACAATTACTCCAGAGTTATTCCATTTACGTTGTCCTGACCTGCCTGTTTACACCCTGCCTGTTTGATTTGACCTTGGATTACCTGCCTGCCCCTTGTCGGATTTGTATGCTTAGTGACTGCTTTCCCACTTTTGACCCTGGTGTCTGTTTTCTGGAGAAAGAATTCTTGGCTGCCTCTGATAGTATAATCTCTCAAGAACAGATTCTGCACTGCGTTGGAATCTGTCCTGAAGGTTCGTCAGAACGTGTACACACTGTGTGGGAGTGGGCGTGCCTTCAGATCAGGAAGCAGGCCGCGCTTTACCCAATCAAATGTAGTGGGCGGGATTCACGTGTCCGTCGATCTTTCCCTACTGTAAACTAACCGAAACTAATTTAACAATAGCGTCCGCGGAGCAGACAAAACCACGGAAAGATATTCACATTTGAACTTACTCTTTCATCATAGAAACAAGTGGGCTTATAACCAAAACGATCCATGTTCTCTGGGAGAAGTGGCGTTAGTGTTTCGTGTAGAAATATTGTTAGTGGGAATGAAAACGTAGTCGCACCACCCGGAAGTGGAGCGGTGAAGGCAGACTTAAAACCTGGTTTCCTTGCGCACTGGTGCTACGTCGGCATTGTCCCAGAGTATAACTGAGGAGGAACGAACAGCAGAGGTCGCTGTTTTTCCTTTTCAGTTATCTCTGGGTTCCGAGATTGCTGATAGTATGACTGTTTTCCCCGTTTTGACCTTGCCTAGTCAATTGGATTTTCCTTACAACTTTGTCTGTCTCCTAGTCATGGTCTTAGGTTCAACCTGCCAGTATCTGAGAAAGTAAAAGATAGAGCACTTGGGATGGAGGGGGAGAGAGGGTGAGCAAGGGAGAGAGCAATGACTAGACAAACAAACAGCAACAGTCAAGGATGGAGGAATGGTTGAAAGACAGCAACAGAGCCAGAGCGAAAGAGAGAATAGGAAAAAGAAGAGATAGATGGGGTGTCAAAAAGAAGGGTAAAAAACAAACAGCGCTCTCATTCTTTCTAACGTTTCTAGTTCTCTCTCTCTCTTCTCTCTCACCAAACGCCAGGCAGTGTCGCGGTCACCTTTCCGACACACTTTCCTCTTACGCCAATACGTCCTCCAGAAATATGAGCGGAGACCACGAGAAGACGGATTAGGTCCCTTCTTTCTAAGGCACACCATTGTGCCTGGCTGGCTCGGTGAGGTTATAAAGCCCCCAGATCCCATCTGTCATTGTGTCGGCATGGGGTCGGCTGTAAGGACAGTTACTATACACTGAAAAAGCGCGACAAGAGGTGCTGCAGATGACTGGTGCTGCGGATAACAGGCTCAGCTGGAGAGATAGGGGGTTATAACGACTAACGAGTATGTACGAGCATGACCAACCAAAATGTTAAATTGGTCTGCATTTCTATAGCACCCAAAGCACTTAACAATGTGTAATACATTCACCCATTCACTCACACACAGTCAGCGGATGCAACCATGCAAGGTACCGCCCTCATCGGGAGCATCAGTGCTCAAGGACACTTCGACATGAAGCTGGGAATAGCCGGTGATCAAACCGGGAACATTGCTCCTGGTACTGCTCCCAAAATGCCACTCTACCTCCTGAGCCACAGCCATCCTCTGTGCTGAAAACATATTTGGAGTTTGAGTTTGATAGGAAGTCTCGGAAATTGGGCCATTAATATTGTGTTATGCTCAGCATGACATGTCAAATTTACACATTGACTGTAACCTGAGGGACTAAACAAACAAAATGAATACAGGTTTATGATATAGGACGTAAAACCAGTAGTCATGTGTGGACTGGACCTATAGCGCTTCACAATGTTTACGCTTGGCATGCTTCTCTTTTTTTCCATACGGACCCTTTGAGACAACAGGCTGACAAGTTGTACAGAACTGTCCTACCCACTGGATGCTACTGTAGCATGCTCTACTGTAGTAGGTGATCTAAGAACTGAAGCACATTCCAGGGGTTGGGGTTGGGAATGGTCTCTTCTTTTATTATTTCACATAATGTGGCTTCGACAAGGGGCGGCAGGAAAATGTATTCATGTAAAAACCGACTCTTTACGAGTCGATTCACAATTTCCCAAAAGCTACATTTTAAATAGTTTTACTGCCAGTAATGTTGACTTGCATTCCCAGCTTCTGTAGTTGTTGTACAACAAGCAAATTGGCTACCGTCTCTCTGTGTGTGTGTGTGTGTGTGTGTGTGTGTGTGTGTGTGTGTGTGTGCGTGTGTGTGTGTGTGTGTGTGTGTGTGTGTGTGTGTGTGTGTGTGTGTGTGTGTGTGTGTGTGTGTGTGTGTGTGTGTGTGTGTGTGTGTGTGTGTGTGTGTGTGTGTGTGTGTGTGTGTGTGTGTGTGTGTGTCCTCTCTCTTTCTCTCTCTCTCTCACACACACACTTGAAAATAGCCAAACTACAAGGACGTGTTGTGAGCTTGGAGGCACGCAACCCATACCCTGGGGGGCCCACGCAGTTTCTCCAAGGAGCTGCAACACTCTAGTTACTTTTGCGCTCATTGTAACAATGAGCTTAAGTGCCTCTGGGTAAGAATGAGTTATGAGTGACAGCCTGTCACCACGTGTCAACGTTTTTGTATGCTATCAAGTTGGAGAAGCGGACTGTTTGGAAGTTGCGCATTTTGAAAATGACAATATAAACTAGGAGCTGTAGATGTGAAATTAACCACTTGAACCCTCCATTGTTAGTAAAAACGGACTTGAGTTAAAACTGTACTTGGACCTGTACTTTTCCGTCTCTTCGCCACAAATAGCCGATCTACAAGCTCACAACACGTTGCGTTATGTTGCAATGC
Organism: Gymnoscopelus microlampas; assembly: GCF_963454915.1. Taxonomy (NCBI): domain Eukaryota; kingdom Metazoa; phylum Chordata; class Actinopteri; order Myctophiformes; family Myctophidae; genus Gymnoscopelus; species Gymnoscopelus microlampas. The sequence continues at coordinate 35,874,241 of NC_139941.1, forward strand.
GTCTACTATTGTTTGGGTAATGTTCCCCCCAGAACATGGATGCTGGGGTTCAAGTGGTTATACAATATTGAGCAACTACATGTCTTATTCATTGGCTAAAATGAATAGGTTGTTTACAAACAAGCTGCAAGAGGCCAGCAATGGGTTGTCTCTACTTCTTCTCCGCGCCTGTCAGCTCTCCTGTCTGGCCAGAGCAGCTGGCAGCTCCGGTCGAGCAACTGGAGCTGTCCCTGCTCCCACAATACTAGGGATACATTGTTTACATGATGTTGTCTATCTACAACTTCTAGTTTAAAACTTTCATATTTTCTATGTCCATACAGCAGTTTGTTTCTGGTCCATCAAGTGTTGTCTAAAGCAGGGGTTCTCAAACTTTTATGGCCCAGGTACCCCTTGGAGGGGAGCCATTTTTCCAGGTACCCCCTCATCCTCGCAACACCGATAAGCATATACTGTACTTACAACCACATGTTTACATTTAGATGCCATTGGAACTATTTGTATTAAAAACGTTTCAATCAAAACCATTCAGACCCATTTTCATAGTCATACACAGAACCCACTACTATATGAATCATGTGCCAATAGACCAATTATTTGTTTACTAACATTGAGCCTGGACGCACAGGTGATTGTTTCACGCAATCAATTCCCAACCTGTTTCGGGGTGCACTGGTTTCAGCACACCCCAACCCCCTCTTGTGTGTGTTGGCTGGTGAGACGCGTCCTAACGAGACCTGATATAATGGGTTTCGTTGCGCGCATACTGGCTGCACGCAGCCAGTATGACGTCGTCTGTTAAGGGGTCTATAGTCATTTTATTCAAATTACTTTGACTGCACACGTTTCAATTAACTGATCTTAATAGTTCAGACTTCAGAGAATGAACACTTCTATAGTGCTAATAAAAACAGACATGTAAAATGACCAGTCTAAAGGTGACTTGCTTCAATTTTAAAATAGGTTGGTGCTTCAATTTTAAAATAATAAACTTATTGTTGGGTATATTCGATATAGACTTTTTTACCAATATCCGATATTCCGATATTGTCCAACTCTTAATTTCACGATATCAACCGATACCGATATATGCTGTATCTTTTCACCAAAAGTAAATTAATTGTCAGGTAACAACATCACATATCTAATCAAATAAAAATAGCTATAATATCAATGTAATATCTAATACATATCTAGTACATCTAATATAATACTTTATGTATGTACTGTTGTTAGGTTTTTGTAAAGGGAATCAGACCCTGGGCGAGTTAGACCCAGACTCCCTCACCAGAACCCCTTCGAGGCGTGCTAATTCCTCTCCGGTTACTGGAATTTTAAACTTACTCCTACTTATCGCTTTATCTAGAATGGATAAACTCTGTCTCTTGAGTTCAACCTAGAGGACCTATTCTCGGTAGATTACAAGTGGCTTCCGACAACGACTAGACTCAGACTTGGACCAGACATTGCTCAAAACTCAGGCACAAATCTAAAATAAGATTTAATAACACTCAGTGATCGGAGACCAATACTATTGCTTTGGCGTCTTTGACCAGCAGTTACGGGACACAACTACTATAGTATCTGCGTGTGCTTCAACATCAACTGTAACAGACCTAATTTCACTCCTGGCTCTGCGTTATTACACAGCAGCTAGTGTCTAGTGATCTCTCGTGAGTAGCGCTCTGTATCCTGCTTTTATAGGAAATAAATGAGAGCCACTCGTTGAGAAATGAACCTAGCACCAACCACCTTACTTAGTAATAAATAGCAGATAGCTGAGAATGAAACTTTAGACCGTTGACAGGGCCTGTCCCAACCCGTGTCAGTTAGAGAGAAACTCTCAAACACGGGTTAGCTCCTATACTAATGTAGTAATATGTGTTAGCAATCTTACCACAAAAATACAGGAAAAGGACAAAATACCCGGATATCTTTCTTGGCTAATGAGGCAGTGGGGAGGCAGTCGTCACACGAAAATGAAGTTCAATAAAAAGATTTATTAAGGAAGTGAGTTACAAATATAGAGAGTAAAGTATTGAGAAGAGGAAAAGGCCACCGAAGTGGCTAGCAGCAAAATCTGAGCAAAACAGAAGTCTCTAGATGCAAAGTCCAGGAAAAATCTGCCCATCCCTGGGCGACCGGAGGTTAAGTACATCAACCCCTGTGGCAGAACACTGTCATTACATGGCATCATCTCACCCCTCCCTTCCAGTCCAATTCCCAACTCTCGAAGCACGTGGTTACTTCCTGTCACGTCTCACCTCCGCCAAGCAGACAGTGCGTGACCTTGGCTGTCTGGCCTGTTATCAGCTTGCACAGGCAGCTGGTGAGAAAGTGTGTGGGAAGCGATCTAAGCAAAAACATATCAGAGCTATAATGCTATAAGCTAAATATCAGTTTTGCATGTTTCAATGGTCTCTAATAGTATGGACCATGTTGGCTTCTTGGAACGGGTCGGTATTGGCTGGGGGGTGCCCCGTAGAATCCTGTTGTAGGATCGGGGCTGGGGCAGGGTCCTTGCTGGGGTCCCCTCGATGCATACGGGTGGGGGTATGGTGGTGTAACCCATGGTAAACACCCCCCCTCCCCCTGCTGTAGGGACAGCGTTGTAGGGAGCATTCCAATTGCTCCATCGCTCGTTGCTTCCGGGCCAGCCAGTAGTGGATGCTCTGGCAGCACGGTCCAGTTTTATCTTCTCTCTCCTCTTCTTGCCGGCCGACATGGCAGGCACTTGGGGCAGGGGCCTTACAGGAGCTCGGGGTCTAGGGGTCACATTGATGGCTTGGGCCTCGCTCTCAACACCCCCTCTGACCTCTGGACCTCCAGCTTCCCTCTCACTGCGGTATTTCCTTGTAGCTCGGATCCCAGTGAAGTGGCACATCTTGTCAGGTTCAGCACACGGGCCCAACACGGCACCCTCGCGGAACAGTTCCAGTCGTGACCTAGTTGTGTCACAGACCCAGTCATGACTCTGGATCTCGTCGATGCAGGCCCACAGCATGTTCTTCCATCCGGTCATGGTCTGGTCAGCTCGGACGATCTGGTAGATGGAGACTCTGGTCGGGAACGTTGAACCCCATCCATCCCCAAGAAGAAGATTGGTGACGCGTGATATGAGTTTGGACACTTCCTCAAAACGTGCTTTACCATGCCATCCCATAGGGTGGTAGGGCTCTCTAATAGGCCTCCTCCCAGGTTGGATTCCCATGATATTGATCCAATTTTTAGGATCCCGCAGTCTCAAGTCAGACATCCGTACTCCAGCAAGATCGATGAGGTGAAGCCTAGCCATGCGACTGGCCAAACCTCTGGTCTCGATTACCGACTCCCAGGTGGAAGTTATCTGGCTCGAGCTTCTCCCGCCCTTCTGGGTAGAGGAGGATATGGGACCCCCAACGGGTCTGGGGGTCTCTTGGAGATACACCCCTAGAGTTGACCAGACCCTGGCAGCCTCAACGAAACTCATTGGGGGTGCCGAAGTCTGGTCTTCATACAGGAAAACAGTTTCCTCGGCGTCTGCCATATGAGCAGAAGGCCCTGCTGTTCGCCAGACCCCAGCAGCCTCAACCGGACCACTCGGAGCGTGGGTCTCAGTCGGGGGTGCCAGGACTTGGTCCTCAGATAGGAAAACAGTGATTTCGGCGTCTGTCATGTGACCAGAAGGCCCTACTGTTTCCCCTGCCATCTCGATCTCGTTTCCTTGGAAGAGAGACATGTTGGCAGTGGCACTGAACCTCGGAGAGTAAACCTCGGAGTGTGCATTAGCCCAACCCACCCTTGTATATTAAGGGATGATTTCTCTCCTCGGGGAATCGTGACATAACTTACAGCAGGAAGACATCCTCCCCCTCAAGGGGAGGCTTGATTCTTCTTACTACAGATTGGCCTACAGCCTTCACGGTTTCGCCCACTATTGGAAAGAGGCCAGCTTTGTGCAGGAGTGAGACTAAGATAACAACTCCCACGGCCAACATTACAGGCACCCCCCACTTGAGGATGGTTGTTATGGTAACCCAAGCTGTCTGGATAATAGAAGTAACCTGAGTGTAAATTTCAGAGGCTCCCTCTATGATAGAATTCCCCAAATCTTTGGCAGCGCTACCTGTAGCTGCTGCTAAGATTATCATGGTAGCTGTGAAATCACTGTAATTCCACCGATCCCTTGGAGATCTATCTTGTGAACAATTCCCCTCGCTAAGGTTCCAGCCGTGAGTTATGGGCCAGATCCCCTCAAGAGAGAATTTCTTAGTGGTCCATCCTTCACCAGGAGCCGTGACTGACCCCCCCTCCTGGAGATAGGAGGAGGGGCCTTGCCAGGGAGACTGGTAATCGAAGGTGGCTCTGGCGCACTGTCCAGTGACTGCAGCATACTTATTGTAACTATTGCAATCATATAATTGTTTTTCTCGCCTAGTCCGATCTCTGTCATTGCAGAATCGGGAATTAGCATAGCTCCATCTATTCAGAAGGTACGCTGAAGGCGGGAAAAAGTAGGGGTACCCTTTAACGTAGACCTCCTCATTGATATTCACTGAGGTTCCACATTTCAGGGTCCTGCCCTGCCAAGTAACCGTTGCCTGGCGCACACCCAAAGAGCTGGCAGGTGAAGTGCGGTGACAATTAAGCATCGCCAATGGGGCTCCTATATTACGAGGGTAGTTGGGGTCTAAGTATTCTGTACCTATATCCCCATGTACGGCCCTCCACCTCTTTCCATCTAAAGGCGTTGCAGCTATAGGAGCGTCATACCAGTGCATGTTAGCCCAAGCCCCCGGCTGGGGGGGTGGGTTACGCGCAACGTAGTACCAGTCCAGAATTTTGTCCATGTCTTGGCCAAAAGTCTGTGTTATGCCTAATGGCTGTGTTCCCCAGGTCACCCAGGTCTGGTTATTGACGTGGGTTACCCTCCTAGTGGATGCCAAATCCACCATCGCAGATGTGGCTTCGTCCACATGGGTTTGGGGGAACGAATCTACCTGGTAGCACCACATCCAGTTCTCTTTAGTGCAATACTGCTTCCCCGGATACCCATAGGTGGTGTCCGGGTAGTCGCCCAACTCCGCACCCGTCGCCCCGAAGGAGGGCTCCAGGCCCCACCTTACTTTGTAACCGTCTTTCGTTTTCCTGGTTAAAAGCAAGGGTGGGGGGATATCCAGTTCCCCTGGGGAATCATGGATTGGGTTTAATGACTTGTGTAATTTTGGTGGGAGAACCTTTTTGCCTTCGCGCTTAGGACCATGATTTTCCAGTATTTCCTCAAGAGTATTTCCCCTCACCGTAGTTGGGGGTATTATGTCTCTAGCCATCTTGCCTAGAGTCACCCGCAACATCCCAGGGAGGGAGGGCATCTCCTCGGAGATTACTCTTTCGGTGGATAACTGGAGACCTGTGACCATAGCTGCGAATTGTTGATGTAGGAACATGACTAGCTTATCGTCCTCTGACTTGCGGCTCTTATGCCAACAGTGCTCTATTAGCAGTGTCTCGTCATGGGTTAGCCCCAGACCCGCATAATAGCCCCAGTCATTGAGAGCGTTTCCGTCTCTGTTCAACGTCATTCTATATCTCCTTAATCGATCTCTAAAGTTGAATCGACAGGAGGCCGGTTCTCCCACTGTTCCATTTCCGCCAAGTTGGATTCCCATAGTCCGTGCCTCGCGGCACATAGGGACTAAGGTTCCTTCCTCGCGGATTGCCTTTTTGAGAAACGTGGTTTTATCCAGGTCTCTCCATGGCCTATCTGTTTCATTCAGGCCTCCTTCCACGCAGTGCAAGAGAGCGTCCATCACCCGGGTCCCAAAGGAGCCAGTGATTTTGCTTACTTGCTCTGGGTCGAGGACTGGAGCCTCAAATGTGTACAGAGTATGGCCCCCTGCCATGGTTTCTTTAAGAATCCATGGCAAACCAGGTGGGTAGGCTCGGTATCCTCCAGGTCCTGGCTTCTTTTTGGCAAGGACCCAAGGGAACCATTTTTTGACCGGGGATAAAGAGAACCCTGAGGCTAGTCTTTCCCGGGCCAATTGTTTTGAACCATGTTTTACCAGAGGTGCAGCCATTAAAGGAATTGCTATTGGCTTATCTTCCTGAGGGGTTTCTTTAAGACCTAGCTCGTCCATAACTAGGATAACCTCCATAAGATCTGCCATTTCCTTTAAGAAAGCATCTAGCTCTCTTGTCTCACTAATGGGCCATTTTGTCACAGTAGTAACAACTTGCACCTCAGCAGTTTCAGGGTTCAACACAGATACGAATTTGCGACTGTTTTCCAATTTTACTGCCTTAGTCTGATTGACTTGGGTCAGAAAACAATTGGAAACTTCTTCCCAAGGTTCCCATCGTGGGTCCCCCTCATAGCGGAAGCGTGTTGTCACAGTCATACAAGCATATGTGGTTCGGGGCCTCTTTACTGTTCTCAGTTTCTGGACCACCTCACCACGTAGCCTGTTTACGCCGATTGAGTCTACTTCGTAGTCTAACAATCCTTTTACTTCCTCCTCCCTCTGCTCCGTTAGCTCGGGCCATGTAAGGTGCGAGTTACAGTGCTCGGGATTCATGACGTGACAGTCGATGTCATTCTCCATATGGGAACACTGAGGTGGTGGCCCTAGCTTTGTTACGTCCAAAGGAGGGCCTCCATTCTCAGCGTTTTGGAATGACTTCCATAACTCCCAATGTGTCTGGGAGTCATTCTGTCTCATGCATGGTAGGGGACTTACTATTGTAAGGACACCCATCACCCCCCTTTCCCTGGTATTGAGGGTAGGGGGGTACTCATATTCCCATTGCACCCGTGTCTGGGGGTGTGAAAGGGCCCTTATGAGTCCTAAAGTCACTATCAGAGCTATGGCCGTGAAGGTGACTTTTACTAGCAGTTTCGCCGTCACACGGGTAATACTGATTTTTCGGGGAATCTCTGGAGGAGTAATACCTGTCCTGGCGCCCAGGAAGGTTTCTCTAAAGATATTATCATCTCCTCCGTCATCCCTCTCAACAGCGCGGTCGGTCATCCTGGCACTCCCCCTCCCCTTGTCACCGCCGGAGACCTGCGGGGAGAAGGGCCACAGTCAAGACCACCTTAAGAGGTCCCTGCATCCTTTCTATCTCTCATGAAAGTCCTTACGGCTTTGCGCCATAGGCCCCCTTTCTCGGTCCCTTCCACCCAACCACCAGGCTGCACCTGTCTCTCCCCTAAGGGCAGAGACACGTTGGGTATGCCACGCACGCCCTGTAGGGCGTCAGCATATGAAACCCGTTGCAGTTTAGGCGTAAGGGTCCTATCGGGTACGGGAATAACTCCAAACCCAAATGAGATCACATTACCTTCAGGGTCCACGTCCATTGACACGGTCGCCCTGACCCACTGGTATCCCTCCTTCTCAGGGTGTTCACCATGGGTTATACAGGAACCTAATGCCAGCCCGGCAACCTCGGACCCGATGGGTGCCACGTTGGGTGGCACTTCGGGCGCGCCTCGTGGGGCGCTATCCGGGCCATCGCTAGCGAGGATCTCCCATACCAGACTTTCTCTGGTTAGGTTCTTCCTCATATAGCTAGTGTGTTCAGTGTACCAGTCCCAGTGAGATAGACTATAACTATCATCTTGGTATGGTACACGCTCACACTCCACTATTAATGCAGTACGAGCTCCTAGCATGCACTTTATCAATGCCTGTACGCTCAGTACCACTGCCTTGCCCACCATCCTCTCAGCAGACTTGCCCTTGGGGTCAACCCCCAGGACCATCCGCCGTGATGGAGTGTCGGCGATGCTTATGGTCTCTCGGCCCTTTCTCCAGTAGGTGCGAGAGGAACGGGAAGGCACGGGGATGGAATAACACCAGTTGATAGACTTTTCCAGGTCAGACAGGGTTAGGAGGTGTAAGTCCTCCGTGCTCCCTTTGAACTGGATCCCAGCCTTATTGGCCAGAGCCTTTCGAACCGGGGTCATCCCACTCTGCAGGTAACCTTTTCCCGTTGTAATACAAACGCCAGAGTTAACCTTTGCGCCCTTATGCAAGGGGCATGGGAACAACTCATCTCCCGTCCAAGTGCACTGGCACTTGTTGGCCCATGATTTACTCATGGGAGGATAACTCGCCAGTGCTATTCTGCCACACCACTTAACGTAACACATGCCACAGAGTAGGATGCGACAACCCCTAGGGCCTTCTCTAGGGCCTAGGTCTATAATCGCACTCTCACTCATACTCAGCTGTGTTACGTACCCTGGTGGAACCGCAGCTGGCTTGCATTTACCCTGCCCCGCCCAGCGCTGTGCTGCAACGATGACGTCGCACACTGCGCACAGGCAGGGGGAGTTTCTCCACAACCACTCTATGGGCTTCTTGTCAAAACCTATTATTGGCAAGAACCCATTCCTCGCCTCCTTAGCCATCCCCATGCCTCTCCCTAGCCAGATATCCTTTCCGTTAGTGCCTGGAGACATAACAAAGAGTGCCCGTTTGTTGGCACACTCCAAAGCGAAAGGTAGGGACTCCTGGGTTCCAACCTTCCTTTCTGCCTTAGAATGCTTCGACGCCATAGTACTGATCACTGAGTTTTGCGAATCTGTATAGTATGAACTACACTAAATTCCTGTAATACCAACCCGTGTGGACTCAACACTTCTAACACAGTGTCACGTCCTTCACTCTACAGCTTAGGATTTCGCCCCTCAGGTTTGCGGCACACCCACACTTCTTCACCTATACGGAAAAGAGAGGAGGAGAGGGATTAGTGCCTGGCACATACCTCTTCAGCTCTCTTCCTAGGTTTACAGTGTCATGTAACCTGAGGAGAGGGAGGGGTTCGTCCCATGTACTCTCCACCCCCTCACACGTTATGAAATCCTTGACCTCCCGCACAGTGCGTTCGGCCACACCACTGGTACTAGCTAGATAGGGTACTGATCAGAGAGCCTGGGTTCCCCTATCTTCCAATACCCTGGTTATTGGTTCGGCTTTGAAGTAGGTTGCATTGTCCATCCGGAGGGATTCCATTGCTGGTCACTCCTACAGTACGCTGCATAATTGGATAGCTACTTTCAAGCCAGTAGGTGCAAACGTAGGAAACACCTTTATCAAACCTGAATGATGGTTTCATCATCTGGTTTTGCTAAGGCCAAGAGGTCTTTTGGGGCCAATAAAGGCGCCAAACCAGGCTTAGCTACTATCCCTTCAATCCCAGGCTTTCCAGCAGTGGGCATTAAAGATTTACATGCACATATACACATATACACATATGTACATACACACACATATACATATATATACATACACACTATGTATACATACATATACACACATATATTACACAGGCATATAGCTGGTATGTTAGCATGCAATGTGACTTCAGCTCCTGTGTCTACGAGGTATTCCTCCTCGTTTATATTACAGAGGAGCGTTCTGTCTTTCTCAGTAGTATTCATTTCCAGTGCCGCTAATAGAGGCCTGTATTCTGAAACTGCCGAGATTATGGTATTCACTCTTGCTCTTGGACTGGAGCTTTCCGGGCAGCGCGTTTGGCGCGATGCGCTTCTTGCTCCTCCTTTGAGAGTTTGCCCCATTCCTCCTTCTCGAGGTAGGGTACCAATGGTTTTTGGCCCGTAGTCCGGGGTTCCCCCTGGGACTTCGGGCTCCGGGCATTCGGGGGGGGGCTCTGAGGCTTCCCTCCCTTTTTCCCGTTTTTTGGCTGAGAGGTGTTTTTCTCTCTGGCCTTTCTTTCCCCCCGGGGTGGCGGTTCGTTTGGGGAACCTGTAGCCCGGGGTTCTGTTACCTCTGAGGTTTTCGTTTGATTCGAGCGTCGATGCGGTGCTAGTGCATCGCGTCGATCCCAATCGACAACCTCATGACTGAGCCCCCGGGGTGGCGGTTCGTTTGGGGAACCTATAGCCCGGGGTTCTGTTACCTCTGAGGTTTTCGTTTGATTCGAGCGTCGATGCGGTGCTAGTGCATCGCGTCGATCCCAATCGATAACCTCATGACTGAGTTGTTCCTGCCCTTCACTAGGGGAGGCTTCATTGCAGCCCGGTGGGGGGCTTACAATGGTAATTTGTCTCATGCCCAGATACCTAAATGCAACAGTAATATGTAACCGGGCAGGAAAGGCTTGGGGAGGATCACTACGATCGTCCCCTTCTTCCTCGTCTGATGAGGAGGAAAAATCCTCATTACTCGCTCCCTCTGTGGGAGTGGGATTTGAGGTTGCCATATCCTTTTAGCTAGGTTGGATTTTTCTAAGCTATCGCACAAGTAATATTACCTCTAACTCTTATTTCGTGGCTTTTGAGCAATTATGTTGGTCCTTCACAGAGATGTTTTTACCACCTGTGGCCACTGGTTGCGCAGTCCAGCCTCTGTTTCACCCTGTTAGGAGGGATACGCTAGCGGATACAGCCTCCGGTACAAGTTAGCTCTAGGCTCACAAATTAGAGTAATAATAGCTATACTTCCTGAGTTCTGATATACGGCTTGTAACTCCTAGATAACGGTGGTCTCAAGTCCACCCAGGGACGCCATGTAAAGGGAATCAGACCCTGGGCGAGTTAGACCCAGACTCCCTCACCAGAACCCCTTCGAGGCGTGCTAATTCCTCTCCGGTTACTGGAATTTTAAACTTACTCCTACTTATCGCTTTATCTAGAATGGATAAACTCTGTCTCTTGAGTTCAACCTAGAGGACCTATTCTCGGTAGATTACAAGTGGCTTCCGACAACGACTAGACTCAGACTTGGACCAGACATTGCTCAAAACTCAGGCACAAATCTAAAATAAGATTTAATAACACTCAGTGATCGGAGACCAATACTATTGCTTTGGCGTCTTTGACCAGCAGTTACGGGACACAACTACTATAGTATCTGCGTGTGCTTCAACATCAACTGTAACAGACCTAATTTCACTCCTGGCTCTGCGTTATTACACAGCAGCTAGTGTCTAGTGATCTCTCGTGAGTAGCGCTCTGTATCCTGCTTTTATAGGAAATAAATGAGAGCCACTCGTTGAGAAATGAACCTAGCACCAACCACCTTACTTAGTAATAAATAGCAGATAGCTGAGAATGAAACTTTAGACCGTTGACAGGGCCTGTCCCAACCCGTGTCAGTTAGAGAGAAACTCTCAAACACGGGTTAGCTCCTATACTAATGTAGTAATATGTGTTAGCAATCTTACCACAAAAATACAGGAAAAGGACAAAATACCCGGATATGGCGTTGGAACAACAGATGTTCAGGAGGCGGAGAAACACAACTTTACTCCGCCCACACACCAATCTACCTGGCGCTATTTATACCCTGTCAGAACTACCCAGAAACCCCTTATTCGCTTTCGTACATCCGTACTCAAGCTCATAACGTTTTCAGCAGCAGGAGCATCTAGAGCACCTTACCTCTTCCAGCCAGTCCCAGTCCCGCCGTCCCATTTCTCCCAGCACCTCCGTATCCTGCTTCTCCAGACACCTCAACTTCCACGCCGGTCTACCATCATCCCACCTTCCAGCCAAACGGCGACATCATTCAGGTCGGTCCCACGCATCCACACAACATCGCCCGACTCCTTGGGAACGGGAGCGGGGCCGAACCGCAAGGAGGCCACCACCAACCACTGAGCAGCTTCGGCGTCCCCGACGGCCAGCAACGCTGGAACGCAACAATCCCCGAAACGCTTGCCTCGCAGCTCCCCCGGCCCGTGCCACCATGGCTCATCCAGCTGTTAGCTAGTAGCTACCAGCTACAGCCACAACGCTACACAACAACAACACCGGGGCCTTCGCCGCGCCAGTCGCGGTCCAATGACGTCACGCGTCACAAACTACCGCGGCGACTCCGGACGACGTCACCCGCTGCTTCGGGAGGCTTCAGGGATGGCCGGGCCGCGCCTGCCCAGAATAACACCGCCTCCACCAGCCTGCATATTTTCTTTTCCAACTACTACTCCTCCAATACATTTCCAACCATTAACCCCCAGGCACCCCCCGCCTAGCTTCATGCTCCCTTGCTAGCTTTCTTACCATACATGCTACCAACATTGCTCACGTGGCTACAGCTGCTACTGCTATCATTACAACGTTCTTACCGAACTAACTTTGTTTCCTTCCTAACACTGCTGCTCGCTCCATTCGTGAGCTTGCTAGCTTCATGCTCCCATACTAGCATCCATACACATACTACCAATATCGCCCCCTTTGTTAGCTGCTACCGCTATTATTACAATGTTCCTACCGAACTAACATTGTTTCTTTTCTTCCACAGACATTGCTGCTTGGTGCTATAACATTGTTCACTTCACACATTGTTCCTCCACACATGGCTGCTTGGTGCTACTAACATTGTTCTTCCAGTTGTTTTTCTCCACAGACATCGCTGCTTGGTGCTGCTAACATTGTTTCCCCCATAATAATAAATGAATATTTAAGGCCATAAATAATGGTGTTAAAAGGCTTACACTTGTTTCCTCTGCGTCATACAGTAAATCCAATCATCCATCTAGATATATTTCAATAATTAACCAATCTTCCCCCTATTCCCCTCATAGCCTTCCATCGCTTATTCATCCACCAATTGGATGTTATCACCACAAATGCATCGATCACTACCCATTCATACTATCACGCTAGCATTCATACTATGCATACTACTGCACCACTGCTATTAGCATTGTCGCTCCCCCCTTTCATGCGTGATACTAGCATCATGCTCCCATGCTAGCAGTTACCATACATGCCATCCTTTGCTCTCGTGGTTATAGCTGCTACTGCTATCGCTACAGCGTTCCTACCGAGCTAATGTTTGTACTGCACCGCTTCCGCCACAGACATGGATGCCTGGTGCTACTAACATTGCATCCTCCACAGACATGGCTGCCTCGTGCTACTAACTTTTCTTCACCCAAGCATTATCATCCCTCGTACCGCAGGCTGCACTTTCATCCCCCCCCTCCCCTCCACCCATCCCTACATCCACCTCAGTCTTCCTCCGTCACTTTTTCTCAAATACCTAGCGCTGCCGTGGCCACACCTGGCACCAGCACAACCCAGGCCACGCCTGCTTTCAATTTCTTTTCCACTCCAGGGCATGCCACCCAGCCAAACATCGCTGCCGCTAACAGCGGTGGCATCGCCTCTCTACCACCCTCCTTGCTGTCCTGTCCTCCTCTCAATAACCCCTCCCCCCACATCCCTACCCATCCCTACATCCATTTCAGTCTCCTTCCATTTCTCCTACCACCCAAAACCCAAGCACTGCCGTGGCCGCACCAGCGCACCCCAGGCACCCCCCGCCTAGCTTCTTGCTCCCTTGCTAGCTTTCTTACCCATGCTCCCATGCTGGCAGTTACCATACATGCCATCCTTTGCTCCTGTGGTTATAGCTGCTACTGCTATCGCTACAGCGTTCCTACCGAACTAATGTTTGTACTGCACCGCTTCCGCAACAGACATGGATGCCTGGTGCTACTAACATTGCATCCTCCACAGACATGGCTGCCTCGTGCTACTAACTTGTTTCTTCCACAGACAAGGCTGCTTGGTGCTACGAACATTGTTTCCTCCACAGACATGGCCGTTTGGTGCTACTAACATTGCTTCCTCCACAGACATGGCTGCTTGGTGCTACAAACATCGTTTCCTCCACAGACATGGCGGCTTGGTACTACGAACATTGTTTCCTCCACAGGCATGGCTGCTTGGTGCTACAAACATCGTTTCCTCCACAGACATGGCGGCTTGGTACTACGAACATTGTTTCCTCCACAGGCATGGCTGCTTGGTGCTACAAACATTGTTTCCTCCACAGACATGGCTGCTTGGTCCTACTAACATTGTTTCCGCCACAGACATGGCTGCCTTGAAGCCATAGCCAGTATCTGTCCACTCGGCTTCCAGCACTACACCATCCCTCCATCCCCTCCCTGACACTCCTAAAGCCGTTTTCAGGCCAGCAGCCTTAGCTGGTTGACTGCTTCCAGAGCTACACCATCCTTCCCTGCCACTCCTTTGCCTCGCCCTTCTATCCCCCACCCATTTCATGTATCAGTATCATGGTCAGTAACCATGTCAGTATCGCGTTCATGTCCAACATCATGTCAGCGTCATGTTGGTACCATAGTAATTATCATGTCTGCATCATGGTCAGTATCACGTCAGTATCATTCAGTATCATTCCACTCCAACAGTGGAACTGTTTCCCAACTCCCCCCCCCCACTCTAGCCCTGCCACACGGTAACGACGGCTACTTTCTTCCATCCTCCGTTCCCACTCCTCCACACCCCAGTCCTCTCATCAGTTAGCCACTCAGTCAATTTCAAATTTCTTCCCCAGTCTAGACCAGCTATTTGTGTTTTTTTTTTGGGGGCCCGTCAAACAGAGCAGGCTAATCCTTAGTCTGCTACCTCCATACTATCGCCTCCACAGTGCACTCGCCCCACAGCGTTCTGCAGCGCTTCGCACCCACAGCACTCCCCACAGAGCTCTCGCCCCACAGCTTTCTTTGCGTTGATCTCGCACCCACAGTGCTCTCCAGTGTTCTCTACAGAACTCTCACCCCCACAGCGCTCCCCACAGAGCTCTTGCCCCACAGCGCCCTCTGCAGCGCCCTCGCCCCCACAGTGCTTCCTGCAGCGCCCTCGCCCCTAGCGCTCTCTGCAGCGATCTCGCAACCACAGCACTCTCCTCAGAGCTCTCACCCCACAGCGTTCTCTGCAGCGATCTCGCACCCACAGTGCTCTCCACAGAACACTCACACCCAGAGCGCTCTCCACGGAGCTCTCGCCCCCACAGCACTCTCTGCAGCGCTCTTTCCCCCACAGCGCTCTCCACAGAACACTCACCCCCACAGCGCTCTTGCAGCGCCCTCGCTCCCACAGCGCCCTCGCCCCCACAGCGCTCCCTGCAGCGATCTCACCCCCTCAGCGCTCTCCACAGAACACTCACCCCCACAGCGCTCTCCACAGAGCTCTCGCACCCTCAGCGCTCTCTGTAGCGCTCTCCACAGAACACTCACCCCCACAGCGCTCTCCACAGGACACTCACCCCCACAGCGCTCTTGCAGCGCCCTCACTCCCACAGCGCTCTCTGCAGCGATCTCACCCCCTCAGCGCTCTCCACAGAACACTCACCACCACAGCGCTCTCCACAGAGCTCTCGCACCCTCAGCGCTCTCTGCAGCGATCTCACCCCCTCAGTGCTCTCCACAGAACACTCACCCCCACAGCGCTCTCCACAGAGCTCTCGCACCCACAGCGCTCTCTGCAGCGATTTTGCACCCACAGTGCTCCCCACAGAACACTCACCCCCACAGCGCTCTTTGCAGCCATCTCACCCCCACAGCGCTCTCCACAGAACACTCACCCCCACAGCACTCTACACAGAACACTCACCCCCACAGCGCTCTCCACAGAGCCCTCGCACCCACAGCGCTCTCCACAGAGCGCTCGCCTCTCAGCGCTCTTGCAGCGCTCTCGCAGCGCTCTCGCTCCCGCAGCATTCTCGCCCCACAGCCCTCTCCGCAGCGCTCTCCGCAGCGCTCAAGCCCCATTGCTCTCCGCAACGCTCTCGCCCCACAGAGCTCTCCACAATGATACCGTCAGTATCATTGTCAATATCATTGTCAGTATCATTTCAGTATTTTGTCAGTATCATTTCAGTATTTTGTCAGTATCATGGTCAGTATCAGTATCATGGTCAGTATCAGTATCATGTCAGTATCAGTATCATGTCAGTATCATGGTCAGTATCAGTATCATGTCAGTATCATGGTCAGTATCCGTGTCAGTATCACATCAGTATCGCGTCCAACATCACGTTAGTGTCATGTTGGTACCATAGTCATTATCATGTCTGTATCATGGTCAGTATCATGTCAGTATCATTCCACTCCAACAGGCTCCTGCCTCAGAGTTTCCACAGTGCGCTCCGCAGCTCTCTCGCCCCCATAGCTCGCTCCGCAGCGCTCTTGCCCCACAGCGCTCCCCGCAATGATACCGTCAGTATCATTGTCAGTTCCACGTCAGTATTATGCCATTATCACGATCAGTATCACATCTTCATCTCGTCAGTATCATGATCAAGTAGTTGCCCTTTTGTATCTCTTTGGGGGTTTCAGTCCACGTGTGCCGTGCTGACGACGCCATCGGCTGTCCGCGTTGTGCCATGCTGACTACGCCATCGGCCGTCCGCGTGTGCCGTGCGACGACGCTAACGACCTCCTCCCCAAAGACTCCAGGGTCGGCGACCCTCCCCCGGAACCCTCCACCCCTCCATTCCATTATCATTACTATATTACATTACAACACATTCCATTACTTTATCTATTTCCATTCCATTCCATTCATTCCATCTTATTCAATAAAACCCTTAAATGTCCATAAAGGTGTGTTTTCTTTGCCTAGTGAAATGGCGTTGGAACAACAGATGTTCAGGAGGCGGAGAAACACAACTTTACTCCGCCCACACACCAATCTACCTGGCGCTATTTATACCCTGTCAGAACTACCCAGAAACCCCTTATTCGCTTTCGTACATCCGTACTCAAGCTCATAACGTTTTCAGCATCCCTCCACCACCCCTTTCACCTCCACAGGTTGTGTTTCCACCACTCCTCTCTCTTCTCCTTCTACGACCCTCCCTGTCTCTCGCTCCCCGTCTCTCCCTCTCCGTCCTTCTCTCTCTCGCTCTCTCCCACTTCTCAGGTTCCTGCCGGGGGGTTTCAGTCCACGTGTGCCGTGCTGACGACGCCATCGGCTGTCCGCGTTGTGCCATGCTGACTACGCCATCGGCCGTCCGCGTGTGCCGTGCGACGACGCTAACGACCTCCTCCCCAAAGACTCCAGGGTCGGCGACCCTCCCCCGGAACCCTCCACCCCTCCATTCCATTATCATTACTATATTACATTACAACACATTCCATTACTTTATCTATTTCCATTCCATTCCATTCATTCCATCTTATTCAATAAAACCCTTAAATGTCCATAAAGGTGTGTTTTCTTTGCCTAGTGAAATCTTTCTTGGCTAATGAGGCAGTGGGGAGGCAGTCGTCACACGAAAATGAAGTTCAATAAAAAGATTTATTAAGGAAGTGAGTTACAAATATAGAGAGTAAAGTATTGAGAAGAGGAAAAGGCCACCGAAGTGGCTAGCAGCAAAATCTGAGCAAAACAGAAGTCTCTAGATGCAAAGTCCAGGAAAAATCTGCCCATCCCTGGGCGACCGGAGGTTAAGTACATCAACCCCTGTGGCAGAACACTGTCATTACATGGCATCATCTCACCCCTCCCTTCCAGTCCAATTCCCAACTCTCGAAGCACGTGGTTACTTCCTGTCACGTCTCACCTCCGCCAAGCAGACAGTGCGTGACCTTGGCTGTCTGGCCTGTTATCAGCTTGCACAGGCAGCTGGTGAGAAAGTGTGTGGGAAGCGATCTAAGCAAAAACATATCAGAGCTATAATGCTATAAGCTAAATATCAGTTTTGCATGTTTCAATGGTCTCTAATAGTATGGACCATGTTGGCTTCTTGGAACGGGTCGGTATTGGCTGGGGGGTGCCCCGTAGAATCCTGTTGTAGGATCGGGGCTGGGGCAGGGTCCTTGCTGGGGTCCCCTCGATGCATACGGGTGGGGGTATGGTGGTGTAACCCATGGTAAACACCCCCCCTCCCCCTGCTGTAGGGACAGCGTTGTAGGGAGCATTCCAATTGCTCCATCGCTCGTTGCTTCCGGGCCAGCCAGTAGTGGATGCTCTGGCAGCACGGTCCAGTTTTATCTTCTCTCTCCTCTTCTTGCCGGCCGACATGGCAGGCACTTGGGGCAGGGGCCTTACAGGAGCTCGGGGTCTAGGGGTCACATTGATGGCTTGGGCCTCGCTCTCAACAGTTTTCAATTAAATGAGTCCCGGGACTCACTGGTGGTCATTTGAATGAGTCCCACTAGATTCGATTTGGCTTATTTATAAGCTTATAAGTCAAAGTCACTGTTAAAACAGTGACTTTGAGAGCTGTTTCACCCTACAATTTAAGTCAATGAGGAGCATATATTGAATTATCAATTTCTAATCAATGGAGCAATTATTTTTGATTTCTTGTCCAGTTACATCATGGCAATGTAACTACACAACCCAAACCTCTACTAAAGTGGTCTTGCCCTTTAATGTGGTGCGAGAAAGGATGAGGTACAGGGAGAAAATATTCTGTCGAACTCGAAAGGGTTAGAAATTAGGAAGAGGAGGGCTATGATTGGTCTGGTGCTAGTGCACGAGTAGCAACATTTAGGTTTTCAGAGCTTTGACTGCACGCTTTTTGCTGTTGAGTGTCCCAACGCTGTGGCAAAGCATCAAGCTCCTCTCCATAGACTTTGCATTGACACTCGATGCTCAATCAGAATGTGCCAGCGTCATGACGCTGCTGGTGTGAGTTGGGTGTTGGGGGCAGATAACAGCAGACGGCTTATTAAAAAGGTTTGTCATAAGAAAATGGATCCTTGTGACTAAGTCATAAAAAGGAAAAACAAAGACATCTTGTACTCGCAGCTGGGCCATGTGCCATTCCAATAACACAACAGACTGCATGCAAAGTCTCCCAAGAACGATTAACCACCATCTGAGACCAAATGGAACAAATCATAAAACTAATTACGTGAGTCACGTCCCTCAATGAGCAAATTGAAGACATAGACAATTTCCAAGGGCTTGTCTTAAATTGAAGAGGCGAGCTGTGTACATACCCAAAATGGGTGCACAATCAGAATCAATCATGGCAAACTGAGTCGTGCGTAAACAGGGATGCAGTGGGAATGACCAAAATACTGCCATTACAGTATAGGCAGAGGAGAGTCGAGCCAGCCTTATTGGTGTTACAAGCCAGTCTTTTGCTTGCCAAGGAAACAGATAGCTTGTGCCATCTGGAAAGGTTAGCGCAGTCTGCAAGGCAATGCCACCAAGAGGGTTGAAGAAAACGGGGGGCATACGTTAGTCCGACAGACCATTACTCCGACTATGTGGCATCCGCGTACGGTTAGGGTTCGGGTTTGGTATAGGGTTAGTATAGTAAACGTCGGAGGCATGCGCTGTCGGAGGAACGGTCTGTCGGACTAACGTATTGCACCCGAAGAAAACAAGCTACTTGCGGACACACACATTCAAAGGCACGCAGCACCTTAGATACAGGGGTTTGGAATTTGGCACAGCAGGGGTCAGCAAGTAGGGTTGGCCTCGGGCTGATTTGTTTTAAGTTATTAGATGGTGGGCCAGAACATAATCAATGGCTAATTTAAGAACTGGAACATGCGACAGACCATTTTATATACAATACATATATTAATTGCTATAAAACAGCATACTGAATAGAATTGTGTGTAATCAAACAGGTGCAGATAGAAAAGCTTGTGTAATCGATTTGTGTGGGCCACATCCTTGAATGTTGCACATAGAGGACATTTAGTTCATTACATCGTTTTAAAATAATAAATAAAATAACCGTGCATCTTCCTGGAGACAGAAAGACAGTCATACTCCCTTTCAAACAGAGATAAACTCTTTCATAGTATAGGAGCTCAAGGTCTCTTCTTAGATATGGAGAGAAAGTGTGAAACACCTGCCTTTCATCATTCACTCTCAACATGGATAAAAGCATTCTTCAGCTGGGGGTAGATTGTCTATATAGACATGATATCCTAGCCTGGCAATGGCCAGACTGATAACGTGGATTCACTCTCACGTTCCTCCCCGGTAGTCTGGACTTCGGCCCATAGGGAGCGAGTATGAGTAATCAGAAAATGATTTTGATGATTTTCACTGTTGTACGGACAGCAGTTGAAACGCAGTCACTGATTGGCCCGATCATTTACTGATTTCTCATGCTCGCTCAGTATGGGCCGAAGTCCAGACTGATACCAGGGAGGAACGTGAGAGTGAATCCACGTTATCAGTCTGGCCATTGCCAGGCTAATGATATCCTAGTGGGACAACTCTATTTGGACATTATATGCTGTATGTGGGACAATCAGACATTTACAAAATAATTTCCCAGGCCAGACTCAGCTATGGCCGTGAGTGGTTAGTGAGCCCACCTGGGAAGCCAGAGGCCCTGGTTGTCCCAGGTTCGATTCCAGGCCAGTAATGTTGTGATGTGTGTCCCTGAGCAAGACTCTTAACCCCTAATTGCTCCTGAGCGCCGTAGAATGGCTGCTCACTGCTCCTAGTTGTTATAGGATGGTTAAATACAGAGACCTGGAAGACCTGGAACATTGAGACCTGGAACGCATCTGTGTCACTTTAGATTTCTTTGGCTATTCAAAAATAGCAGATATACAAGCTCATAGCGCGTCACCGAGTGCCGCGCTATGAGCTTGTAGATCTGCTATTTTTTTTAAATTGTGAAAAAATATTTTTTACATTATTTTCAAAAAAAATTCGGATTTAGATATTTTTTGGCCTCAGGTCTTAATGGGTTAAGGTAATAAATGCTCCTTCCGACGTCCAAACTTTTTTTTTCAGGTGCCCCTGACGTCGTCCTGATTATCCGAACTAGTTCAGAAAATGTAGTTGTGTCTGTCATTTATTTATCTTATTAATGAGAATATGAATAATAAGAATACAAGTTGAAAAGTAGCCACTACTGTCTGTCTTTCAGCACCACAGAGGCGAGGAGAGCAGAAACAAAGAGGATTTTGAGAACCCATACCCTTTCGGTTTTCTTTTTCTTTGCCTACACAACATTACAGGTCAACATACAATTCATCAGCATCCATTTTGGGGTTTTCGACGCAACTGGAGCACACAGCGCACGCTTGGCGCCACTGTTTACAGAACGTTACTGTATATCAGTGTGAATGCTCACATCATTATCGCTACAGTTATAACTATACCTTGGTGTGGATAAGACTGAGCTTTTCACTCCCTGCCTGGGTTATTCGCAGCTCTGTCCTCTGGCAGGCCATAATCAGCGCTTATTTTTTTTACCTGTATTATAATGACATTATGAAATTATAATAACAGAATCTTGTGTGAGAGATAGGCCACTCGGGTGCTATGACACCCATATAAAGAATTAATTTACCGAGTTGCCAGACATTCATTCATACATTTACACTGAGCCCTTTAGCACTCACCCACTGTCTCTCCACATTATCTAGCGCCCACACACCCACACACACTCGTATCGGCTAAAGGAGCAGCGCGGTGTGGGTTTGCTGCTGGTGTCTGGCCCTCTGTTCCCATTGATTCCATCACTGCACAGGGCACTCTGTCTCGGTGGGACAGCTCCTGCCATTGTTCCATAATGGACCGCTGATGACTCTGACCTTCTACTCAACCCAGTGAGGACACACAGGTCCAGACAGTGTGTGTATGTCTGTGTATGGGAGAGAGAGTGTGTTATGACATTGTGCATATTCACGTACGTATGTGTGTGCATGCATGGTTTTATACACGTGTCTGCATATCTGTCTGTGCATGTGTCGGCGTGTGTCTATGGGTGCATATATTGGTGTGCAAGTGTGCGTGGGTGAATGAGTGCAGAGAGAAGGCAAAGGACGTCCAAGTCATAAAAAGGAAAAGTAGTGATGAGAGATGAGTGAGAAGAGAGAGAGGGGGGGGGGGGGCAGATGGGCAGAAGAGTGAGAGAGTGAATTGTCAAGGACTAGGGGACAGAGCGAGTGGAGGGATATGAAGGAGATGATAGCGATGGGAATGGAAGGACAGAATGAAATGGGAGAGAACAGATGTTTCTCTACACACAAGACGTCTTTTTGTCTGTGAGGTAATGTTCCGTAAGTCAGACCCATTAGCCAAGCCTCACTTAAACTTTTCCTTTATTTATATTCTTTTGTATTATTTATTTGCCTTTTACTAAGCAATAAAATGACATTGAGGCTGAGTTAATGGTATGATTACAAAAAGCAGCAGCAAAATGCCTTTTGTAAATGCTGCATTTGTTCAATTTCAATCTCTTCCCATAAAATCAGCCCCCCCCCACCCCCCATTTAATTATTTATTTATCATTTATGTTCCTGTTCACATGTCCTGTTTACAGTTGCTAAATGAGGTTATTCAAAACAAAATTGCCACTTAAGGAAGTAAATGCAACAGCAGCAATGCATTATGGGCAATGCATTAAGGGGAGTTTTACCATTTCTGCTAACATCAGCAGCATTCTGAGAAGTCCTTGTTAATTTAGTGTATATCCGGGCACTTCTCACATGCACATACTGTACTACTAATGTAGTGGGACAAGTTTTACGTCACATTCAACCATGTTTACGTTTAAGTATTCTGTTGGACTACAGCAATCTACTTTGTCATTTTACTTACCCCTATTCTCCATTAAACAAGCATTTTAATTGGTCAAAATAGAACTTCCAACCATGCTTAAATCACTATGAAGCATACCTCAGCCGTGCTCAAATGAAATGCACCTCATCATCTCATACAAACAGAAATAGCCTATACATTTCCATGGAGATAGTAAGCTAAATGGAGATGTATAGCTAAAATTATGTTGCCTTGCTAAGTTATTGAACTTTACAAACACCTATTTTTCACCATTAAATGTATGATAAGTTTAGATTTAGTTGATTAACCTTTATTTAAAAAAAGGCTGTTATTTACTGTTATTATTGCATGACAGTGATGCAGTTAGGAATGAGGTACTTGTAAAAAGTAACAACATTTCAATTAATATTAATATAAGCAAATACTGGCACAGCTCTCGTCATGGCATTGTGGTATCAAATATGACTCATGGTCTTATGTGTTACTTTTTGTTGCAGAGAATGGTGCCGAAAACGAAACAAAATGAAACAAGGCATGGGGAGAAGGCAATCAAGGCAGGCTCAGGTGCATGGCTGATCGAGATGCATGGAAAGATCTAGGAACTACTCTCCAAGGAACTTCATCTCTATTCTCAAAGCAGAGAGAGAGAGAGAGAGGCGGGGAGATGAAGCTGTTCGTAACAAAGTGAGACAGGCCTCAACGGGAGATGCGTTTCCAAACAAACCCGTTAGCAAATATAGCTCAACCACACCTGAGAGGAGAGGAGACGCACACAGGGAAGAGAAGAGTGGAGATTAGAAAGGAGGAGGCGGTGACTCTGCCTATTTAGTGTACTAAAATATATTATTCTGCACACTTTTCTAATCGATACACGTGCCGCTACAAAAAAGATCACGTCCACACACAACCTGCCATGAATACCCAATGAGCAATAAGAGAGTAAGAATGAATAGAGGAGGGGGAGCGGTGAGGTTGGAGGGAGGCTAGGAAAATTGAGCCGATGAGAGCTCATCTCAGCGAACGAATGGAGGGGAACGAGAGAACGAGCGAACGAGGAGAAGCAGAAGTGAGGAACGAGGGGGAGAGAGAGAGGGCGGGGGAGAGAGAAGTGATGCTGATTTGAATAAGAGATGACAGGTACAGTAGTGAATATGCATCTAAAACACGGGGAATGTTTAATGAGAGGGTTTTGACAGCACAGTGGAGGTGATGAGATGAGCGATGTACATGATAGGAGTGTGTGTGTGTGTGTGTGTGTGTGTGTGTGTGTGTGTGTGTGTGTGTGTGTGTGTGTGTGTGTGTGTGTGTGTGTGTGTGTGTGTGTGTGTGTGTGTGTGTGTGTGTGTGTGTGTGTGTGTGTGTGTGTGTGTGGCCCCACAGTGGTGGAATGAACTCCCCACTGAGGTCAGGACAGCAGAGTCACTGCCCATCTTTCGCCGCAGGCTGAAAACCCACCTCTTCAGGAAACACTACCCTGACCCTTCCTCTTAGCCTTGCCTACTTGTTGTCAATTATTTGTACGAGCTCTTGTTTTATTGGATCTTGTTTACTTGATACACTTATTTGTTTTAGCTCTTGCTCATTTGATTTTCCCATTTTTCTCTGCAGGACCTGGTACCTGTACAACACCCAACACTACCTGTACAAGACCAATACTACCTGTACAACACCGATACTACCTGTACAACACCAATACTACCTGTACACCACCAATACTACCTGTACAACACCAATACTACCTGTACAACACCAACACTACCTGTACAACACCAACACTACCTGTACAACACCAATACTACCTGTACAACACCAACACTACCTGTACAACACCAATACTACCTGTACAACACCAACACTACCTGTACAACACCAACACTACCTGTACAACACCAATACTACCTGTACAACACCAATACTACCTGTACAACACCAACACTACCTTTACAACACCAACACTACCTGTACAACACCAACACTACCTGTACAACACCAATACTACCTGTACAACACCAACACTACCTGTACAACACCAATACTACCTGTACAACACCAATACTACCTGTACAACACCAACACTACCTGTACAACACCAATAGTACCTGTACAACACCAATACTACCTGTACAACACCAACACTACCTGTACAACACCAATACTACCTGTACAACACCAACACTACCTGTACAACACCAATAGTACCTGTACAACACCAATACTACCTGTACAACACCAACACTACCTGTACAACACCAATACTACCTGTACAACACCAATACTACCTGTACAACACCAATACTACCTGTACAACACCAATACTACCTGTACAACACCAATACTACCTGCACAACACCAACACTACCTGTACAACACCAACACTACCTGTACAACACCAATACTACCTGTACAACACCATTACTTCCTGTACAACACCAATACTACCTGTACAACACCAACACTACCTGTACAACACCAATACTACCTGTACAACACCAATACTACCTGTACAACACCAATACTACCTGTACAACACCAACACTACCTGTACAACACCGATACTACCTGTACAACACCAACACTACCTGTACAACACCAACACTACCTGTACAACACCGATACAACCTGTACAACACCAATACTACCTGTACAACACCAATAGTACCTGTAATAATGAATTGCATTTTTATGGCGCTTTTCTAAGTACTCAAACTTACTCAAAGCGCTCTTACAATGGTTCATTCATTCATTCAGGGAGGGGACATTGGGAGTATTGGTGTTGTACAGGTGCTATTGGTGTTGTACAGCCAACCACCAATAGTACCAATAGTACACCAATAGTACCTGTACAACACCAATACTACCTGTACAACACCAATACTACCTGTACAACACCAATAGTACCTGTACAACACCAATACTACCTGTACAACACCAATAGTACCTGTACAACACCAATAGTACCTGTACAACACCAATACTACCTGTACAACACCAATAGTACCTGTACAACACCAATACTACCTGTACAACACCAATACTACCTGTACAACACCAATACTACCTGTACAACACCAATACTACCTGTACAACACCAATACTACCTGTACAACACCAATAGTACCTGTACAACACCAATACTACCTGTACAACACCAATAGTACCTGTACAACACCAACACTACCTGTATAACACCAACAGTACCTGTACAACACCAACACTACCTGTACAACACCAATACTACCTGTACAACACCAATACTACCTGTACAACACCAATAGTACCTGTACAACACCAATACTACCTGTACAACACCAATACTACCTGTACAACACCAATACTACCTGTACAACACCAATACTACCTGTACAACACCAATACTACCTGTACAACACCAATACTACCTGTACTACACCAATAGTACCTGTACAACACCAATACTACCTGTACAACACCAATACTACCTGTACAACACCAATAGTACCTGTACAACACCAATAGTACCTGTACAACACCAATAGTACCTGTACAACACCAATACTACCTGTACAACACCAACACTACCTGTACAACACCAACACTACCTGTACAACACCAACACTACCTGTACAACACCAACACTACCTGTACAACACCCATAAAACCTGTACAACAACACAACAACACTACCTAACCTTTTCCATTGTCCTCTCCAACCTCTACGGCTTAATGGATTTGAAAAGCCCCTCCCCCCAGCCTCACCTCACCCAAGTCAGAGAACGACATCGTTGAACTGGGCAGTTTGTCGGTAAGTAATTGAGACTGGCCTGAGTAAAAGTCAAAGGAGGGGATAGAGAGTGACAGAGACGAGGAGGGAGGAGAGACTGGAACTGCAATGAGAGGAGGAGGAGAGAAACGATGGGAAACGATGAGAGAAAGGAAAGAAGGTCTGAGACGAAACGAAACACAGAGGGACACTGCAAGCAAGAGAGAGGGGTGTGTGTGTAAGGTTGAGGAAAAAGAAGGAATGAACTAAGAGGAAAAAGATGACAGAGGTAGAGCGAGAGAGGTGGAGAGAGAGAGGGAGAGACAGGGGGCGGCGTAATGGAAACTGAAATGGAAAAGGGGACAGAAAAAGAGAGAAAAAACGTGGTAGGCAATTAAAGAAAAGAGAGAGGGATAGAGAGAGGCTAAGTGTGACAAGTACTTTTGAGTGGCTTTGAGACGAGCATCAAGCCTCGTGTCCAATGAAAGAACCACAACACGGAGGCAGGACCCGAGGCAGCGGGGGAAAACAGAGAGAGAACAGGAGTGGAGAGGGGGAAAGAAAGAGAGAGAAACGGAAGGGCTATTATACATTTTTCATTAAGTTTCCAGGCGCTAAGCCACATCAAAGCTTCTCGGAGATAGAGGGGGGTGGAGGGAGGGGAGC
Organism: Gymnoscopelus microlampas; assembly: GCF_963454915.1. Taxonomy (NCBI): domain Eukaryota; kingdom Metazoa; phylum Chordata; class Actinopteri; order Myctophiformes; family Myctophidae; genus Gymnoscopelus; species Gymnoscopelus microlampas. The sequence goes on from NC_139941.1 coordinate 35,900,913, forward strand.
GGCACAGAGAGTTAGAGAGAGGGGGGGACACATTGACGCAGGATGTTCTAATTAACTTCACAGTGGCTGCTCCCTCCACATCTTTCTTTCTCTTACATGTGCCCGCACACACACACACACACACACACGCACATAAGGAGAAAGCTGGGCTGTCGGGAATGACTGCGCCTAGAACATGGGGGGGGGGGGGGTTAGGAAGAACCCTGAGGTCCTTCTGCCACCACACCCAGGGAACATAAACAACAGAGAAAGAGATAGAGAACAGAGTGCACACACACACACACGCACACACACACACACACACACACACACACACACACACACACACACACACACACACACACACACACACACACACGCTTTCCTCCTACACTTCTACTCCTCCTTCTCCTCTTCCTTCACTCCGTCCTCCTCTCCCTGATGGATTCCCTCTTGCTGTGAGCCAACAGGAAGTTGAGTGCTTGCTCAACATTGGGGCACATGGCACACTGGGCTTGTCATCCCAATAACATGGCTGCTCTATTAGTCTCCTGCCAGACAGCCGATGTAAATGACACCAAGTGGCTGAACGTGCATGCGTGCGTGCGTGCGTGCGTGCGTGGAGCACACATCTGTGCATGTGCGCAGGAAAAGTTAGACAGAGGCTACATCACACTTATACAATTTAATTTTAAAACACATTTTCTGTCCACACAAGTGTGTTTCTGAAATAATCCCTGTCCATACAACATGCCTTAAAAGTGAAAATGAATATCACATTTGACATCCACTTCACAAAAACATCCATGAAATAGTACTGTAGCGACCCTCTGTTGAGTTTTCTGTTGTTGGGTTTTACAGTTCTTCAATGTGTGTGTGCAGCAAATTGCTCACAAGCATTGGCATGTGTTTGGTAAAGGTTGACAGGATCCTTCATTGTACTCTCTCTGTGTTTTGATGTTGTCTGGAAAGAAACAAGAGCAAGAGGAAGTATGGAGTGAGACAGATCCTATTTGAGTTGTGACATTCTTCACTGATTGAATTTTGATTAGCGTTAAATAATTGTTGATTCTGCTCAGGCAAATCTACCTAATGGAAGCATCTCTAATTTCTCCAATTTAAACTCTGTGAGCAGCAGTAAGCACTATGTGCCTGAAAGAAAGAGATAGAGAGCAAGTGAGAAAGAGGGAGAGAGAGAAAGACAGAAAAGAGAGATCACACCGGTCCTCGCTGGCCTGCAGTGGCCGTCTGATTAGCATACATAATGAAAGAACAATGCTGGTGACAGCTTGAAAAGAAACTGCTATATGTTCCCCACAAGGAACACACCCACAGACAGGGAAACATTAATTGGTGGTGCGACCTTGAGTACAAATGGAAAAACAATTCTAGCTTGTTACCATGATTCATAATTAGTTTTTTCTATGTGTCGTATGCACAAGAGATAAATGATTCGAGCTTCCTGGTCACGTAGTCTCAATGTTCTCCCTCTGTTGGCTTGATGAAAATCCATAACTGCTTTGATAAACAAGCCCAGGATTCATGCAGGGAGAAGCACCCTTTAATGAAATTCACTCTGCTTCTCGACTCTCAGATGTTTTGTTTTGTTCCTGCCAAATGTCAGGAACAAAGCATCATGTGTGACTGGTTGCAGTGGTTTCGAAGAGAGACAAAAATAAATAACCTTTAGATAATAAACCACAAGTTAGACACAAGGTCAATTCAAATCTCATTTAGTGAAAACATGTTTTATGTTTCATAATCAGAAGAAAGCACGTGTTTCTTCTTCTTTCCCGGACCTTGGACATTTTCTTGCCCCTTCCTGGTTTAGGACTGACTTGCAATGTTCACTCATGAGTCTCGCTGACGCTGTCCCCTCTCAGGTTTCCCACTATTATGTCTAAAAAAATTATAATAATAATGAAAAACTGCCGGAACTACTACCCACTTTTCTTGTAAACAAAATAGGGTTCTCACAGACCAAGACACCTTTGATTTAAATTGTGCAGCTTTTCTTATGGGTGAAACAACTACAATACTGCATAACCACTCAATTCAAGGAAGAATCAGCGAAACACCAACATTTTTCTTTTCTGTTTTCTTTTCCTTTTTCTTTCTTTTTTAAGTTTATTTTTTCTGCCAAGGCAGAAAAGCATAATCTTTGATGTAACAGTTGACTCAGACAGCTGTCTCACTAGGTAGGCAGGTTTAGGGACAGCTGGGCAATTACAGGTAGTTGTTCTCATTGCAAGCGAGCAAGATGCTCTCTGTGTATTCTCTTTGTGTTCCAGAACAAACAATTGCTTCCCTTGGTCCTCAAACAGCCTCTGAGCAAACGGCATAAAAAAGTGAGATCTAAGCCAAAAAACAAAAAGTAACCACGCATTTTACAGTGCTCTAGGAGAGGTGCTAATTCTTCGAACACCAAAGTTTACACCGTCTGGTCTTTAGCTGAATGAGACAATGTTGATGTTGTGTGATGGCGATGCTCAACTTGAGTAGAGACAAGTGAGGCGAGCAGCGCTGTCAATATACCATGCAAATGAGCCCATTAGCTGGTTGCGTCTGTCAGCACTGGCCCAGATAAAAATGGAGCTGACTGCCCTTTACTCTACTCTACTGTTTCACTACACATTGTCTGCCTTTGGCTTTCAAAGCCCCTGGGTGAACTTCTGCTGTTTTTATCTGACAGATTTGCCTCTTCCTTTGGAAAACCCATGTCGATGCACTACTCACAAATTGTCTGCTATCTGTTTCTTCCCAGCATATCAAAAACAGCCGGCGACCTAGTATGGTTCTTTCTCCCACGCTGGATTTCTGAGGAACAATTGGTCTATCTGGCTGCAGCAAGAGGCTTAATGAAGAAGGTGTGGCATGCCTCCAGACAAAGAGAGAGCGAAACAACGACAGACAGACTGTCACAGCTGCTGAGCAAAGAATCTCGTATCACATGCCGTGTTCTCAAAGTATACTGTGTAATGTGCAGCAATAACAGTCTTTGATTTGAGCAAAACACCCACAGTAAAACCTCAAGTCTAATTGAATAATATTCTCCACACTGTAAGTTACAGTGCACTTTCAGCCAAACAGAATACTACTAATTATATACAACAGTTATGCATGGTAGTATAGCACCACAATTATAACCACCAATGATCATAATATACAGTACCATTATTACTGTAAAATACAGCACAATATACAGTAGCATAGAGCACTGCTCTATAATGCTTGCTATACTAGGTTATAAAGAATAAGCAAGTAGTAGTATAGCATAAGTCAGTATAAACCAGTATAGTAAAATATCTAATTTATAATGGCAAAACCCATTCCATGGATAGATAAGGTGTGGGAATCAACTTTTTACTTGTGTATTCTGTTTCCCCTCCAGCTTTCTGTTTTCTCTCAACTTCTGCCTCCGGTCTTACAGTAAAAACACACCGCTCTACAAGCACAAATTCTCTCAACAACCAAGGCAGGGCGGTCTTACTTCAGGACTCTCAAAGTCAAGTTTTTCTCATAAATTCATACAAACAGAACACACCACACAAAATGTAAAGGGATGACAAAGAAGACAAATTTTCAGTTGTGGGCAATGCCTAATTGGTTTTTATGGACTGCTCACAGCTATGGCAGATACTGTGCGATAGCAGAATGACAAAAGACTTGCTTCTCATGTTACCCCAGTGCAATGATAGCCGAGGCGGGGGAATGAAGTGTCGCGGAAAGCCATCAACAGGCGCGAGATAAGCACTGTAAGCAGTGTGATTATGTTTGCTAGCAGTGTAATTGGAGCCCCATTAATGTGTTTAATTGTGATGGCATGCAGGCTCTCAGACCCCTGTAGCACCCTGACACCCGATGGCCCTGGCAGTCAAGCAAGCGCAAGGTTTTATTTCATAAAAACACTAAGCTGAATATTCTGCAAACAGCTAGTGATTACAAAAGGAGGGATGTGTGTGTGTGTGTGGGGGGGGGGGTCTCTACAGCAGTGGTTGGCAAGGTGGGGTCCAGGGACCCCCAGGGGTCCATGGGGGGGTTCCAGGCGGTTCCCAGCATTTTTTTTTATTATAGCATCAAAAGCGATTTAACCATTAACCCTACTAGCATGGCGCCATCCACGCTTTTTAAATATTGTCCTACTGTACAAATGGATTACAAAGCTTAGCCAATAAGCCTAGCTTAGCGGCAACACATGTGTGTTGTGGGCTTATTATTGGCTAAGGCTTAGCCAATAATAAATCCACAACACACACGTGTTGCCAACCACATTTAAACATTATGACCTTTTCCATCTGCAAATTCAAATTAGACCTCTTCCCTAACGTCGCCAAAAGCCCGGCACAAACGTCATGCGAACCCCTACCTACCAGAGACTTCTAGGACCACTCCCCCCCTGTGAGACCTTTTGATTTCTTGGGATCCGTAAGCCCCTCCAAATTGCTCTTTGGCATGTTTCATCAACGGGTCATCTGAAGCTAAAACCCGAAATCCTTTTGTCTATCGCTCTCAGAGTTATGCTCCGGACAGGGATTTGGTGGCTTATATAATGATGATGATGATGATGATGATGATGATTATATGCATCTACTATTTTCAAAAAAGATTTTGAATATTCCTTTTTACATTTTAACAACATAAATATTGTATCGGGCTATCTGGCACAAAATATGTTCAGTCCGCGGCCAAATACATAAAGTCCTTGACATAAAGAACCACTGCTGTAATACTGTTTGTGCATTGGCACACTGCTAATAAAAGGGAATATTTTGTGATGGAATTTGAAATTCAATCAGGCTCAGAGTAAGGAGGAGGAGGTGATAAATGTATCCTGGAACTTAAATAACTCAGTTCGACAAATTCTGACACTTTTTGCACCCCAACACCCCCACCTCCCTCAACCCCCTCCACACACACTATACGGAGCCAAGCTACATCACTTGTCTTTTGAAGAATAATCCTTATCTTCTCGTTTCCACCCCCTCTCTCTCTGTCTTCTCTCTCTCTCTCTCTCTCTCTCTCTCTCTCTCTTTTACACCCCCCCAACCTGTCCCTCACCCAAATTCTCATTTCCACTGCCTTTTAATATTTACCATATCACTGTGTGCTGTTCCTCAGTCTCCCTACCCCTAACTCCACAATCTCCGTCCCTCCCTTCTCCCCACCTCTATCTCTCATTCAGTCATCAGATAAGGGAGCTTGGCAGAGATGACAGTGAAAAAAGCCTGTCTTGACTTCAAACGCCTCCCCTGTCTCTTTGTCTCCACCCCAGCTCCACTATCTACCCCCACCCCTCTCTCTCACTCGTCTCCTTCTATTCCCCTCCTACCCCCCCCCCCCCCCCCCCCCCTTTCTCTCTCTCTCCTTCTAGCTGAGAGAAAATAACTCTCCATGCAAGGTGGTGGCAGTAGTTTGCGTGAATCTGCAGTGTGATGACCGGAAGGTTTTCAAAAGCAAGTGCTGCATGGGTTAAAGACCCACTCACAGACACCTCACTCACTACCACCGATGGAGGTGTACACACCACACGTTCTACAACCGATTTCAATAAACTAGAGGTTTGGGACCCTACACATCTAGAGCTCGGGCTGCTACACGGCCCTCACACCTACCCATATATGGAGATCTCTGTATCTGAGTCATAGTGACATGAGCGTGACGAAGTGGTCCCCTGCCCTGCCAGTCCTCCCTTTAATATAAGAAGATATGAATAAATCATAAATGCTTACTGACTTGGTGTCACAAGACTCCCAGCCCTTTCTGTGCCTCGTTGCTCCTCCATTCTTTCCTCCCCTATTCCCTTTCCTCCCCCCTCATTCCGTCCTTGGCCATTTTAGTCTAGCTTCATTTATTTGACATTAAAAAAGAAAAACAAGCTGCATTCATGATTTCAAGGGTTACGACAATAACAAAAAAGAAGAAAACATATAGACCTAGAGCTTACCTAAAAGAGTTCCCTACTTTAAGATTCAACAACCCCAACATATTTCATGTACAGTACAAATCAATACACTATGAATACAAAACTAGTCTAATCTAATCTTACACCGCTGTTCTTTCTAGGGGCCAGTGCATAATTTTCAAATTAAGCAACTTTGGCTTAGGCCTACTGTATTTTCAGTGTTAGCTTGTTCCATAAGGCTTCTGCATAATAAGAAAGAACAATTACTCACAAACCCTGACATAAACAGATTTGCTATGCTGGCTCTGGCATTCTGTCTGTGTACCTCTCCTACAGTACAGTACCTACCTTTAGGAAATAAGTGTTCAAGTAACAAGGGGCCCCGTTGTTAATGGTGTTATGGATCATGTGTAGCCGCAGCTGAACAGTCCTAGCCTCAACAGGTAACCCAGCACCACTCAGAAGAACTCATCTATCTCTGTTCCGTTCTCTCTTTCCCTCTCTATGCTATGCTTTTATGCCTCTCTCTCTCTCTCTCTCTCTCTCTCTCTCTCTCTCTCTCTCTCTCTCTCTCTCTCTCTCTCTCTCTCTCTCTCTCTCTCTCTCTCTCTCTCTCTCTCTCTCTCTCTCTCTCTCTCTCTCTCTCTCTCTCTCTCTCTCTCTACCTTCCTCTCTATTCCCTCCCCTTCTTTCTTTCACTCTTTTTCTTTTTCTCTCTCCCCCCCCCCCCTCTCTCTCTCCTTGATCATGTAGCAGTATAGCAGTTAGCTGTGATATTGCTTGGGGCTGTAATGCCCACATCCATCTCCCAATGTGTGAAATAGAAAATATAATTTGTTTATTACTTGGGCTAAATTCTCTCTTCTACTCCCAATCTCTTTAGATCCATGCATGACATTTGGCACAGAACATTAAATTGGGCAGACGTGCCTGGAATAGGGAAAAACCCCACTGCTGTTAAAGCGTGTGTAGTACGGTGTACCAGCTCAGTGGCCATGTGGTTAGAGTGTCACACCAAACACTATAAGAATGGGACCCAATGCCTCCCAGCTTGGCACTCAGCATCAAGGGTTGGAATTGGGCGTATACTATAGCCCCTTAGACATACTGTACTAGCGTCATGTCCAGATCGTGTATTGTACATCATGGCTGGGGGATGTACTTGTACATGAAGCCACCTCACGCTACAGAAACAGGAGATAGGCTCCTGACCTATGGGCCACATGGCTCGGGAACCATTGGTTCCCAAGGCTACTACTTACTTACAGTACGGGCATAGTAATGTATAATCCAGTATGGTACAGTATGGAACGGTATAGAAAAGTACAGTATGGTGTGGTACAATACAGTACAGTACAGTATGGTAGTATGGTAAGTTTAAGTGTGGTAATGTACAGTACGTATGGTATAGAACAGTACTGTATGGTGAAAAGCCCCCATAGGTCTCAGGAGCATATAAGCATATACTAAGCATCTACATAAGCAACATCACGTATGGAGCCTTTGAGAGTAACCTACAGCCACAAGCATCATAATGAGCTCTATTGTTCTCACTGCATCTCTTTCTCTCTCCACATCTCTCTCTGTATTTCTCTTTGTCCACATCTATTAGTTTCTGTTCTTCTCTCTCTCCATCTGCCTCTTTCCCCCCATCTCTATCGGTTTCTCTCCCTGTCAGTCTAAGACACAGAGAGCTATGGTAGGATGTTTGTGTGTGTGGGTGGGGGGGTGTGTGTGTGTGTGGGTGTGGGTGTGGGTGTGTGTGTGTGTGTGTGTGTGTGTGTGTGTGTGTGTGTGTGTGTGTGTGTGTGTGTGTGTGTGTGTGTGTGTGTGTGTGTGCGTGCGTGCGTGCGTGCGTGCGTGCGTGCGTGCGTGCGTGCGTGCGTGCGCGTTTCATTTGTGATACAATGCCTTGCTCTGATGCAACCAAACGAAACCTTTTAGCAGGCTACATATTTTGCCCTGTTGGCTCTCATTGTGTCAGTGTGTGTGAGGGCATGCCTGTGTGTGTGTGTGTGTGTGTGTGTGTGTGTGTGTGTGTGTGTGTGTGTGTGTGTGTGTGTGTGTGTGTGTGTGTGTGTGTGTGCCTGCCTATGTATGTCTATGTATTTAACAGTACATGTACTGTACCTGTGTACACGTGTCAGTTTAAAGCATCAATCAGTTGAATGTGACTAATGTGAGTAAATGGAGGATGTCCATGTACAGTAAGTAGGTGAGTGTTTGCCAGTGTGTGCATGCTCAAGCATTTCGGTCTATTCATTCACTCCATGTTCACTTCTCAAAGAGAAAGAGTGTGAGAGAGCAGTAGTGACCATGTGATCAAGCTGAGTAGAGCACAGAGGTCACACACGCACATTGCCTTGAGATTTTTAATTAGAAAACCTGTTAGACCGCTAAAAGGGCATGCAAATCCACAAAGTGTGCATATGGAACTTATAGTCAAATGAGAGAAAGGATTTTTTAAGAGGGCAAGAGACAGAGAGTGAGAGAAGAAAAGAAAACGAGAGAGGAAGAGAGGAACAGACAGACAGGGAGTGAGGGGGTGGACATAGAGAGATTGATTGATTGATTGATTGAATACTTAACAGTCACAAATAGTACAGTGGTACGATATTACAATGATTGCTAAAATGATAACGCAGTCATTTCTGGTGTTAACTCATTGACTGCTGTTGACGAGTACACTTGTCAATTGGCCAGAGGCTCACACTGCCATTGACGACTTGACGAGTGTGTGGTGTTTTCAATGGTTTACGCTAGAGGGCGCTGTTCCGCACCCTGTGAATCATGATGATGATGATGATGATGAAGACCACAGCCAAAGATCACGTGATCACAACAAAATGGAGCTGGTTTGGTTTAGTATTATAGGATTTATAAAAATCAATTTTCTCCACTTTCTGTTGCTTTTTGGCAAAAACAAGCCACAACATTCAACTGCCCACAACTATGGAATGGATTATCGCGGCAGCACAATTCTTTTCTCAGATTCTACGAGACCCCCCCAGGGCGTTGTGAAGAAAAATATTCTATGATTTTTCAAAGGTTAGTGAAAACGCTCAGAATCGCTGGCAAGGGCAGCCATAGATGATTTTTAACTTTAACTCTTAACTCTAGCAGTCAATGAGTTAAGCTTAGAGGATTTTTGTAGGACCAGTTACAAATTGCAGACAGGTGTATTTTATGGTGGTTTTAAAGGAAGGTAAGGAGCCACACTTTTTGATTGATCTGTTGGTAGGGCATTCCACATTTTGGTGGCATGGCAGTAGAGCGAATTTGTCCCCATGTTTGTGCCAAATCTGGGTTGCATGAGATCAGTGGAGCTCCCTCTGGTGTTGTGCCTGTGTGTGTCTTTCAGGTTATTGAAGTAGTCTGACAGGTACATGGATATCCCTATTCTCTTGAGTATCTTGAAGACCAGGCCCATTGCAAGTTGCTTTACTCTGTCCTCTACTCTGAGCCATCCCACCCTAGCATCATGAGCAGGGGTTAGATGAGTTCTAGGTGAGAGGGTTAGGTGAGTTCTAGGTGTGAGGCCAAGTAGTAACTGAAGCTTTGTTTTTAATGCCTTTGTGGTGCTAGAGTACCATGAGGTGAATGCATAGTCAAGATGACATTGGATGAGACCTCCAGCTAGTGTCCTCAGTCAGTGTTCCTACTGACCACGAGGAGATCCTGAATAGAAATCTTGTTCTTTGGTTGACTTTTCTGATTACTTTTATTGCCATTTTTTCAATGGAAAGGTTGTTCTCTAAAATACAACCCAGGTAGGTAATTACTTCTTTCCTTGTGATAACTTTGTCTCCCACTTTGACTGTGAAGTCTTTGGCCTGGCAGAGGTTAATTCTGGATCCAAAAAGAAAGAAAGAAGAAGAAGAAAGATGGGAGTGCACTGGATTTAAGGAGAGAGACAGGCCTTTGCAGAGACACTAGGGGTAAAATCGTTGGGACAGAAAAACAAAGAGGGAAAAACTATAGAAGCTATAGCTATAAAGACCTACAGTACAGTAAGTGTGCACTGAGCATGCATACATTACATATCTACCAACACCCCCATGACTTTATGCAGAGACTACAAGTGCTCCTAGGCTACTAATTGCATTTTTTAATAAGAAGCATGATAAGGAGCTGATTATTTATTAAGCGCCCGTGTCCCCACCCCAGCCTCTCTTTTGTGAGAAGATGACTCTTAAAATTAACATAGGAATCCACATCTTTGCTCTGCAGTCTGGCAGGCTAATAACTATATACCTACCCACTGCACCGTCAGGCCTGCTTATCAGCCAATTATCTTTGAGTCACATGCGTGCGTATGTACAGTATAGAAGACCTAAGACAATGCATTGCCTTCCTTATGTCAGTGACCATCCACTGAGCCCTGAAAGTCAATCTGACAAAACAGAGGGACTACATCAATCTCCTAATGCATAGCAAATGAGGTCGCTCCCCGAGTACTCCAGAGAACAGGCTTCTGTCTGTGCGCACATGAAGGCCTGCATGCATTGACGTGTGTGTCTGTGTATGTGACTGATCTCATTGTATGCTGAGCACATGTATACTCGACGCCCTCCCCTGGGCTCTCATTGTCTCCTATTTGTTTAACATGATGGAATATGCTAATCATGTGCATGCCAGCTTTTTCTGATAAAACCTGCACTCCAGAGTTACCGCGGTGAGTGAAACAATTCTAGATTGCAACACCCTTTTAATTGAGCATTCCCATGGTAACGAAGATGATGATGCAATAGTGGATAGGTGTAAAACAAAGCTACATCATGTCCAGTAGTTACCAAGGTTGCCCATGTTAAAACAAAAAAAAACCTTGTTGAAACAGAGCTGCTGCTCTTGCCTCTTATTCTGAGACATAGTAGTCAGCTGTATACTGTAGTCACTTCACTTGAATGCATTTCTGGCAGTCCCAACTGCAAACAGAAAGCTCAAGGGGTTATGAAACTTTAATACAGGGATGTGCTTTCATGTTTGTGTTTATTCTAGAGACAGACGGTTGAGTCTTCTATTTAAAAGGCACGCTGCAGCGCAAAGGCCTGCTGGTCTCACGCTGGCAGGGTGACAAGCTCAGTGGATGGTCTTTCCTCGGGGCTCTTCTTGGAACAGTGCTTTGATGCCTACATACACAACTCCAATGCATTCGCTGCCGACACACAAGGGCTGCTTAACAAGTCTAATGCATGTGTGTATGAGGGACATGCGGACGGACACACATTACAGAGGCACACAAACACATACAGTACACACGCACAGGTGCACAACAAGCATACATATTATGCACACCCACAAGCACCTCTACAAGCAACCAACGCACACTATTGAGCCTGATTTATGCTTACTGTAGTTGTGCCAGTGTTGCACGCCGAAAATAGCAGACCTACTGCTTGTAGATCACCGGCGCACAACTAATTATAAAGTAATTACAGCAGAGACAAGCACACAAACACATCAACATATGCTGTCTACCCCTCCCCCCCCTCCCCCCAATCAATACCACCCACTTCACTTTTTTTCCCCCCTTTACACTTTCATGTGTCAGACTCAAAGCGTCTGATTGGCTGCAATGAGCGAGAGAGCAAACAGGGAGGAGAACGGTTGTTTACTTCCTGCCAGTGAGTAAATATTTCACGCACCCTTACCTTCATGCTGAAAATGTGGGAGACAGTCTCGTCAGTCACCAAAGTAAACAATCTGCCATGCTGGAGTCAGATGTGCCCCGATGAGGCTCAATTAGCCCGCCTCAAACCTGCAGGCACAGAGACATATAGACCAACATGGATGAGATGTGGACATATGCATGACTGTATATATGTCTGATCACACACCTGCATGCATACTATACATACATACACACATGTACTATATCTGCACACATCCGAGGCGCGGGCGCGCGCACACACACACACACACACACACACACACACACACACACACACACACACACACACACACACACACACACACACACGCACACACACACTAGGCACGCACGCCTGCACACACAGTACAGAACAGTGCAGTGCGAGTACAGTGTGCTCATGTGTGTATCTATGCGGTATACGAAGATGCATGAATATGCACATGTATACACAGCGGCATGCACATGAACATCCAAGTTTACACCAGGTAGGCTATAAAGGAGTGGGTGAAATATTTTTTATCACAAATTGTGGTTACATTAAGTGAAAAATAAGAAAAATAAAAACATGAAAAAAATAAAAATAAAAACATGAAAGATCAAAAACAAATTACAACTTGCATTTTCATGCATCTCATATCCAGATTGTGTTGAGATATTATTTAGCTGGATTTCATTCACAGCGGACTTTAAAATGCACCCCTTGTACGGTGCGTTCCACTGGAATCTCATCTCTCTTTCCCCACACAAAAATGTAGATTTGCCTCGCTTGTCATTCTCTCGTAGTATTTACATCCATTACAAAGCAGGCAAGCCTATTTACACCACTAGGTTCCATACTCACTGTCATCTGGGTCATTTTTGATAAATTGCGCACACACACACACACACACACACACACACACACACACACACACACACACACACACACACACACACACACACACACACACACACACACACACACACACACACACAAATATGCATCTACACTCATCATCTCGATGCACAGTAAAATCCTCAGTGTTCATTTATACATTTCTAACTTTGAGAGTGTCCTTTTGATGTAACCAATATACCATTTGGTCACATTAGTACCCTCTCGGAGTTAAATGAACACTTAGGGTTTCACTCTGTGGCAATCAGGCTGCATGAGGAGCAGAGAGGAGAGGCGTGGGAGGTAGAGAGAGAGAGAGAGAGAAAAGAGAGGATGATGGGGTTGGTGATGGTGAACATCCCCAACAAGCTTTTAATTGGAGACCTTGGTGTTTCCTCACTGGCTGAACAACCATGTTATCAAGATCAACACGACACGCACACAACAAAACATGTCCACCTTTTTTATATTCCACTGCAGGGACACGGCGGAACTCACTGGCAGAGACACACTGACACAACATCTGGCCTGCTAAACAGTACACTTAGGGGGGGGAATACACAGAGAGGGGGTGGGGGTAGAGGACAGAGGTAAAGATAGGGAGGGAGATCAGAAGAGAAATGGGGGGGGGTGAAGAAGAAATAAAGAGAAAGTGGGGAGAGAGAATGAGAAATGGGGGAGAGGGAAGGAGAGAGAGAGAGAGAGAGAGAGAGAGAGAGAGAGAGAGAGAGAGAGAGAGAGAGAGAGAGAAAAAAGTGAGATAGAGGAGAAAGAGATAAACAGAGAGGGAGGGGGGACATTTTTGAAAAATGAAGGGAGAGAAAATAATGAGAAGAATGTGGCATATGGAGGGAGCAAGAGAGAGAGCGAGAGAGAAAAGAGAGGGACGGGGGGAGAGAAAGACAGAGATGCAAGATAAGGAGAGAGGAGCGGGGGTTAAAGAAAAAAAAGAAAAGAGCGAGTGAAAGAGAGTGAGATGAGAGTTATAGTCAGCGGGAGAAAGCTAGAGAAATACGGCCGCAGGTCATTTGCCGCTCATTCGATGCCGGCGTCGTGTTCCTCAGGCCTTCATTTGACACTCTGAGGTGCGTGGTGTCAGGGTGTCTGGGTTCTGGGTTAAAGTGGCTCTCAAATTCCCCCTGAGGCCAGTGGAAACGTACTGGAGGAAAAGTTGCGCGTGTGGCTGAAGGCTGTCGGAACAGAATAAATAGTTATTATACGACTGGAAATTCACTAATGCTGGCTCCAAACAAGCGAGGGAGGAGGTGTGTGTGTGTGTGTGTGTGTGTGTGTGTGTGTGTGTGTGTGTGTGTGTGTGTGTGTGTGTGTGTGTGTGTGTGTGTGTGTGTGTGTGTGTGTGTGTGTGTGTGTGAGCGAAAGAGCGAGAGAGGGGAGGGTGAAGGGATAAGAAGAGAACACAGGAGGGAGAGGGAATGAGAGAGTGGCCAGAAAGTGAGAGGCACTGTAAATGATAAATACAGTCTTCCCCTGACACACTTTTAAAGGATTTTCTGAAATAGTAACAGATAGTGAAAGTTGTTTGGCGTGTATGTTTGTATTTATCTGTGTCTGTGTGCATTGGTCTCATGCATGAGTGTGTGTACGCCACGCACACATCTGACAGCTCCACTTTATACAGGAAGAAAAAATACTTTCTATAGCTCTATCAGAGTGAAATAGCTGACCACACAGAGCAGCAAAATGACAGGTATACGGTGTCCACATCTAAACAGATCAACGCGATACCTCACCATGACCTCACAAACTCAATCCATAATACATCAAATGGATAAATAAATGCATAACTGCATGTGTTTTGATCACATACAGCCTTTATTTGACCTGGGTAAGAGGAGTGATGAAAGGAGGGGATGGGTGATCAACTTTTGCTGATTGGCCAGAGCTTGTATAACCCCTAGTGATGATATGGCAACTGACCAGACCATTAGAGCAAAAACTCATCTCATGACTGAAATTTATTTTTTGTCCCAATCTGTGAAAGGCAGCGTGATCAGAGAAAATCAGAGACTACTGCTGTCTTTTCACACAGCGGCACAACACCTGCCTTTTCGCTTAGATCCTCGATGTCGCACTACTCTCCTCATCAGTGTTGCCAGATTCTGCGAGAGAAATAACCGTCCTGGTCTACGAAAACAAGCCCAAAAGAAACAAGTTTACCACTTGAACCGATCGTCTATTTGAAAATAGCCTATCTACAAGCTCACAACGCGTCACGCTGTGCCAACGCGTCACGTTGTGACACGTTGGCACAGTTTCAAAGGAGTGTGCCCGACTATTCACTCATTATTGAGTTAAATGGACCACAATGGAAACAAGCCCCTCGGGCTTTTTGTGTGATCCTTTTAGCCAAGTTTTCAAGACTGTACTGCCGTACTGTAATCAAACATGTACAGTATTCAATCAATCAATCAATCAATCAATCAAGCTTTGCCTGTCTCTGACCTCTCTGCTTACCCCCTCTGGGTTATGGGATCAAAACAGCCGAAGTGACCATTGTTCCAGGCTATGGGATCAAAACAGCTGAAAGGAAGCTAACGGTAACGGTGGAAAAAGTGTAGAAAAAAACAAAACGACACCTCCAAAATGTGAGTAAATATGGGGCAGGCTTGCCCTTGCAGGCCTGCCCGAGATTGGATAAGCTAGCTAGGCTCTGGCAATGATGAATGCCTGGGTGATAATGTACAGTATACAGTATATATACATATAATGAATGCCTGGGTGATAATGTACAGTATAGTGTATACCTATCCATTTATACACTACATATCACCTGAAGAGAGTTCAATTTAGGTGGAGTTAAGTTTCCACAAATATATTTTACCCATGTGATATTAATAGAGTCCTCTTGCACACGTAGTAAGGTCAAGGACAGATGCATAAGAAAATAACATGAAAGGAGGGAGTCTTCACTTAAAAGCAGTTTTATCACCTAATGAAGGTCAGTTGGACCAAAATGTTGTACAATACTCAATAAAACTGCTTTTGTAAGTGAAGACACCATGTGATAATAACAATGTTACACACGTACACACACACAATCACATAGGCTAAATGAATCTCAAAACACATGAAAAGGAATAATATTATGCACAAAACAGTGGTGTTACAGCTCACCAGCTATTAAGGCATTATGAGAGCTTAATTTAGTATGAATGGGGCCCTGTGTTATAAATAATTGAACAGGGTCTAAATGAACACACATAGGCCCTTTGGGGAGGGGGTGTTGGGGTTGAGGTGGTGGGAGGTGTGAGCCATGATTCATGAGTTTGACAGTGTGCACAAGCTGACACAAAAAGGAGGGGGGAAGAGGAAGGAAGGAAGAGGGAAAAAGAACAAAAAAAAGAGAGAGAAACAGCTGTGAAAAATGATGCACAAAGTTCAAAGCAACTTCAATCAGGATACATTTCTCTGCCTGATGAATAATTGAGCAACAGTGCCTGAACAGCCTTGAGTTGTACGAGTTTGTGCGTTTACTCCACTACAAGAGAGTGTTTGTGTGTGTGTGTGTGTGTGTGTGTGTGTGTGTGTGTGTGTGTGTGTGTGTGTGTGTGTGTGTGTGTGTGTGCGCACGAGCGCACGTACGTGCGTGCGTGCACGTGTGCATGTGCATGTGTGTGTGCTTGCATGCATGTGTGCGTGCGCCGTGCATGTATGTGTGTATGATGGTTTTTGCATGAATAAAACACTGTTTGGCCCGCAGAAGCGTCTGTGTAGTAACAGCAGGGCTCTTCAATAAGGCAGCAGCAGTTTGGAGTGTGCATTCATATTGAATATAACCCTGACAATTGCTTTGGGTGACTGAAAGTATGTCTGTCTGTGACTATGCATGCCCCCCCCCCCTCTCTCTATCTCTTTCTGTCTCTCACTCCATCTGTCTGCCTGTTTCTCTCTCCGTCTTACCACTCCTCTCCTCTCTGTGTGGTTCATGCTTCTCACCCTCAGATTCTCTGTTTAACTCTCTGCCCCTCTCTTCCCCAGGTCTCTATTGCTACTTCACCACTACACTCACATTGTCCTTTCCTTCTCTTTATCCCTCATTCTAACCGCCTTTTACTGATTCATCATGTCATTGTTAGCAACACACACACGCTTCTCTATCCCCTATTTGTACTCCATCCTTCAACCACACTGTCCTTTCTCTATCACCTCATTCTGTTTAGCTTCGCTCTCGCCCAGCAGTTTGCCGGTGAAAGAACATGAATAGAACCTGCTGTGCAACTGTCGCTTTGAAAGTCAACTTCAGAAAAAAGAAGAAAGAAAAAAAATGCCATCCGAGCCTATACATTCCAAAAGGTACTTCAGCCAGCAATCCTCTATCCTTTTTCCCCAAACAGCCCACATTTACATCTAAGTATAGCGTCTGCATGAGGCAGAGATATCCAGTGAATATGGCTCTCTTAGGGGCAAATTGTTTGTAAACACATTGAAAAGTTTCCCTATCAATCTCAGCTTGATGATGAAAGTGCTTCTCTCCACACCCCACCACACATACACATGCACGCCGCACAAAGTTTTATGGTCTCCAATTCAGCTGTCCTCGGAAGGGAGGGAAGTAAGTCATTTATGTATGTGTTAGTTACTTATTTACACTTCATTACCTAATTTTAAATGGGACAGAATGTTGCTTGCTAATAGTGCCAAATAAATAAAATCTTAAATAAAATTCAACTTGCAACAACTGCTGTCTGCTATGTGGAAATACTCGTTTGCGCACGACTGACAGCACAAGGCTAACAGCAAGCTAGTAGGCGAATCCTTATCAAAATGGATAACGTCAATCTTCACGGACAGCCACTATTATCTTTCAAGGTTACCGCACACTAGGGATCGGTGGATGTGAAGTCATTCATTGTTTGAGTGGGACGTGGGATCGGATCTCAATGCGGACTCTGGAGATCGTCTGCCTAAATCATACCTAGATGAAATCTGGAAACGAACGAGACACATGCTAATGCCAGGTGTAAAATGGCCTCTCTCTCTATTGTACCTCTGCAACGTCTGGCACGTCAAAGTAAATGAAATGGAAATGAAGGAAAACGGAGGGGTAAATGAGTGTAAACCCTGCCTGCACCAACATCTCTTATTTTATGTCCTGAGATATGACCTTGATTGACCCATTCAATTCGGGAAAGCATCTCTGTCATTTTAGATTTCTTTGTATATATTCCATATTAAAAAATAACAGATATACAAGCTCATAGTGCGGCACTGAGTGCCGCACTATGAGCTTGTAGATCTTTTTTTTGTTGTTGTAGATCTTTTTTTTTTTAAAGATCATGAACATTTGTGCAAATCTTTGAATATATATATAACAAATGACTTAATTTTTCTGAAAAACTGTTGTTGCAATATCCGTGATGCTCAAACTTTTTCTTGTCAAGGACCCACAAAATGACATGTTTTTGGCCACCGATCCCCATCAAAAAATAGTTTCAAAAAAATATATGTAGATTTTTCAAAAATAGCATATCTACATGCTCTTGGCACGGCACTCAGTGCTGCACTATGAGATTGTAGATCTGCTATTTTTCAATAGCCAAAGTTATGGTTATAGCTAAAATCTAAAATGACACAGACGCGTTCCCGGATTGAATGGGTTAAGACCCAGTTCCATGTCACTCTGCCTATCGATCGATTTGGACCGTGACCTTTTCAACCCAAAACTTAGCCATCTTTTCAGCCTACTGGTCATTCCCACCAGGTTTCAGTCCGCCCATTCTTTCTCAAGTGATTTTGTTCACAGACAGACAGTGCCACACATGCATGTGGACAGGGTAATAAATCAGCACGCTGTCTGAAGGTCTCTTCAGTATCTACTGTATCTGGCATTAAAGGAACTGGCCAAAATAAGCGTTACATAAGCCGATTCTGATCTTTACAAATAAATGCATTATCACTGAGGTGACACTATTTAGCTTTATCTCAAAGTGATTATTTGATCTTTAGCAGTTTAAAAACAGACGCTCCTTCAGGGTGACTGTTGTGTAAAATGAATTAGACACACTGATTAGTGGTTGCTTCATCCACCTCATCGTCTCATGGTCAATGAGCTCATTAGGCAAAGCGGTGATGTCATCCCCACGTTTTAGGAAATGTAGTGTCCAAGAGAAAGGGGGAGATTGACTTACAGTCTGTCACAGAGAGTAATGACGTGTCAGGAAAGCTGGGAGTAAACTCCTAATGGTCTAGTCTTCAATATTTAACGATCTCTCTCTCTTTTGGGTTTCAGTGTTTTCTGCTTAGGGGCAGATATGATTATAGGCTCAATATTTCACACCAATAATAATTTGTGTAAGAGTCACTGAAATGCCGTCTGGAAATGTGTTGTTGGAGAGGGATACAGTGAGTGAGTTAGGGCTGCTGGGAGATTGTGCACGTGTGTGTGTGTGTGTGTGTGTGTGTGTGTGTGTGTGTGTGTGTGTGTGTGTGTGTGTGTGTGTGTGTGTGTGTGTGTGTGTGTGTGTGTGTTAAGGAGAACATGAGAGCAAGTTGTTCCCATGTCCCTTGTAAAGACACACACACACACACACACACACACACACACACACACACACACACACACACACACACACACACACACACACACACACACACACACACACACACACACACACACACACACACACACACACCACGCCCCACTTCTACAGTTTTGTCCCTATGATATGAGTGGCACAGAGGACAGTCCCTTCCTTGCTTCAGTGTGGGCAGGCAGTGCATAAACATATCATCCATCCAGTCATTTCATCTGATTTGTATTCTGGCAGAACAAATCCTGCCACGGTGGAGAGATAACTTCATAACTAGTTTTCACCATGACTCGACTGTCACTGGCGATTTCATCCCGAAACAAGCTACATACATTTATTTTTTCAAAATATTGTCAAACTGTTTTTCCTCTAGGCCACTCTGCCTCCCCTGAACTGTTGCTGGGGACCCTCTGAAACCCTCTGCATGTAATAAACTAGAACAAGTGCTCCTCGGAGTACAGGTCTCCACCAGGTCAGAAATCGGCCTCGTGGTGGCGCTATAACAGCCCCATGTGAAAATTTTGAAAGATTTTAGCTGTTCAAAGACAGAAGGACGGACGGACAGGGTGCAAAACATACTCTCTCGCCATGCCTTCGGCCTGGCGGAGACAATAAAACAGACATATGGGGCAAAGGTGCCATTCCAAATCTATACAAGAGTAAATTTGTCCCTGGCAAGGGAGAAGAAATATAGTTATTAACTTAGCATCTATTCGAAAATAAACAATATTTATAAAATAGTAATTTTCACTCTCAAGAAAAGTTTCAACTTATAAAATAAATAATCAATAAATCAATCAATATCAATAAATAATTGAACTGAGAAGCATTGTATACTTAGTCATAGGGTAGTCCACAAATCATAGGAAGTCAGAGGAAATTTGAACTAATCCCATAAATACATTAAGAGTAGCTTAATTGAACCTCATTTAGGCATTCCTTATCAAGCTCCAGAATGGGGCTCGATAGGGAAGTGGGGTCTGGGGTTCCCCAGGGGACCTTGAGGGGGGTTCCAGGGCGCTCCCAGGAAAGTGAGGAACAATTAGGGGAAGGCAGGGTAGCCTAGAGGAAAAGAGACCAGCCAGTAAGAGAAAGGTTGCTGGGTAGATCCCTGACCTGGTGTATTCCAGCTGTGACCTAGTGACTGGAAGGTGGCTAGTATTGCACTGGGGCAATACTAGCCTCTTAAAAGAGGCTAGTATTGGCAAGGCAATGGCATCTGGCACAGTTTTGGCACAGTTTTAAACTGTGCCAGAACCCAAATAGTGGGTTTAGACACTATTTGAGGAGGCACTGAACCCCCAAATGCCCCCAAAAAGATAATGAATGGAGAATAAGTTTTCTTATTTAGTTTTAGGAACATTCTGTCACAGACAAGGGATTTTGAATGAAGCCAGATGCATTCTGGGCCTTTATAGAATCATCCTGCCAGTCCTACAGAAAGGACAAACTCAATAAACATGTGGCGTCTGAGTATCACAACATCTGTCAGCGCCAGTCAAGTTTGACAGCAGGTAAACATGATATATATTATTTTATTTAAATGACAAATTTATCAATAACACGTTATTGATATATGAGTATGTTTTGCCCTCCGTCCATCCGTGTGTGTGTGTGTGTGTGTGTGTGTGTGTGTGTGTGTGTGTGTGTGTGTGTGTGTGTGTGTGTGTGTGTGTGTGTGTGTGTGTGTCCGTCTGTGACCAGCTAATCTCCGCCACAGTTGCCTTGATCGCAGCGAAACTGTGCACACACACTGCCTGGATGCCAATTCCGAACATCTGCCCCAATTTTTTCACATGGGCCTTTTATAGCGCCACCAGGAGGCCGATTTATGCAAAACATATTTTTTGACAGTACTCCAACAGATGTTGTCCAAAAATCTCGCAAATCGGTACACAGTATCTCTGTAGTCATTAAACGAAACAGGTCTTTCAGATTTTTCATATTCAATCCTGATTTGCTAAAAATGGCTTCCAAAGTTTGCAGGAGTGCTTTGGCTGAGACCTGTGCGCCGAGGAGCACTTTTTCTAGTTTTATTTGAGCTCACAGTTGCCAAATGAGAAATTTCCCTTGCAGTAACATTAAATATTAGATGACTGCAGTCCAACTAGACAAGGTAGAACATAAAACTAGACTGTACATTATGCAGCAAAGATGGATTTGTTTTTTGCAGTGAGGAAACGGACAAAGTGCATGTGGTGGTAGGTGTGTGTGTGTGTGTGTGTGTGTGTGTGTGTGTGTGTGTGTGTGTGTGTGTGTGTGTGTGTGTGTGTGTGTGTTGGGGGACGGGGGTGTCAGGGAGGGGAGGATATCCTGCTTACAGTAGATGGTCTTTGACCCAGGATATCCTGGTTGAGACCGGACTGCCTCCACACTCAGCCAAGCCAAGGCTGAGGCTCTTCCCCTGCCCCTAGAGCCTGAGTTCAGACCTCCATGTGGCATCTACCCTGCCAAAAAAATAAAAAGCCCTCTGAGGTGAGAAAACTCTCCACATGGAAAATATGTCTCATATGAAGTCCTCCAATCTTAAAGGAATACTTCACCCCCAAACATTTTTGGGGGGTTTCTATCAATTACTCACCCCATGAAGCCTTGAATCCATGGAGATTATTTTGTTTTTGTCGCATTCCTGAGCGAATAATCCAATATTTGACTAATTAGGTTAATAGGAGACCAATCTTAACAAGAGCAAAACCATATGTAAAACCGAAATAAAGCAGACAGAGATACAGATTATTTTTCTCTTATTTTGAAAGAGTAAACATGAGCTAAAGCGTGATGGTGGGTTACTGTAGTGATGAATAATTAAGCACCTTATTAGTTCAGGCATGTCACATACTCCTGTCCAACTCCTACCTCTCTATGACAGTCAGCCGATGGCTCAGCTGAGCATCTATCCATGTCAGCTGAAAGCTCAGCCGATTCTCACACGACCAATCAGAGTCATTCTCACAACAAGGCGGCCTCTTTTAAATCCCAGCCTCCCATTATACTGACCCTCCGCTTCCTCGCGCTGCACACTGCAGTAATCGGCAAGCTGCCACCTCCTCCACCCTAACCTCCACCTCGTTCTGTACTCTGGTATTGATCAAACTGTATCATTGTTGCCGCAGGTTCTGTTCAGTCTGCATCCCCTGGGAGGGATTTACTGCATGCCCCGTGCTTTATCCTGCATGCTGCTGCAGAATAAAGCAGCGGGGGTTCTGAACAAAACCATACTGCCAAACATAAATGTATTGCATTATTTACACTGCTAAAAATGATAACTTAAGTGGTCCTGACTGCACAGACATTCTTTTTTGCAGTATATAATCTTCATGTTACAATATATTTTTTGAAAGGTTACCGCATCACATATTCTATATTAGGAATTACACACCTTATAATAACATTTATTTGTCACGCTTGTCAAAACAAAGTGCCCCACAACCAAGAAAGAAAATGTATTTAACAGCCAACAGAAAACAGCCAACAGTAATAAATAAAATAGAATGCAGCAGATAATTTGCAAACAAAACCAACTAACTAATACAGAGCCATCTATTTTTCATGTGGAACATCTATTTTTCATGGGCTTGTTTCACCATGAGAAGCTAGGGGGACGCCCACAGGTACTGTTGGTTTGGCAGAGGAATGGTGTTTGGATGCGAGATGGCAATGACCCTTTCACCTTCTATCAGTCTGGCAGGAGGTTTAGGCTGAAGGGAATATAGAATAATCTTCACATGTATTAAAATGCAGCCACGACTCGTCCCTCGTCTTGCCTCATTGTGATTTCAAGTATTTAATATCCCTAGCTGCCGATATGCAAGACGCTGCAGAAAAACCAGTGTGGCTGATAGCAACTCTGGGTCAAGCTGAGTTCACTCTTGTTTGCCTGCTCCTGGAACTAACGTAACCTGCAACCCCTTTCACTTCTCACTGCAAAAAGAAGTGATTTCATCTCATGGTAACATACAGTACGAAATCATGTTACTCCTACACAAGTGAAATCCTCCTATGGAACAAAGTGATTTGACCTGTCTGAGTGCAGTTTAAATCAATTCAAGATTGACGCAAAAAAATATTAGGCTACTGTATGAATATACAGTATTTACATTGTTTTATCTCCTCCAGACATAATTCCTGTGAACCAAAGCGAAGATGTTTTGGAAGCAGAAATAGCTCCTACACAGTGTAGCATCATTGCCAATGTAATGTCAATAAAGTGTTTACACACATGTAACTGTTTATGATTTGGGGGAACTGATGGGGGTTTCAAACTTTGTATATTGTCGAGGCAATGGTTTAAGACAATATAACCCTCCTAAATGAAGCTCCTAATTATTTATCCATCTTTGAAATACCAGCAGTTGTTTACATGACCTAATTGAAGTTGAGTTTTGATTACAACAACCAATGTTAATCTCATCACTTTTCGTTTTGAAGTGATAACATACGAATGAAAGCAAAAGCAATTCATTAACAAATGAACATGACATGAATATTTGATATGGTGCAATATACTAGCTTTTTCATTGCTTTTACATTTTAGTCATTGAGCACAGCATATAAATGTATAACTGGTATAGTGCAATAACAATAACACATGAAAATGATAATACATGAATATGATGATGATGGCAAGTCAACAATTTTCGGGAGCATGTTGGCAACACATAAGAAGATGCACAGCCATGATTTTGTCCGTCAACCTGTCCATCACCACTGCAAACAAGAAGGGCTCAGAGACAATTATTGATCCCCACCTCCACCTTGAATCTATAGAGACACACGGCCGCCTACAAATTCACGCCCACATTCGCGCACCCACTCAAGGTCCGGGAGAACGATGTACTGCAGCTGTCAATGCAATCCCTATGAGAGGATATGAGAGTTAGCCTACTTTTAAAATGATCCTAAATGAACTGAAGACTATATTGATTTAAATAAAAATATGTTTCCAAATGTATGGAGTGTCTTTGTCAACATATCTTCTTGTTTTCTCAATAGATGGTGTGTTTCACATTTAATTTGCCACTCGAATGGGTTACCCATAACGTTAACAGAGCGGAGCGGAGCTGACCGACAGAGAACCTGTCGCTTTTCAGTGACGTGACTGTCGTTACAAGCGCCACCGGCTTTTAAGAGACAAATTCTGTGTGTGTGTGGTGAATGGTGTGAACATGCTGGCGTATAAGAATTCTCTACCAGTCGCGGAGCTCTGACGGTACAAAGACATTTTTAATCGTATTGTTTTAGCGTGTAGTTGGGGACATAACCCAACTAAAAGGAAGAGTAATTTTCAACAACTTAGTGAATTCTCCAGGTTAGTATTAATATGCAATTAGTCTTGCAAGATGCTGTTTGGATAATTGTCCCAAAAAAAGTATCCTATAAAAATGATACACACAAACGTATCTGGGTATTGAATTGGGTCTGTGACGTAAATACCATGCGACCACTTAAACTTTAGATTTCCGATGCTAGCTCTTTTGACACACCGATGGGGTATATTGTGGGTTGTATATTGAGATGGCAGGTATGTCACATTAAAAAGGACAAATCAAACAAATGGGACACTTTATTAGAACAAAAAAAGAATCGCTACAGCCTCAGTAGTCAACCAGTGAAATGACGGTATTTTACGATGCCTCTCATAGGGATTGCATTGACAGCGCTGTCTCAATTGTTGGCGTGAATTTGTGGTCCGCCGTGTGTCTCTATCCATCTATCCTACCCCACACCTCACTGTCACTTCATGCTGTGGCTAAACAACATTACACCTCTGTAGTTGCTAAAGCTCTGCCCATTACCCTTATTCTTGAAAATCTGTACCAGCACACTTCTTCTCCACTGCTCAGGCATCCTCACACTTTCCAAAATTGTGTTTAACACATCTGGTTAAAAAATCCACTACCATCACTCCTAAACATCTCCATGCCTCCATGTCATCTGGACCAATCGCTTTTCCACATGTCATCCTCTTCATAGCTGCCCCACTTCGTCCTTGCTAATTCACTGCACTTTCTTATTCCCCTTACCTACACCATCCAACCTTCTATCTCTCTCCTTTATCACTGTAACCTGCGGCACATCCTTTCCAGTTCGGTCCCTCTGTCTAGACAATCGGTACAAGTCCTTTTCTCCAACCTCTCATACAACTGATTAGGCACCTTTCCTTAGCCTTCTCCACCTCTCTCCTGTCTACTTTCTTCATTTCTCTTTCACTTTCACTTATTTAATACCAACCTCTTCCTCTGTACACTTTCCTGCACTACTGTCTGCACTCTGTCCAGATGACACACCAAGTGCCTTCCTAGATGTCTCCCTCACCACTTCTGCAGTAGTGCCCCAGTCATCCGGCAACTCTTTACTACCACAGTGCCTATATTAACCCCTGCTTAAACTTTACGCAACGGTCTTCCATCTCCAAAGTCATCCCCGTCCGATGCTGCCTATAGCTACTTTCCCACCTTCCATCAATTTGCAGTCCACTTTCTTTTTCAGATTGACACTACCTTTGTGCACGTGTCTCCACTCTTATACGTCACCCTGTGTAAGTTCTCTTCTTTGAATACGTGTTGACCACATCCATTACCATCTTTTTCACGAAATCAACCATCATCTGTCTCTTCCACACTGCTCTGTGACACCGTACCTACCAATCAAACCTTTGATTTCCACCTTCATATTCATCACTCTGACACTGTCCTCTGCCTGACACTTTATTCACCTCCAAAACACTCCTGGCACCCCTGTGATGTCTCCTTTCTAAGGGATTGATTATTTAGGGTATGAGTTTGTGAGTAGAGTACCGAGTGTGTGGTACAGTAGGTGTGCAGTGTACTGTAGTGTGTGTGTGTGTGTGTGTGTGTGTGTGTGTGTGTGTGTGTGTGTGTGTGTGTGTGTGTGTGTGTGTGTGTGTGTGTGTGTGTGTGTGTGTGTGTGTGTGTGTGTGTGTGTGTGATGTATTACATAATGTAATAGGTGTGTAGTCGATCTGTAGTGTAGTAGTGGGGTGTTTATAGATTAGAATGTGTGTGTGGTGTCTAGTGTAGTGGTGTGTCTCTATGCACTGCTGATCAAGTGTGGAAGGAAACTTAGCTCAGCTCTTTAGACTGATGATTCTAATCATATATGGGTGAATGCCCTTAAGCATCACATTCGGAGGAGACAAGAGTTGGAAGACTCATATAGTGTGTGTGTGTGTGTGTGTGTGTGTGTGTGTGTGTGTGTGTGTGTGTGTGTGTGTGTGTGTGTGTGTGTGTGTGTGTGTCTGTGTGTGTGTGTGTGTGTGTGTGTGTGTGTGTGTGTGTGCGCGCGTGCGCGCACGGGTAGGGATGGGTATCGTTAGGATTTTATAGATTCCAATTCTGCTTATCTATTCAGGCTCCCCATTTTGGTTACGGCCAAATGCAGAGATAACAAATATCTTCATTATTTTAAGCATTAACTGAAGCAAACAGTGTACTAGTACAAACTGTGTATATTAGTACCTGAGATAGAGCAAATGCTAAAACTTTTTGTCATGAGAATACTGGTGTTTACCAAATCCTGTAAACATATTTTCTATTTTCTATCTATTTCGATTCTTTCCTAATTTTCTCGGTAACACATGCTTCTTGAGACCTTTGCTTACAAAACTGTAACTTTTATTATGAGATCACATGTGACTGTACACACTTTCTTTCTTTTGAATGTGAGTGGGAGGTCAACTTCCTGTCCCTTTTAATTGTCTCACATGTATGGACACAGCTGAGATTCACATAGCTTATGTATGTGTAATGACACATAGGAGGAGGCCTCTGGCAAACATATAATCAATACTCCATCGACGTGCACAAAGAAATAATTGATAGATCGAACTATCTTCAACTGACTGGAGAGATGACTGCAATGGAATATATTTTAAGTCACCATAATTTCTCAACTTAAAACAAATGGGCAGTTCTTTAGAAACAATTCACTTTGAGATATGGTGAACTGAGCGTTATCAAGCGAGTACATCTTGTAATATTATGTGTTAAAAATATTTACAGTACAGCATTAGTAGAATCAACAGTATTTGGAGCAATCGATATTGATTAGTATAGCCTAATAATGATAATTGAAAAAAAGATTGTGTTAGTCAGATGTTCTAGAAAAACAGCAGAGTTTACAACTAAAAATGAAGGCGTTTAGCAGTCACTCTTATCTAGAGTAAACAGCAAAGTGCAACGTTGATGTAATTAAATAAAGAGGCAAAGCCAGACAGGGTGGACAGACAGGGTGATGGATAAGAAGATAGTTGAGATTGATTAGGGCTATGGGATAGATGAAATCTAAGGATGTTTGTTCTTCAAGGCGAAGGTGTGTTAAGCACTTTCAACATGGCGTCCATATTTTGGGTTCCCTTTATAGGCAGAAACATTCACAAATAGCAAAATTACAAGGTCACAATGTATCACGATGCGATGCCTTGTGAGATTTTCTTAGCGTGAGAGCTTAACTGGTGAACAGTGGAAACACGTGGGAAAGTGGATATGAGTCATAGGTGGATGTTTCACAGAAGCTTGGTCATCAAATATACATCCTTTTACTCGGCCACCCCATGACACACCGCTTAAAGGTCTAAGTGCACTATAGACAACACATAGTACAGTACACCCTGTGTGTGTGTGTGTGTGTGTGTGTGTGTGTGTGTGTGTGTGTGTGTGTGTGTGTGTGTGTGTGTGTGTGTGTGTGTGTGTGTGTGTGTGTGTGTGTGTGTGTGTGTGTGTGTGTGTGTGTGTGTGTGTAGGTTAAGCAAGGTGCTAGATGGACAGGAAAGCCGCACTTCCAGTGAGAGAATTCCTGGAAGAGTGCAAGGACTTTGACAAAGACAGGAAGAGAGAGAGAGAGAGAGAGAGAGAGAGAGAGAGAGAGAGAGAGAGAGAGAGAGAGAGGGGATACATAGGGGCAAGGATTAAGGAGGTGGGGGGCATGGATAAAGTACTCATACTGTAGGTAGAGAGAAACAAGGAGCTAGTTTGAAGGGAGGAAGATGGGAGGAGGTCAGGGAAAATATGGGGGGAAAGAAACTAGGAGAGAAGGAGGTGATTTGGGAAGAGAAAAAAGAGAGACAGAGAGACAGTCAGAAAGAGAGAGAGAACAATGGGGGAACACAAGGGAGGGAGTGATGAATAGATGAAGGGACGTATCAGAGAGAAATGAAAGAAAGAAAGAAAGGGGCAGATTGGGGCAAAAAAGACGACAGAGGCGACGAGAGAGAGGCAACAAGAGAGGGGAAGGTTTAAAGTGAGAGATGGAGGGAGCCAAAACAACGAACAGAGGAGAGATAGAGTGATTGCGAGGACCACTGGATGAGCAGGTCACACTTCCTCTCCTTTTAGGAGGCCTCTTTCTCCCATCCAATCAGAGCGGCCGTTGCTGGTGTGCCGCTGGGCTCCCGAGGTCTCCCGGAGGTTGGGGAGTTCATGCACCAGGCCAAAAAAACAAAACCTTGAACTACTCCTCCCTCCTCCTGCCTTCCTTTTCCCTCTTCTCCCCTCAGCTCTTTCTCCGCATATATTGTATAGTATTGTAGTATTGGATTGTATAGGGATTGCATTTTTTGTTTTGAGTCTGTGTGGGGTTCAGAAAGGTCCTCTGGCCAAATAGGTAAAGAGAAATCCCTTGGCGCTTGTGAGGATGAAATATTTATACGCGGTCAATAGGCTTGGTCAATAGAAATGAGAGATGGACGCATGTGATCTTCTTTCTCTATGTCTCTGCTCTCTCCCTTCCCCTCTCTCTACAGTATATCCATTCGTCTCTCTCTCTCTCTCTCGCTCAGCCTCAGGGGTTCAAAGGAAAGGTCTGTGCTGAAAATTTTGGTCCCTAGTGGAATCACGAAGGTCACATGCAGACTCCCTCATGCACGCACTTACCAAACACAGTGCATGTACAGTCACACGTGCACACAAAAATAGATGCATACAGTTAGTATGCACGCACCAACTATATTATGCACAGACCGTACACTGCACACAGAAGTGTGCACGCATACACTAATGCATCCACATGTATACACATACACGTAGACATGAACCCACACACGCCACATACTCACACACATGCCACAGGAAATGTGGTTTGATTAAATTACAGTAGGGTTCAGTAACCTTTTTAACAGTATTTCTTTTTCTTCTTTTCCAGTGTGCCATATTCATTGCAATGTCACATTAAGTCTCACATTTCTTACAGTGCAATTTTAAGCCTAAGCTGCATGTCCGGAGGTGGGAATACAAAGCACATACCGTGCCCGGCTTTCCTTTGCCGAATACTGTTATCCGGGGGTTGTATTTAGTAAACACATGACTGCGTGGTCAATTGTCAAACGACTTCATGTGTGATAATATCGTCTCACAGAGTTATGTTGGAAAGTTAGCAAAGCCAATGCAATATTCCTGAGACAACTGAATTTCTGAGGTAAGGATGTACAGCAGGTCAAAATGCAGGTTACTGGATGTTGAATGACTGTGAATTCCAGCTGTTTCTGCAGCTCTGTGGCCTAAACTTGGTCACCCACAGTGTAGAACGCTTCAGCTTAATCAGTTGCATTTTCAAATCCTGTGAATTCAGCCAGTCTATCAGATATGAATCCTATTCTTGCCTATCAAAGCTGTCCAGCTTGATCAAGAAAGAATACCATAAAAGATCAACTTTGGAGTCAAGTCCGAGAACCGAATTGGAGCCACAACTTATATTGGCATGCATGCCTAAGATTGCTGATCACTGTATTAGCAGTGTGTAGCCAGTGGGACTTCACAGGGAGTAACAGTGTGGTAATGCCCCACACCCGCACTCTCCCCCTGCTGCTTGTGGGCAGTAGCGGTTTTAGGCACTACGCAAACCACACAATTGCGTGGAGCCCCGAGGCAGGGGGGCCCCCTAAACATCTACGTTTCAGCTGATTTCTTCCTAATAGTGTGATGTAGTTTCACTTTCAATGAGGCTACTTCTATTTCCAGTAGTTTGGCTCCACCCCCTGAATCTTTTGCCTCGCATTCAGGGTCTGGTGGCGCTGTCGAAGGCGGGTGTTTCTCGGTTGAAAATCTGTACGACGAATATGAACCAATTGCCAAAGAGTCCCACTTTGGCCACGCCCCCATCTCAGAAATCGGCTGCAATGAGAGGGCTTTCAGCCTGAATAATGGAGTGAAACGAAATGAAAATTCAGGCTGAGTGTCAGGCTAGTGTTGGACTGATCACATTACAAAATTCTAATAGTATAGATAAAATAGACTATTTTGAAATGCGTGCCGTTTTTAGAGGAAACAGATTTCTATTGAGGCCTCTTGACGTTCAAGCGTGCGTTGCGTTGTGTGTATACAAAATGGACGTGGAATATAAACACAGACTTGGGGTAAAACTCCATACTTATGATATGGAAACGAACAAACCATGCTCTTGTATCCTACTGTAGACAAAGTGTAGGCCTAAGGAACAAGTGTGTTCTCTTCCGCTGCAGCAGGTGAGTAATTAATTGTACAAAACCCCTATACAAATCTCAGGAGAACCCATAACTACCACTGATTCATTCAAATTTCATCAAATCAACTATGTTACCAAAAAAGCCCATCAAAGCCTTTTTTTTCCTAAGACAGTTGGAAGAAATTCAAAGTAAAAACTAGAAAAAGTGCTCCTCGGAGCACAGGTCTCCGCCAGGTCAGGTACGTTATTCTGGCCTCCTGGTGGCGCTATAATAGGCCAATGTGAAAAGGGTGCCATTTATTCTTAGGTCTTTCACGGCAATCAGACACTGCATTCATGATTTGAGGCATCTTGTTCCAAAAATGTGTTTTGCTAAATTAGACCTGCTGGTGGCGCTATAACAGGCCAATGTGAAAAGGGTGGCATTTCTTCCTCGGCCTAGTGGGAATGTGTGTGTGAAATTTCACGGAAATCGCAAGCTGCATGCATAGTTTGAGGCATTTTGTTCAAAACGGACCAATCCTGCAAACTTTGGAAGCCAACCATAGGCAATCAGGATGGAATTTGGGAAATCGGACAGATCCGTGTTGATCACATGACTATAGAGATACTGTGTACTGATTTGCATGATATTTGGATAAAATCTGTAGGAGTAATGTAAAAAAATGTGTTTTGCACAAATCGGCCTCCTGGTGGCGCTATAACAGGCCCATGTGAAAAAATTGGGGCAGAGGTTCTGAATTGGCATCCAGGGAGTGTGTGTGCACAGTTTCGGAGCGAACGGACCAACGGTGCCGGAGATTAGCTGGTAAGTGGTAACACACAGACAGGACACACACACACACACACACACACACGGACGGACGGACGGAAGGACGGACGGAGGGTAAAACATACTCTCTCGCCATGCCTTCGGCCTGGCGGAGACAAAAAGGATCCTCCTTCTGTGCTAAACAGCCATTACAGAGAGCATACTCATACTCACCTCATCCATAACAGTTTCATCACAGCTCAGACAGTCACACGCAAAAACTGCAGCACATAGTCAATAAATCACCCAAGACTATTGACATCCTTCTTCCATCAGTTGGATCACTAAAAACGCACAAACAAAAGAGCTAACCCTCTCTAACCCTTCTCACCCTGCTCATCACTCAATGGGTCCCTTAAAAACAGCTTTTTCTCTACTGTAAAAAGGACTCTCTAAAATACTCTCTAACCCTGACAGATGTACATGCACTAAACATTCTTGCAATAATCTTGTAAATGTTTGTGAATTACTGTCTGTTGTCTGATGTTGATATCTGTTTGATGTAACTCACACATGTGAAATATTATGTTTAAATATTCTTTCATAATTGTAAATTGTAAATGTAAATATTGGTGGAGCAAATCCACAATTCCTCAAATCCACTCAATTGTTACATTTACTTAGGTTAAATTAATTAATTAAATATATTAATTCAAAGCATACATTATTCTTCTAGCTGAGAAAGCTGCCGTTCCAAAACTGCTGGGTCAATCTAATTAAGTGATACCTCATTTAGTAGCTCTGATCCTCAGCCTGATCCCTGCGTAATCCCACAGCTGTAAACCTAACTGAACCTCCAGTCAGAAAGGAACGAATGTCTGTCCATCCCTGTCTGTCTGTCTGTAACAGACAGACTGACCGACCGACTGACCGACTGACCGACTGACCGACTGACCGACTGACTGACTGACAACATTGTCTGTTTGTCTGGCTGATTGCACAAGTGACAAACTAACTAAACTTGAAACAATGATTCAAGTGTGCTGGCTGGCTGACCACCTGACTGGTAAATTGTCAGACAGATTGGCTGCCTGTCTGACCGGCTGAAGGACTAGCTGACAAGTGAGTGACTGGCCCATTGACTGACTGAATATCTGACTGGTTCACTTGCTGACTGTGTACATTGTGTGACTGGCTGGTGCAATTGGGTGATCTCCCTCTTCTGTCTTCTCCCTTGCTGTTCACTTAAGCCCTGTTCAGATGTGTCGGCATATTGGATTTTGGTGTCATGTGTGAACGTGTACTGAAGTTTGAGTGACGCAATCTTGTTTCGGCATTTATGCCTGCTTG
Source organism: Gymnoscopelus microlampas (assembly GCF_963454915.1). Lineage (NCBI taxonomy): Eukaryota > Metazoa > Chordata > Actinopteri > Myctophiformes > Myctophidae > Gymnoscopelus > Gymnoscopelus microlampas. The sequence goes on from NC_139941.1 coordinate 35,933,409, forward strand.
GGAGCTACAACATTGAGGGAAAAGTGTTTGCGGAAAGCAAGTGTGAACACCATGCCGGCAGCATCATGTTGTTTGCATATTCTGTATTTTCAACAGTGTGTTCAACAGTTGAACACTCTGATGATATGCCATTATGGCAGTTTTCCAACTAAGATCTAAATATGAATCTGGCAGGGGATAAGGTAATTCAATGTACATAAAATAATAATTGATTTAACCATAACATGGCCCCAGAAAGCTTGGCCAAATAACAGCATAAGAGCCACCGTTTCCACATCAAATAATGTATTTCATTATCAGAATTGGAATGTACTGTAGCAATGGAAATGTAGCAATAGAAGAACGCTATTATTTATGAACGATTCTGACCCAAAAAATGACCCAAAAAACAGGAGGAGAGGCACGTTGAAACAGCTTGCTCTCTCTCTCTCTCTCTCATAAACTGTGCATGCCTTCTTCACGTTCCTCGTTTCTCTTCTGTCAGGATTTGCCAGGGGGGGGGGGGGTATGTACGAATCTTGTTTTTAAAAGTGCCATCCAAGCACCACCGAAGAAGAGTACACCCAGAAATCACGTGATCACAAAAAAAATATATAGGCACCTTTCATGCTAAAGGATTTATACAAGTTAAATTTTCTCTGCTTTTTTTCAAAAAACAAGCCACGTTCAAATGGCCATAGGTCTGGAATGGAGGATCGCGACCGGCAAAACATTTCCCCCCCTTTACTACGACACCCCTGTCCGTGTAATGAGCCGATCTCCATGAGGACGGAGGTCACAGAGAATATTCCATGATTTTTCAAAGGCACAGTAAAATCGCCGTTTTCGCTGGCAAGGGGACCGGAGACAGAGGAATTAATTAATTTGTTCCTGGCAGTGAAAGAGTTAATAGTGAGAGATAGAGTGTACCACACAGCTGTACTCAATGCTTTAATTAAGGGGCTGTTTAACATAAAAGAACAAGCGAGTTGATATTTCAAGATATGTTTGGAGTCACTGTGGACAAGAATGAGGAGATTTTAGGCTGTAGGAGCAGCAGTCCACCTCTGTTAACCCCCGCATCCCTGTGATCATGAATGATGATCATATCACATTAATATTATGATTGTAAATGGTCGCTTTCATTGTCGTTTCCTCAGCAGAAAACCATTCTTCTCCCCCCTTTTTTTTATTTCAATGGAAGTTACAGCCCTGCAGATGGATGGATCATGGATATTATATTGATAATTCTCATCACCAAATGCCTAGTCTGCGTGCTTACAGTCATATCTCATGTGAGTAGCAAGTAATGTAACCAACTATTGCGCCAAGAATGAGAACGGTACATACCGCAAACTGTATAGTAAAATAGGGCATGTGAGAACGCCTCTCCTGCTGCCTATTCCGGCAACTTATGTTAATTAGTTTCCCGGAAAGGTAACGGTATCCATATCTGAACATAGCTTTAATGACAAGAAAACAAACAGAGGAAGTGGGGAGGCCCAGCTAATCAACATGTAGGTCTATGAAACACACACACACACACACACACTAGGGCATTAACAGAATAATCGAATATTCGAATATTCGACTATCAAACCGACTATTCGACTATCAAACCACTATTCGATTATTCGATTTAAAAAAAAAAAAAAGAAAAAGTTTTTTTTTTTTTTTTGATTTTTGATTTTTTTTTTTTTAGTGGCTTTTCTGCAGCAGACACGCAGCTGTGAGCTCTGGTGTGACGTCAACTCGCATTCCTTGAGTCCAGTCATCAATGTCATTGAAAAAAAAAAAAAAAAAAAAACTTTTTATTTTTTTTATTTTTTATTTTTTTATTATTTTATTTTTTGTAATCAAATCGATTAATCGAATATTCGAATACTTATAGGTCGAATAATTCGAATACTAAAAATCACTATTCGTGAATGCCCTAACACACACACACACACACACACACACACACACACACACACACACACACACACACACACACACACACACACACACACACACACACGGCAGGGCTTTCCACAGCATGGCATTTGTATAATGAAGACAGGAAGAGACAAAGAGAGAGAGAGACAGAGGAGGAGATGAACAGACAGATTGACAGAAAATATGAGAAGAGAGGGAAAGAGAGAGGGGAGAGTAAGAAAGTTAGAGAATCAAAGGGAAAGACAGCTGTAGAGAAACAGCGAGGAAAATGGGAGCGAGGAAGGGACAGAGAGAGAGATAGAGGAGCAACAGCTGGCCCTGGCTGTTCCTAATGGCCGTCACGTCTAAATCCCTTGTTTAGGCTTGGTACACATGCACGCACACATGCACACACGCAAGCACGCACACACGCACACATGCCTGTGCAGCGGGGACCAGAGAAGCAGTCTGATGAGCTGCGATAGCGATTAGTCATTTCAGAAGCCAAAAATGGTCATGTCATAACTACAGACAGACAAAGAGGAAAAAGAGAGCGAGAGGAACGGATCAGAGAGAGAGAGAATGACAGATCCAGCAAGAGAGAGGGAAGAGAGAGAGACAGCAATACATCAGAGACTGACAGAGCAAGGAGTGAGCGGGAGATAATGAGTGAACGACAGAGACAAAAGAGAGGGAGAAGAGAGGAGAGGACAGAAAGACGATTCCACAGGGAGTCAAGAGGAAGCAGAGGATGAGTGATGGAGTTAGGATGGAGGAGAGGAATAAACTCAAAGAAAGAGAGAGATAAACAAAACAGAGGGAGAGAAAGTGAGAGTACCTAAAATAGGTTGAATAAAATGCTAATAAAGGCAATGCAAAAGCAGCATAACAGTGGTAGAGGGATCGAGAGTGAAGCATGAGACGGAACTGAAGAAAGCGAAAGAAAAGGAGAGATGATACACAAAAGGAGTAAGAGTGTCAGAGAAAAAGGGAGGAGGGAGAAATCAGATGGAAAGACAGATATGCGTGAACGAGCAACGAGAGAGATAGTCAGATTAATTGATGCTGTGACAGAGCCTGTCCATTTATTTTCATGATGTTGGCTCTGACACACACATCACTTCATGTCCCACAACATGCTAACTTTGACTCCTGAAAGTCAAAGAGAGGGTCTACCTATTGTACGTGTGCGTGTGTGTGTGCGTGTGCGTGTGTGTGTGTGACTGCGTGCGTGTGTGTGTGTGTGTGTGTGTGTGTGTGTGTGTGTGTGTGTGTGTGTGTGTGTGTGTGTGTGTGTGTGTGTGTGTGTGTGTGTGTGTGTGGGTCAGCACATCCTGTTGGAATGGTTTCCTCGTCCTCTTCCTGTTTCATCTTATTTTAACCTCTAGACACGGGAAACACTGCGGTACACGGTTCTTCATCAGTGCATACTGTATGTACGTATGCACTCACGCACACACACACACACACACGCAAGCATGCGCGTGCACACACACACACACACACACACACACACACACACACACACTTTACCTCCATTCACCTTGACGCTTCAACATATGTCTTCTACAGCACAAAAGCACAACCATTCACAACGCTATCTTTTTTTAGACATTCAATCACACGCTCTGTGGTACATTGTCCTCTTACCCTGGCACACATCCAGTAACCACCCCTAGGCCTCTGTGATGTGAAAACAAATATATATATATATATATATACTTTATATATAGTGTGTGTGTGTGTGTGTGCGCTTGCGTGTGCAAAGTGCAAGCTTGTGTCTGGTTTAAGGCTTTTCCTGGGCACCATAGAAAGACTTATAACCGTTCCATTTACCTTTCCATTTCCGCACAAGTTTGGCGGTGTTTGGCGCTCAGTCGGCATGGTTACATAACCGTGCTCAGCCATGGCCAAACCAATCTGGCGGGAGGGCTTACGCAGGTATTCAATGATTAGTTCAGTGGGACAGCACTAATCATCTGAGAGTCAACACAAAAGGCTGCTCCAAACACAGACAGCTGAGAGAGACAATAATAAATGATATGTCTGAATCCACAATTATTCATAGAAGAATACAGTCATTGTCACCTATAGAAACTCAGCTGCATCTTATCATATGGTTGATTACAGGCTATTCAGGTAAATAGATCAGGTTCTAAACAGTGGATCGGGACTCAGCAAAGCACCTCTACCCCAAAGCAAAACTATAGGGATCTGCGTGGTCAGGGTATTTTATTTATGATATATTTCTGTATATTTTAACCCATGCGGCTCTGTCTGTCATATGGACAAGGACGTCCAGAGGGATTTGGAGAGGCAGGGGCTGGAATTTCACAAGGGCACCTATTGCCTATTGGAATATCTAATTTTAAATTAACACTAGGAATTGAGGATTATACTGAAAAAAATAACTCCACAAACATGAACAATATTCATACAAAAGTTACTGTCACTGATGATCTATATGAGCAACTAATTTAATGCAATGCCGCCCTGAAACCACAGACATGTAGAGTTACCAAATGAGTACGCTATTGAAAATAAGTTTTGGGTGGTTTGATCAACAAATCTCTATATTTATGCCCAACCGTAATGCTTGACAAAAGATTACAAATCTTCAACTGAACAAAAGTCACAATATTCAGGTACCTTTCCCCTAACCTGTATATAGTGTTTGTGGGTTGAGACTAATATCTGTCTTTTCTGTCTTTCTACATCTCATGGATATTGTTACATCGGTAACAATATCACACCCGTCTCTTTCCTGGGCTAATCTCATTCTCAAACAAAACAAAACAAAAAACAGCTCCACCACCGTTCTGTGTAAATCTCATCCTATATGGCATTACTTTTCAGTTTGTACAACATGCAATTGACTTGACAGTAACTTATAGCCTAATGTCATTAGTAATAGTAGGCCAAAGCTTGTGGGGAACGATACCCATTGGGGATGCGTGCCACTCCGGTTATGTAATACCCGTGATGACATCAGGGATCTACATTTATGGACATAAAGGGACACAGGCAGACAGACTGATACAGAGATCTCCATAGGCATAAAGGGGATACAGACAGACTAACAGAGATGGAGATTTGCAGATTTATAGATAAGTATAGATTTCTGGACAACCACTTCCCACTTGGCACATCCCCGCCCCTCTGGTTCTTGGTGATATACAAACAAAGTCGGACAGTTCTTGAGATGGGGGCACGCGGGGGACACGAACAGACACACACAGATGTATTTGTAGATATAGGCATGCCAGATGCCGTTGTCAGAGCACTTAGTGCAGTCCATTATAGTACTTGGAAGTTAGTCTATGACGTCAGTAGGACATCCTATTGATGACACGTACTGACAAAGCCTCTAACTCTGACAAAGCCCCCGACACTATATGACTCAGATATATTGGTAGGTGGTGCGATGTAGGTGTGAGGGCCGCATGCCCTAAGTATTGCCCGCATACCGCATGCCCTAAGTATAATAGTATACTGTATTGGCATAACTATATATTTGTATATCTATATATTGGTACTGTATATATGTCGGATTGTTAGTTCTGGACAACCACCAATCCAACCAACTTCATGCTTCAGGGTAGATGCTGTTGTCCCACCAATAAAACTACACTGTAGTTTTTCAAAGGGACTCAAATGATATCCAGTCAGTCACATAACTCTATCACGGGACGGCGCGGCACGGACACATTTTGGCCTCAGAATGGTCATGGAAAAGAGCTCTTTGTGTGTGATGACTCAACAGGACCACACAGGAACACAGGGCAGCTGCTGGAAGGAAGGTGCTGCTGTATTATATTATTCAACCTCACCCATTATGGTCTTTCTTCAATGACAGATTGGTCTGTTTTATTTCTCTCTCTCACACACACACACACACACACACACACACACACACACACACACACACACACACACACACACACACACACACACACACACACACACACACACACACACACACACACACACACAGTGGAGGGAGTCACCTCCAGTTGCCCGAGTCCCTGTCTGGTTTATTCAGGTACGGCTCCATAACACCTGCTGTACCCAGAGAGTTGTTTGTCTGAGCCGACAGCCAAGCAGGAGTGGTTGGATTTAAATAATAACCTGTGCTTGTACATGTACATGCACGGCCCATAACTCCTGAACCGTAGGTCGTACAACCAAAATATTTTTTCCCCTGGAGTCCTTGGATCATATATGTGCAACTCCACATATAGGCCCTGGCTATTTGTGCCGAACTACATGTTCTGCCATTTCACGTAGTTCCTTTCGCAACTAAACTAAATGGGTACATTATCTTTGGAGTCATGTCATCAATATGTATCAGTCAGATTTTGCAGATTCCAATTGGCTATGAAAAAATTACAAATTTCAAGGGCCTGGGTAGGCAACCCGGTCTGGCAGGGATCTGCGCACTTGTGTTTTTCGAGTACAAGAGTGACGCACAAAAGTTATGAAAATAGCCAATCTACACCGCAAAATATTAGGAACGGTTTTAGGTTTCCACCCGACAGCAACCATTTGTATCTACATCATAAACTACCTTGTCTCCCTGCATGGCCACACCCCCCCTTCATCATCATTATCCTCCTCATCATCATGAGCGATGTTACACAACAGATCCAAGTGGAGACACACAGAGACCCACACAGGACAGCACAGACAACACAAGATGCTTATTATGAGCTCACCCTCATTACGGACAGACGAGGAACTTTTTCCTCCATCAGCAAAATTGAGTGGGAGGGATGGAAGGACGTTTGGAGGGAGGAGGGAGCGAGGGAAGGAGAGAAGGAAGGAAAGAGAGAGAAAAAAGGGAGTGGTATAGACAGAGTTAGACGCCCCAAAATGGCTTTTTAATTATGTCATTAAAAGTATTTTTGAAGTTATGAAATTTGTCTCAATGGAAAGCGGGAGAAAGAGGAGAGCTTTTTAATTTATATTTGCAAGGTTTTTGTGGGTGTCTTAAGAGAAATTTTGCAGCCAATTAGTTCAGCTAAAAGCCAGTCAGGGACAGCAAACAGACCTGGCTAAAGATAAAATGAAATGAAATAATAATGAAATAAAACCAAATGAATGAAAGATAAAGAAAATGGCAGAGGACAAAAATTGCCCAGAGACTTGTGATGGAAATACACTGATGATGACATGACCCATGTCTGTGAGAGAGGGATGGGAGGGAGAGACAGAAACAGGGTATGGGAAGACGGAAAGAGAGTAGGAGAGACAAAGCTAATTATAATAAAAATGAACAAGAGAGATGGAGAGAGGAGAGAGCAGAGGACAGATAGAGTAGCAATTGCAGATAGGGTGGTGGAGTCTAGATAAACACGGGTTCTTTCTTATTTACCACTCCCTCTCTCTCCCCCCCTTCCTCCCCCACCCCCCCCACCCCCCCTAACATCCTCCCTCCCTCCCTCACTGCCTGCCCGCAGGTCTCTATCTGTGCGGATGGACGACTCATTCTGTGGAAATCAAAGCTTTGATAAAGAGAAAATTGCATTGGTCGGGCAAGGGGAGAAAACAGGAAGGATACACCCTGCCATGCCCCATGGGAGCAGTCAGTCAGTGTGAGAGAGAGAGCGAGAGAGAGAGAGAGAGAGAGAGAGAGAGAGAGAGAGAGAGAGAGAGAGAGAGAAAATGGACAGAGGAGGGATGGTAGAGAAAACAGGGGTAGAGATTAAAAAATGTGATTAGAGCACATAAAGAGTGGGAGAGAAGAGAAATGAGTAACACACACGCACACACACGCACACACACACACACACACACACACACACACACACACACACACACACACACACACACACACACACACACACACACACACACACACACACACACACACACACACACACACACACACACACACACACACACACACACACACACACACACAGCTTGCTCCCTCTACCCACCTATCTCTGGCTATCTGCTGAAGTGTCAGTGGATGTTGACACTATTAGTGTAGGCCGACAGAGAGAGACAAAAAGAGAGACAGACAGAGAGAGACGGAGAGCGAGAAAGAGAGAGAGGAAGCCGTGGCCCCTGGCCAAACACTGTTAAAGGGAAAAGAGATTGGGGTGGGGGGGCTCTTGATGTGATGCACTTTTCCTTTGCAAACACCTCAATTCTCTCATTACACTCCATTATAAGGCCCATCCTGCAGACAAAACACCACTCCCAAACACAGGTAATGGGAAATCATGGCAGTTCTCCGTTGTTTATGGTCCGTGCGGATCCCCTGTGATGCCCATGAAAGGAGGGCAAGCCAACTGCCAACCTCCAGCAAAGGCAAGTAAAGGACACATCACGTGACGTATAAAAAGTACAATGACAAACTGACCTAGCTGTTTGGGGGGATTTCTTTGTTGATTATTTGCATTTCCTTTCAAATTAGGTGGTTGAAAATGTGTCTAATAGCCCCTTTTAACACAAAATAGATGTTTAGAAATGTTGCACATAATGTGCTGTGAATCTGTCTCAGCCCCATTGGCTCCAAATAGACAAATTCCTGCACATTTACTGTACATGGTGTTTGAAGTGATTGGGTTTTTCATCCCACTATACTATACACAGTACAGTTATGAATCGAACCTGCCAATCACTTTAAGAGCTCAGCATTCAGAACACAGCCTTGAGGTGAGTGGAGCTTCAGCACTACATTGTAAAATGTAAGGATGGGTGAGTAATGGCTGAAGATTGTCTGTGTGTGTGTGTGTGTGTGTGTGTGTGTGTGTGTGTGTGTGTGTGTGTGTGTGTGTGTGTGTGTGTGTGTGTGTGTGTGTGTGTGTGTGTGTGTGTGTGTGTGTGTGTGTGTGTGTGTGTGTGTGTGTGTGTGTGTGTGTGTTGGGGGGGATTGTTGAGACTGTTGCACACCATTTTGAAGACCTCAAACAACAGCTGCAAAACTGCAGGCAATTTCCTCCCTGTTTTTTGTTCTAAAGTCTTTGCTTTATTCTATTCATACTGTACATGGAGGCAAACAAAAGGACAGGAGTATGTATGGTGCACGCATCTATACACAAACAGACATAAACAAACACTCATATTTATTGCCCACAATTTATGATATGGTCATGAATATGGGTCATGGCTGAAAGAAAGAGATTGCGGATACAAACGGCCAAAATGGGTTTCCTCAGGAGGGTGGCTCCCGTAGGTATAAGGTGAGAAGCTACAGTAATCAATGAGAACCCCGGAGTAGAGCCGCTGCTCCTTGCATAAAAGGGAGCCAGTGAAGGTGGTTTGGGCATCTAGTAATGTATGTTGCCTAGTCATCTCCTCAGGGAGGTTTTCCAGGCACGTCCAGCTGGGAGGAAGCCAGGGGACAGACTGAGGACCAGGTGGGGGGATACAGTAGACTATCTCCACGTTGGGCCTGTGAATGCCACTGGATAATGTGGCCGGGTAAAGGGAAGTCTGGGGTCCCTTGCTGGTACAGTATGTTAAGTGGGTTGGTTGATTGATTGATTGATTTACTGATTGATTGACTGACTGACAAATTTATTGACAAAATGCATATGCATGAACATATATTTGTGCATTACGTATCTGTCAAAAGGATAAAATACAATAAAGCTTGAGAGCTTATTTCCATCCTTTGAGTGTGTGTGGGTGCGTGGGTGCGTGGGTGCGTGGGTGCGTGCGTGCGTGCGTGTGTGGTTATTCTAATAAGCTGTGGGAAATGTACAAGGAGTACTGTACGGGTTGTACTGCTGGTCTTTTCATACATCATGTGTAACAGGTCTTTTAGTTTCTCCTTTAATTCAAAATTAATCAACTGCTCTGTGTCTAATCAACTGCTCGTGAGTCTCGCAAGTGACACTTGCGAATAAAAATATGGTAATGTTCAGAGAAGGGACACATTTATGTGGAAAGATTATTGCGAATAAAATACCAGAGAAAGATTATATCAAAAATAACTTTCATTTAATTGAAAAGGTTACACAGTATGACTTTAAAGATCTGGGCCACATCAGGTAGCCAACCAAAAACGTAAAAAAAACATTGTGCTCAGAAACAGCAGCTAAACTATTTTTCATGCACATGATTTTTCATTAATCCATTAATAAATGAATAAAACTAAAAAGTTGGAAGATGTCTCTTGGACACGAGGAGATATCAGGCTACAAGAGGAAGGCATGATTCTGACCGCAGCAGCCAGTGCAGATGGTCTAACTCTTGTTTCCATGTGATGTTTCAGTGAGCAGACAGCGTTTGTTTACCACAAGTCTCCTGACATCATAAGAAAAAAGAAGAATGAGAATATTGTTTGTGTCTCCTCCAAATGTCAGAATCCGTAGTTTAAACAACACTGTGCAATGTTGCAACTACCTCTTGATTGCAAGAGTTAAAACATTGTTTTTCATCCCCTTGCCAGCAAAACTTTACTGTACCTTTGAAAACTCATGGAATATTCTCTGTGACCGCCGTCCCCACGGAGATAGGTCATTACACGCACAGGGGTCCGGTAGAATCGGGGGAAGAAAAATGGCCGGTCACGATCCTCTATTCCAGAGCTATGGCCAGTTATGGCCAGTTATGACACAGGCAGATTGGTACAAGAGGTACTCTGACAAAGCTCTTGACACTATGACTCAGACACATTGGTCGGATCTGTGGTGCGACATAGGTGTTCGGGCCGCGCTCTAGTAACATAAATTAGACCAATCAGAGTGTAGTCTCCCCACACATTGCCTGCCAAGGAGGTATATTTACGTCTCTGAAAACAAACATGTTTTCAGTGATTACGCCAGAGGGCCGTACAGTTGACCATATAGTTGACCATACAGTACAGGCCGTACAGTTGACAATACAGTATATGGGCATAGCGGTCGGATCTGTGGCTCTGGACGACCAGATCTCCATACATGCCTATATATGGGCGTATCGGGTTTGTTTATGGTTATGTCTGACTCAGAGTGGGGTGGCCATAGTCTGCCGGCCTGCCGATCCTCCCAATGGCCATTTATAATATAGGATGCACAAAACGTACCCAATTCTAATTCAGAGATCAAATACAACCGCTTTGCGGTGTGTGCTGTTTAACTAACATTATTGGAGCTGGACATACCCACAATGCATTTGTACCCTGAGACATACATCATCTAAATAGGGCCCTAAAGGTCTAAACGCACTGGTACGCGCAGAGTCTACGCAAGTCCTTACACTCAACTGGAGGCTAGTGTTAGGTCACCAAAATCAGTACAGTTCATCCTGGGATCAACCTATTAGAATTTAAGTAGTAGTTAGTTAGTGTGAAATATTGATATTTTAGCCACATTACCACGTGGCCAAAATATCAATATTTCACACTATGCTATGCTAGGGGATAGGTTATGGGGTCACTCACATGCTTGGGTTTCACTTTCCAGTGAGCAGTGAATGTACTGAGCAAGTTTCATGACAATGCCACTTCGATTTTGAGATCACTTGTTCAGCAAATGGAAAGTTTGGCCTGAGAGTGGTGCTAAAATGCTAATGAAGTGGAGTCCACACCACAACTATAACGACAACTGTAGCCGTAAACAATATAATTTTGATCACTTTAAGTGCGATTTTATGAACGATTGACAGCTAATCAAAATCCATCAGATGGATATCTGGTATGCAGTCAGTCTCATTCACCCTCGGAAGGTTTTGTTATGGACGGAGATGAGAAGACGATTATAAATAGTTAACACTAGCTGGTAGGCTAGCTGGCATTACCTCAGGTAGCCTCACTTCCTTATAATTAATAATCAGTCAGATTATCCTATATCCTGTCTTTCAGCACCACGGAGGCGGAGATCTCTCTCTCCCCCTCCCTCTGACACAAATGGACTATTTTTATGCACTGTTTTACATAGCTTTATGCTTTACGTACTTCAGTGTGGACGCTAACTTAATTATCATTATAGTTATTATAGTGCTTGTCCTACTACTCTTGCCAGCCACTGACCCACTGACAGGCATGCACGCACACACACGCACGCACGCACGCACGCACGCACACGCACACACACACTTTCCCTGCAATCAATGACATCTTCTCAATCTCAGGTTCTCTTTATCATTTCAGCTGAAATTCTGTAAAGACACTGTGTACCTGTGTGTGTGTGTGTGTGTGTGTGTGTGTGTGTGTGTGTGTGTGTGTGTGTGTGTGTGTGTGTGTGTGTGTGTGTGTGTGTGTGTGTGTGTGTGTGTGTGTGTGGTGTGTCTGAGCTCATGTTCCTTTGTCTGTGTGTGTGTGTGTGTGTGTGTGTGTGTGTGTGTGTGTGTGTGTGTGTGTGTGTGTGTGTGTGTGTGTGTGTGTGTGTGTGTGTGTGTGTGTGTGTGTGCGCGTGTGTGCGTGTGCATGTCTGTGTGCGTCTGTGTGTGAACCTGGCGGGCATTTGGAGGATATTAGCTGGAAGGAAATAAAGAACCCTGTGATTCAGTTACAAGGAACCTGAGAACTCTGATGGAGGAGTATGGGGATGGAAGGAGAGAGAGAAAAGGAGAGAGGGAGACATGCAGTGAGGGGGGGGCAGAGTAAGTAGAGATCTAAAGAGAAAATTAACAAAAAAGAGAAGAACTTACAGAAAAGGCAGAGATAAGGGGAATGAGAATCAAAATGCTTCCTATCATAAATGCATACATTTTAACATAACCCTGTCTATAAACTCTTTGCACTGTTCATGGTTTTAACAACTTAAACCCTAGAATCCGTATTGTTGGGAAGCTTTCGCAGAAAATAGCCGATCGGCAAGCTCACGACGCACCGCAGTGCGATGCGTCGTGAGCTTGTCGATCGGCTATTTTCTGCGAAAGCTTTCCCCACAATAACAGAAAACGGAAAAGACACTAGTGGAGCCCTGAGGGATTCCGCTCAACCATATGGGGTTTAAGTGGTTAAGAAACATACAGACTCTGGACGTCACCAGAGCAACAACAAAGATGAAGTCTCCTGCCTCCTGCGGAGATCTGTTTTCATCCATGGCTTTCCTGCGTTTATTAACATACAGTTTCTGCAATTTCTTGTACGAAATTAATTAGTTGTCACTTTTAATGCATTTAATAAGCTACAAAGATGTGATGCGAGAGTGCGAATTAGCACCCATTTCCGATGCTGGCAATGCAATGAATGGGACATTATCACGTTTAATCAGACTATTGATTGGCTAATCAAGAGATACTGACCGGCCGACGGGGCTCAGTAGGTGTTTTGTATAAAGTATAGTTATGGACCGCGTCGGAGGCGCGCCGTCTCAAGCGAACTTGAGCCACGAGAAACACCACTCCCTCCTGTCCAGCATCGCGGTCTGGAGCGCTGCAGTCCGCTGTCATGCCGCTGTGTGTCGACGTAGGTGGTGTGCCCGATATACAAGCTGTGCCGCGCTATGAGCTTGTATATCTGTTATTTTTGAATAGCCAAAGAAATCAAAAAATGACACAGATGCGTTCCCAGTCTTAATGGGTTAAATGCCATTACTTTGGTTTTCTTGGCACTGAGCTTGAGGCCGATCTCCGTACACTCCATTTCTACTGCCAGTAGCAGGCTAATTCCGTTCCTTTTCCACTGTGTCCGAGACTAGGGCAATGTCATCTGCATAGTCGAGGTCGGTGATCGCGATGGGATTTACTCGTTAAGTGTTCCCCGGGACCAGTGTGAAACCCAGTGGCTCCTCCCTGCCACTGATTGTGAGTCTCAGGGCATGGTCCATCGCCACAATAAACAGGACGGGAGCCTTTAGTAGGCGCGGCTCCAGGAGCCAGCAGCATAGAGTTATAAATAATATATCTAGAGGGCGGGCTGCCCCGCCCCCAGCTATTCATTTCAATGAAAGTTGCTCAGTGGCGTTTGAAGCACCCGGAAGTCTGCCGGAAGTACAAATATCGGAGCCAATATCAGAGCCAATCAGTAGTCCATAGAGTTATGAGCAGTCGTACTAGGGTTTCAAACGGTATACGCACGTGCATTAGCATTTTAAATGCGAAGTGTTGCTATCCCATATTTGACCACCAGGCGACCGCTTCACTGTTCTACCGTGGTTCTGGGGGCTTGGCCAGCAGGGACAGTCACTCAGCCATTTTTTTAAAAACACTGTCTTCTTGCCCATGCACCGTGTCTACTTTCTTTCCCACCCTGTCCATTTACTGTCTTGTGTGCCGATAACGCATCACGGTCTAGCCCACATTGTCAAGTGAACTGTCCGCTCTCACTTAACGGGCCATTGCATAACAATTGAAGGCTGGACAGCAATTCACCTCCTCAACGCCTTCATCAGAATCAGTCTTCATTACGCAATCGAAATCAAATGAGTCACCAAAAGAGACACAAAGGATTTTTCCACACGTGTCCATTATTTATTTTTATTTAATTACACTACTAATGACATGTATGTTGAATTTGGTCGGTACTCAGTACTCAATATTTTCTGCTGTCTTTTGCGCACCATGGGCACTCTTATTAGGCCTACTTACGTATGGAAGCCGTACACAATTGGCGTTTTCCCAAGGCTGCCCACAGAAGTGTTAATTTTGACATAGCTCTGACATTTTAGTCTTTTGAATAAAATTCCACTTAGTTTTAGCCATATTTTAGTCATCTGAAATATTCTAGTTTTAGTCTAGTTTTAGTTGACTAAATATCATAAGCTTTTCGTCAACTAAATCTAAAACAGTTAATTTAATCATCAACAGGTTGTTAAAGTGTAATACGTGCTTTTCAGTGAAACTATACACTCCAACAGCCGAACAGTCCAGCCGGTGCCCAAGATTAGATGTGCACAGACACTCACACAGAAATCAGTCTGCCTGGCGAAGACAATACAATGAAACAGACAGAGAGAACGAGAGAGAGAAGAAAGATAACGGCATAGTAGAGGTCTGGTCGAGGGTGGGGGGGGGGGGCAAGCAGCAGCGGAGCTGGGTGCCAGAAGACAGAAGAGTTAAGTCATAATTCAGCTTCATTAGTGTCTATGTGTGTTGACCTATTGACATCCTTGTCGCTTCTTCTAATCCCCCTCACATCGATCCTACAACCCCCCTCAGCTGGAGGATTGTTACCGCTCTTTATTGTTTAGCAACCCCGACCTATATCTTCCTAATGCGTCTCTCCGCTACCCCTCTTTCCACATCAATACTGAACTCTCATGAATGAGCGATAAGGTCAGAATTTGTTTATGTGCCCCCAGTGGAGCTGGCAAGCATGTATATCTTAAACTTTATGAGGTGCTTGTTGATTCCAAAGTATAATAAATGATTCAAGTTGAATCCATTTCCAAAAATGCTCTACCGAAGCTTGAAACTACTTTTCCCTAAACTATGGAGCATTGAGTTTGTAAACGTATTTGCATCTTGTCAAGAGTAGACTTTAAAAATATGGTAATGTGTCTTAATAATGTTGTGTTGTCAAAATTGTGTGCTAGTTTTACAAGTGTGGGCATACTGCAGGGAATATTCATCTTAACAAGCAGCTTTAGCTTGGATTCATTCCAGAAACACTGATCGACATATATTTTCTATTAAAGATATACTTTGAAGGGAGGCAGATAACTGAACTTGTTTTAGCACGTCATGACTCATTTAATGGATTTAAAGCTACGTTGTAATAACTTCCAAATAGTCTTAGATTTCAAGCTTTTTACTATAATGTGCATGCATACAGTAAGTGTGAGCATGCGTGCGTGCGTGCGTGCGTCCGTGCGTGCGTGCGTGCGTGTGTGTATATATATATATATATATATATATATATATATATATATATATATCCCCTTCTATGGTGGCTCTGTCTAAATAATCTATTACTGGATGTTGGTACAACCCAATTTCCCCTTGGAGATCAATTAAGTAGATTTTCTGAAATGCAGTTGTAACTTGCAAGAAATAAAGGCCCATTTATTTTCGGAATAGATGTCATGACTAGTGAAGATTCTTTTTTGTGTCTAATTTCAGAATAAAATATATTTTGGTTATGTGTATTTGTTCAGTTGAGACGAGTATCCCCATTAGCTAGCCTTACTGAGGTCTACACCTGACCTACTACACAAAACACATGACATAAAAAACATTAAATTACATTAATATACTATACTATACATTACAATGACATCAATATACAAGAATATAAGTACAATGCTAACATTGATCGTCTGTGTGTCTGTCTGCAGATAATCTCGCATACTACTAGACAGATCAGCGCCATATTTCGTGTGCACACTGCCAGCGGCCTAACTAACTAAATTCCTGAATATTTTTCCATGTCATTTTTGAGAATTGTCCCTCCAGGTTATAGGATACGCATCCCCCCTTAAGGCATCCCCACCGGGCAAGGCTGTCCAATTGGCCAATTACAAATCCCCTGCCTTTGAACATGCTGTGGTGCAGCCTTTAATTTAAAAAAGAACAATTTAGACCCTTTTGATTCTCTCCAATTTTAGTCCCATTTCCCAGCTACCATTTCTGTCTAAGGTCCTGGAGAAAGTAGTTTATGTTCAGTTGCAGTACAGTTTTTAACTAATCATGGCATTCATGGAAAGTTTCCGTCTGGCTTCAAACAAAGCCACAGTATTGAAATCAAATTTGAACTAACCGACTCTGATAGCTCTGTTGTTCTGGTGCTCCTAGACCTGAAAGCCACCTTTCAACACAGTGAGTCATAGGATGTTTGTAACACGACTTGAACATTGTGTTTGTGTAGGCATTACGCCTTAAATTGGTTCCAGTCATACCTGAGTTCCTCTGTGCAATTAGGGGACTTTTCTTCAGCAGTGGCCCCAGTTTAAGCGGCATACACACCTAACTGTTCTCCTCCTACTACAGACTTTAAGTCGACTTAAGGCAGGAGATTAGTCGTGTGAAAGGTGGGAAAAAGTTGGTGAATGCTCTCTACACCCCACACGGACTGGTGGGGTGCTAAAATGTTAGCTTAACGGCAAACACATGAACAATCCTGCATGCTTAACTGATGGGCTTACAGTATGATACTGTACATTCATGGCCTGAGTAGCCGAAGCGCGTCTGTTTGTCAGAGACTGTTGCTGCGGGAACAAATTAAAGAAAAATCACCTCGTGAGTGC
The DNA here is from genome assembly GCF_963454915.1 of Gymnoscopelus microlampas. Classification (NCBI taxonomy): domain Eukaryota; kingdom Metazoa; phylum Chordata; class Actinopteri; order Myctophiformes; family Myctophidae; genus Gymnoscopelus; species Gymnoscopelus microlampas. Next base: position 35,950,373 of record NC_139941.1, read on the forward strand.
GGCCTGTTTCAATAGACGGGTTTCATGTTTGTAAACATTGAGAGGATATGACCGCGCAGAGGAGGGGGTAAGCCAACTAAGCCTATAGAGGGCGCCATTACCCGCAGCAGCTCTGGTCAAATGTCCATTCATAAAAGAAATGATCTTCACCGGGTTTAATGAAAGTAGATTAAATTATGCAGTTTGTAATACCTTGTTTACTCAATAAAAATGATTTGTTGGAAGTTGGATCTGTTTGTATATAATAGCAGCATTATGCCTATTATGCCTATAATAGCAGAATTATGGCTAGCTAACTCCCGAACATAACAACAGAGTGAACGGCGCAACAATTCGTTTCCCCCGAGCATGCGCAGATTGCGCATTCTGCTCTGTGATGACGTCGCGCGGAAATCCGTCTATACACTGTTCACTGAGAGTCTCCACCCGTCTATCTTTCTCTGAAACTAATGACAGTAGAGCACGCTCTGCTCAGGACTTCTGTCCCTACTATTTGGATACTGTACATTCACATGTATTCAAATAATTTGAGAAATACAAGCAAAACACAAAGATGACTACTGTGCAGCAGGGGGCTTACAGGACATAGATACAACATGGCTATACAGTACATTAATGTAATGTATACATTTTTTTCCCTAATTTATGGAATTTCTTTGATTTTATTTACATTTTATTTCTGAAATTCTTTAAAAAAAAATGTTTTGAATTCATAAACATTTGTGAATTTTTAGGGGGGGGGGGGGGCATTTTTGAAAATCTTTTGAAATAATAATGATAAAAAACAAAATATAGGAAACGAAACATAAAGGGATATTTACTCGCAACCCATAAAAATTTGTCCACGACCCATACATGCGTCCCGACCCAGTGTTTGGAAAACGCTATTAAGATTATTTTGGTTTGTGTAATTATTGTATCTGTTTTGCAGAGACTTGTGCAAAACTCGGAGCCATGTGAGCATTAGTCTCATCCTCAACTTTACCTATTGTCTCAATGAAAGTGACTGTACGTTAGCTAAGTTATATCTACAAACCAACCACAAGTAGGAGGGAAAGAAAGAGATGATTTGTCCTGCTTCTGAATCAATGACCAATTCAATTTCATGCACTATGCTGACATTTGGCCAACAAAGACAGAAAGGTTAATGGAATTCCATATGTGGAGAGACACCACAATACATTGGCAGATTGTATCGCTATGCTGCTTAGCAGAGAAAAAAAACACTCTCAAAACTAAAGAGAGAAAATCCTCATCGGCTAAGCTCCTGTATCAGTCCATTTGCACACAAGGCAATTGGATGAGTGTGCATTAGATTACCTTCCTAATCTGTCTGTCTACCAACTGTACTTTTCTACTAACCTGTCTGACTGTTCATCACCGTCTGTCTGTCTGTCTGTCTGTCTGTCTGTCTGTCTGTCTGTCTGTCTGTCTGTCTGTCAGAGAAGTAGACAGGCCTGCCAGCCTGTCTACTTCTCTGTCTGCCCTGTTTGTCTGTCTGTCTTTGAGCTGTCTGTCTGCCTGATTGTATGTCAACCTTCCTGCAGAGGCTGAGGGTTCCAATCCACCGTGGTGCATCCAGCTTTGTCAAGCGTCTATACGAACACAATGCGGCCCGTGTTCAGGGGAGGGAAGCCGGGCGGGAAGGGTGATATTTACGGGCTGGGGCGGCCCCTGTCAGAATAGGACGGAGGCTCCACATCCTCCCGGTGGGGGCTCCTCACTCTGGCAGGTGAGTCAGTAGGATACAACAGCAGTGACAACACACAAATGTGTGTGGGGAGGAATTCATTGGCATAACGACTACATTGGGGAGAAACAGGGGTATTTATCTTTCTGTCTGCCAGCCTACAGTACCTGGCCATCCATCCATTTTTTGGTCTACCTTCTTGTCCATCTCTCCTTCCCTTCTGTCTGGCATCCTGTCTGGCTGCCGTGCTTAATTAATGCCGGAGCTGGCCGGAGCTGGGCTCCGGGTCCTGCCTCCTGCGCTCCGGTACCTCTAGAGGGCATACCGTCACCTCAAATGCACATGCAATTACAATACGTCTTTATTTAGACTATTTATTATTAATTCAGCTTTATCATTCGCTGTTAGCAAAATTGCAGGTGGTCTGATCGAGTCCTACGCTAGTTGCGGAGAGATCGGCCTCCCCTCACGTCAAAACAGTTGTCAATGTCAATGTTTACAACTTGACGTGAAGTCATGTGGAAAAACTGGCAAAACTGACGGGTTCATGAGCTCCGGGCATCATTTACAAATTGAGCACTACTCGGCTGGATAACTTCCTGGCTGCTTGTCAATATTTCTGTCCATAGATGATTTTTCGTCCTGTCTGTCTGCTTGTCTATAAGCCTTTTCTGACTTTATGGTAGTCTTTTTCGACTGTTGGTCTAACTACAGAATCACTGTATTGCTCTGACTGTTCTCCTATTGTCTATCAAGGCATGTTGTCTATTCACTCCATCATCTGGCCATCTTAATCATAGCGGTCACACTGCAAACTTAGTGCTGTACTGCAGTCTGACTGTCTACCTCTCATGAGTGCATGACTTTTAATGTAGTGAAGACTGCTTTCTTTGTCTTCTGCTAAAATATCTATCTATCTATCTATCTATCTATCTATCCATCCATCTATCCATCCCACCATTTTGTCTCCTTTACAAATTTACTGAGTGGTTTCTCTGCTGGAAGTGGCTTCTGGATACAAGAACAGGCAGATGAGTTTATCTGTGGGATACTTTTGTCTGTAACAGATGCAATTCTGTGTCTGAGAGAGAACTCTCTGCCCCTACGGTGCACATTAATAGCTTCAGAATAAATCATGATATAAGGACACTCTGCCCTTGTAGTTTTAGACCCAAGTAATGGACATTTTCATGAATATCATAGCAATGTTGTGCTTCCGTGTCCAACATGGAGGAGGATGTAATCAATCGAAGGTGGCCCCCAATGACGCATTAAGATGTGTAGGCTATGGTATCCACAGCAATAATCGGGTTGCCCCAGGCTATGAGGGTGCTTATGACATATCTATACTTTTATATCTCTGGCTGGAATAGTGTTAGCTTATTAAGCAGGTTTTAAACACTCTATTTACTTTGTTGACTGAGATCCCCCAGCTATATTATGTGGCCGCCTCCTTTTTTCCCTCTACACACAATGCAAAGTGTTGTAGATCTGCTATTTTCGCCAAATGGTTTTTGCCTACTATGACATGCCCAGAATTGGTACGCTAGTGTTCATGTGTTTAAATGTGGGTTACTTTAATTGGATTGTGGTTGGAGATTCCTCCTCATCAATGTGACCCAACATGATGCTCATTTTACAGCAGTATGATAACTGACGATTAATCTTATTTTGGTCAATGTAAGTAATATATACAGTATATACAGTATATATATATATATATATATATATATATATATATATATATATATATATATATATATATATATATATATTTATAAGTGTTAAATAGCACTATATTGTGATAATAATCATTAGAGAGTTTGTTCAATAACAGGACACTCCTGTCTACGCAGCTCTTTAGTAAACGGAATGTCCAATCAGGATAGAGAACTCATACAGGATACATGATACCTGTAAATAAGTGAAATTGGTAGGATGACACGAAGAAATGATGAACAGACAAAATTGGAACTAGAACACTATACAAATGTTTGTTAAATGGGTACTCTCTCCTGATTGGCTGAAATTGGCAATCCACCTGAAAACGTATTTTCTGTTTGTTACTGAACAATCACTCTATAGCAATGATTGCTATCACAATATAGAGCTTTAACCTTTTAACAAAAATGGTTGTCTATGATTCAAGAAACAAAATCGAGCTAAAACTATCCTATTTTTAAAATGAAATAGCATCACTTTTCTTCTTTGGGACTGTGAAAAAAGACACCCGGTAAGTGAGAAGTTACAAAGGAGATAGTGAGATTTGTATGTAGGTACACAAAGTTTGCGTGTGCATAGGAGATAGACTTAGATTTTGTTGCATGTCAGTCTCTAGGTTTTCTTCAGACTATGTATGACACTGACTTACTATGACACTGGCACATTAGGAGGACCCCCATAACTCTCAGAGTTACAGACCACGATGTGTTTCTGGTAATATTATTGTCTGCTCGTTTGTATGTCCGTGGCAAAAATATAATTTTAACAAAAGTCCACCACAAGCCAGTATGGTGATGACCCCTGCGGATGGTCGTGGGTTCGAACCCTGCCTGGGTCGACGTCAGCAAGGGCATGCGGGCAACAGGTTTCTAACGCCAAATCAAATGGGTTCAGATCTGAGCCAAGTCTGTGTGTGTCTGAAGCCTGTCCTGGACGAGGGTCTCCAGACGTATAAACGGATGAGATAGGCATCCCTGACTTTTGTAAGGAGAAATTAAAAAGGGGCTGCAACAATGTCTTCTTTCCCTTAGCTACTCTTGGTGCCATCCAATCCCAGACCACAATTGCCTTCCTCCAGCACAATGGGGACTAATTTCTCACCTTACGCTTCAGGTATTCATCTGTGCAATGAATTCTGGGATACGGGTCTGGCAAGAGATTAGTGAGCACAAAAGAGCTTTTGTTATATTTAATTACAATTCTTGTTCTAAAACAATAGGGACTGCAGCTGTTCATGTTTTAAAAGTGTTAATTGTTATATTATAATAATAATAGTATTTTACACAGATAACGTGTTTGCCTAAAATGTTCCAGCTTTAAAATGTTCGGCTTGCTTAGGACAATGTTGGCTTTCATTTGTCTTCTTCTTGATATGTTTTGTACTTTTTCAGATATTTAACTTAACCCCCGCCCCCCCAAATTCTCAACTACCACAATATTTCACAATAAATATATTTTAGACATCAATATTTCCACCTGGATCTGCTGATCGCTAAAATGGAATTATCAAAACTGTGAAATATATACTTTTTACGTTATGACCATTGTTCAGCTCCATTTTCCTCCACACTCTTAACTGCCCGCAGAAATTAACTGCACCAGCACCCTGGGCAAGACCTGGGGTGTTGGTTGTCTAGGAAGTTGACAACCGGAAATGGTTGAATTTTACGGAAGTAACGCCCAAGGAAATGAAGTTGATGCTTTACAAATCTGTTAACATTCTCCGGGAATGAAACGAGTGTTGTGATTGGTCAAAAAATATTGTTTCCGGGGGAAACGGAAATCCTGTCCACTCAGGACTTCCTAGACACTCGCTGCTTTAGGTCGTGACCAGGCTCTTCTTTTCGCAGATGAGTGAGGCTGGGACCGAGGTTACTGCACAAGCCACTTTTCCAAGGGTAAAATTAGGTAATTTTCTTAAAGGCACAGTACACTCAAAATGTATTTCTCATTTATGTTTTACCTTACCATACCACCGTTTTACCTTACCAAAAATCTCAAAATCTAATCTAATCTCATAATCTAATTGGATTTAGAGAAATTGATCCTACTAGCTTGCCCGCACGATGCAAACAACACACTCCCTCAGCGAGCTCCACTGAAGGAGCCCCGTGGGAGTACTTGGCAGAGGATGGAGTTCAAGTATCAAACTTGTTTATTTTGAGAGGTCTGTAGCTTCTTCTTTAAGGGTCTTACCTTTTGTTGACCAGTGAGATAACTTAAATGCCATACTCTCTCCAGATATGTTATTGTCTAATACACAGCCTGTAAGTAAGAAACTGCTTCCTTCAAAGTGACTTCAAAGTCACCGACTACCACTCTGAACTCAGGAGACTGCTTTAGTTTTGCATTAGACTCAAAGAGTATCAACTTTGTTTTGCCAAGATGCAGAGAGAACTTTTCTGCTAACCAGGTGCTGATTTTGTAGAGTTCTGCAACCAAGTAATTTTTGGCACCTCATTTTGGCATCCATTTACTGTGTGCATTCACAAATAATTAACATTAGACTCAATCCTGGGCATTACCCACAAGCCACAAGCATGGTATTAGCTTTGTGCGAGCATGCGTACGTGCGTGCGTGTCAAATCTGCAGTCCCTCTGTAAACAGCGTTGTGAATGAAAGTGCTCCCTCCCTAGTGTTGTGTTCTTGAAAAAACTGATTAAGAAGCTAACAATGCTTCGCTTCACAAGGCGAGCTTATAGATCTGTTCTTTTTTGGCACGGAACTCCCTCTAAGCTTATGATGGTCCCCATTTCCACTGAAAACGCTTCTTCTTTTACATAATTTTATATTCTGCCAACTGTTTCTGGATGCACTCGTTTAAGGACACTCTCCCAGTGAGATCCATAACAGCTCAGTAGCCTTGTGGTTGGTTAGAGTGTCTGCTCTGAGACAGATAGACAAGTAGCGCTTTCAGGAGAATCACAAACAGACAACAGAAGCTATTTCTTGCATGAAATAAAAAAAAAATACAGGAAGTTGGCTCCTATTTTACACGTCAGAGTGGTGGGTTAGTCTCTGTAATTTACAGGTGTGTTACCTGGAACCAAATATTTCACTCCCTAGTGGCAACAAGAAGAAGAAGAAGATAGTGTTGATTACTATGGGGCTACTGTATTTCATGCGGGAGCCCTAATTATTCTACCTGTACCATGTGAAATCTCAGATGTTAAGTGATTGGCAATGGAAAAAAACATAAGACTGCATTTTACCACCTAAATAACATTTCTAAGGTCATAAGTCAACATGCATCTATTAGCATTGATTACTGGAATGCAACAGGGCTGCCAAAAATGCTGTTTGAATATTATTTATAATAAACAACCCATTCCAACCATTTAGAACCTTACAATTTCAAACCAATCTATTATTTATATAAAATATTGAATACAACTTCAAGACTGCAGACGTGTTTCTCTCTCTTGAGAGATCAACTGAATGACTCCTTCCAAATTTTATGAACTTAAAGCCTACTGAAAAAAATTGGTTGATAGCAAAAAGTCCTTTTTCTAAATGTATCTTTTATTAATCTTTTTTGTAAGCAAATGGTGCACGCGCACGCGCACACACACACACACACACACACACACACACACACACACACACACACACACACACACACACACACACACACACACACACACACACACACACACACACACACACACACACAAATCCATGTTGTTCTGTGAAAAAGAGCCGGGAGGACGCTGGGTGGTGTGGGTGCTGGTAATGTGGCTGGACAGCTCGTACGAAAACACCATTAACTAAACAGAAGACAAGCTCAAGCCTGCTGCCCCCAATCCACCTCCAGGCTGGGGGAGAGTGGAATGGACATAGCCAAATAGAGCATTTAAGGGTAAAAAGGGACACACGACTCATGTATTGTAGTGAACAGGGAATGAAACAGACAGTTGGGCATACAGCCATGTAACCCAACATCTAAAACTTTTCCCCATTTCTTCCCCCTCCCCCCCCCCCCCGGTCCCGGGGGGCACCGAAATGGGTCTTAGCACCGGTCACCGCGAAGGGTTAATCCGGCCCTGGTTACACATATGCGTTCCCGGTCTTAATGGGTTAACTGAGGGACACCTCGATACATTGCTGGGGCCGGGAATCAAACCTGGGACCTTCTGCTTCCCAGACAGACTCTCTGCCCATTCAGCTGGCGGACCCAATGATGTCTGCAGAACAACAGCACACAAAGCACCCATGCAACATGGGAGAAGAACAAATCCAAACCAGATGAATCTGCCAGTGCAAAAAAAAACTAAAAGCCCTCGGCAGATTAGTCTGGCCCTGCTCGGTTGTGATTGGATTTCTCTGCCCCCAAAGTTGTGGGGCACCAATCAGGGCCCAGTATGCAGTTCAATAAAGGAGAGATCAAGTTGATCCGTTAACATTTAACGTATAAGATTAGCTTTTAATAGGGAGAACCCCCCTTGAGTCTATGGTGGTGGCAGTGTGGATGAACCTCCTTCCTTCTCAACTCTAGACAATTGAGACTTTAACTAGGTGGAGTTGGGGCTGGAAGTGGGTTGCTCGTCGCTTGCTTTAAAGATATGGACAGGATCAGAGGCAGTGATATTTAAAGACTGAGCCCAATCGCCTGATTGGTCGACTGCAGATTGGCAGATTGGCTAGAAGTGCTCACACTTCAAGCTGTGAATAAGGACGTTTGTGGCGCATCCCCAGCAATAAAGATGAAATCGTGAGAGAGATCTTCCATATTGAACTTACTCTTAGAGCTACAGTACAGTACTATGGCATACAGAACATGCAATGGAAGATACACACAAGCTTAGTGCAGAATACATACACTTAATACACATACACACACATGTAGTATGTAAACACACATGTATGTATGCAAAGACCCACACATACTCTTTCTCCAACTACACAAACAAACACACACACACACACACAACTACAAAGAGAAACCAAAACCAGGTTATTCCACAAGAGAGAAGCAAAAGAAGGACAGAGATAGAAAGACAGACAGACAGACAGACAGACAGACAGACAGACAGACAGACAGACAGACAGAGAGAGAGAGAGAGAGAGAGAGAGAGAGAGAGAGAGAGAGAGAGAGAGAGAGAGAGAGAGAGAGAGAGAGAGAGAGAGAGAAGGAGGTGGGGGGTGTCTCTCTCTTTCAGGGGACCTTTTTGTTTGGACTATACTCAATCTGTATCCAGTTACAGCTTGGTGACTCCCCAGCCCGAGAGCGGCTTAGCTAACAGAACCAGAAAGAGAGAACAGAGAGAGAGAGGGGGGGGGGGGGAGAGAGAGAGAGAGAGAGAGAGAGAGAGAGAGAGAGAGAGAGAGAGAGAGAGAGAGAGAGAGAGAGAGACTTGAGAGGTGAAGACGTGAACAGAGAGAGAGAGAGAGGGAGAGAGAAAGGGCAAAAGAGAGGAGGGGGAGCTGCTGGGAATAAGAGGTCACAAAAGATTTACTTCCCCCTCCATCTGCAAACCAGTTTTTCAAGCGAGAACAATACAGCCAGGAGAGAAGAAAAGTAAGTGAGTGAACAAGATGGACAGGACCAGGTAGTACAGCGTGCGCGAGAGAGAGGGCGAGAGAGATTGATAGTGCATTAAGGAGTAAGGATAAAACAAATGGAGTGAAATGGAGGGAGGCCACGGTACAGGAATAGATAAAGGGGGAGAGGTGGAGGACAGAAAGATACAAGCAAGAAAGACAGTAGAGGATTGATACCATACCGGGAGTTTGGAGAAATACTGTATACGGAAGAGAAAAAGAGGGAGAAAGGAGAGGAATACACACACATACACACATACGTACATACAGTACTATACATAACATAGGAGAGCAGAGGAAAGGTCGGTACAGAGCCCTGATTTTGAGTCCCGGGGGGTGGGGCGGTGGATCCATCTTTTGACAGAACTTCAAAGCAGTTTCCAAATTGAAAAAGAGAATCGAGACTGGGAGAGGAGATGATGGGAAATGAGAGAGACAGACCGACAGGCTGACATGGTGGAAGGAAGAAGGACTCATAGACATAACATTGAAGTGGAGTGAGATAGAGAGAGAGAGAGAGAGAGAGAGAGAGAGAGAGAGAGAGAGAAAAGTGAGAGAAGGACAGAGTGGAAGATGGTGGAAGATGGGGAGGGGTGGAGATATAGATGGCTGAAGTTGTCCATGGATGAGCTTTGCATTTGAATTTAAAAGAGTTCTAGTGTGTCGGGTCAGTCCTCCACCACTACTGCAGCAGCTAATGCTGCTATGTCTCCCAGAATGTTCTTTCTCTCTCTCTCCCTCTCTCCTCCTTCCCCTCCCCCTCCTCCTTCACCCTTTTCCCTCTGTTCTGAGCAGTGCAGATGGTGCAGTGTGCGCCCGCAGATATTAAGAAACCCAGGAGATTGAGCTTGTGAGAGCATACTCGTCCTTTGCTACGTTTGCACGCATGCAAATGAATGCAGGGCCCCCATGCTACACACGTGAATGGCAGGCGCACTCCTCATGTGTCCACATACAAATACACTAGAGAGAGCTTTGCATGCAGAAAATCATTATTCCAACTGCTTGAGATCCAAGACGATAGTCTCCAACTGATACATATGATGAACATATGGCAGACGCGCACATGCACAACATACAAAATACACATTATGCGCTCTCCATGATCACACACGCACAAAAGGCAGAAGAGTCGCATGCCTCAGCTGGTAACCTACAATTATGTGGCTATGATGTCATTGATTTCCTACATTGGTTGGGATCCGAGCGTGTTGCCGAGCTATTAAGGGAGGGAGAGAGAGACAGAGAGAGAGCATTGGAAAGTGGCTCACTGCATGGAATACTAATACACTCATTTGTGCGAGCCGTGGCTAAAAGGGAAATGTTTTTCCATGCGTACTGTCTTTCTGGAACCACCACCTCCCCCACCCATTTCCACTCGATGGGCTGTTTACCTCTGCTGAGTTGAGATGAGAAAGTGAAGTGCCTGCTGACTTGCAGACAGGCTGGAGTGAGTGGAGTGATGGACAGTACGGCAGATGCAGACCGTTTGACTTTCTAGGAGGTAGTGGGGGGGTGGGGGGGGGTTATGGCTGACAGTCCTATAGACAGGCACCCTCCTCCCTCCTCTATGGAGCAGACAGACGGCAGAGAAAAAGATAAATAAGGAGGAGGGAGGAGAGAACGGGGGATAGAGGAGGGATAGAGGAGGATGGGCTGTATGAATTGGAAGAGAAAAAGCTGCTTCCAGAGTAAGGCTCTGTGCTGAAAACCAGATGTGATTGATAGCACAAACTACAATAAATGTCAATGATTGTTTGCTAGAATAAAAAAATAATACAGCAGTTAGGGGTTAACTGAGGGACAATAAGCATACAGTATACTGTAATAGAACAGAATGTAATATGTGTACATTTGTATTTGGCTTCAATGTGAAACATCTTTCCACATGTACTGTATCTACAATGTTTTGCAAATGAAGTCTCATATCTGGGGGAGATATGATAATTTGGTTCCTACTGTATATTTTCTGACTGAACAGTCCATTTAAGACTTATCTGCCAAATGTCATCTCCCATTATCACTGTTTGCCTGCAAATGGCAATTATGCAAACGGACTTAGTCATCAAATTAAGCAAGATGATGGGTGAAAGTGAGGAAGAATTGTGACATATCTGAGTATCTGATACAGATATAACCACTGATAGCAACTGTTAAAAGCCAGCAAGCTGGGTTACAAAAATCGCGGGATAAAATTATTGGAAAAAAAAAAAAGCCAGCAAGCCAGAGAAGAAGGGGGAAAAAGAAAGAATGTGTTGAAAGGAAAGGAAAACCAAGTAACTATGACCACACGCTCAGAAAAAGATAACTATAAGAGAGGCTAGAGAGAAAGAGGGTGAAAATGGTGTTGATGTGTGGGCGGCAAAGACAAGGAGATTGAAGAGAAGACATAAAAACAAGAGCCTTGAGAATAACTTTGGAAAAAAAATAGAATCAGAGAATCAGAGAAGAATAAAAAGTAACTGAGAGGGGGTTTTGGAGGAGGCTCAGTGCAGCACAGCCTCTCTGGGTCTGTTCAGACTTGGCTTTAAAGTGCGTCCTGGGTGATCCAACCACAAGTGGACAGCTCTACAGGTGTGAACGCATACTCAACACATCTTTTTTGTGAGGTTAAGGATAGGTTCGGGATTAGTTTTTAGTGAGGTCAAGGTTAGGTTCAGGCATAGTTTTTGCAAGGTTGAAGGTACGTGCATACTACAAGATAATCGGGTATTTGGGGTAGAGAGCGACCCTCCCGACAATCGGGGGGCGTTCCCTACCCCAGTTTAGAGTGGGAGCGATGTACTTTATGGTCATGTGCAAGATGTCAGGTTTTATGGCAACAGCCCAAATAACAGCCCAAAATATATATACCCCCAGCCAAACTATACCCAGAGTTAAACTGGACTAGCCCAAAATATACCCTGGGGTATAAAACAGGATAGTCCACTTTAGCCCAGGGCAAAGTTTTGGGCAAGCTGAGACTGTACCCGAGCTGCGTCCTGTCTACCCTGCTATATGAATGAATGAATGAATGAATTCTTTTATTTACTGTAAGTGTCATGCCACCTCGTGGCCCATCCCTCATGGGATTATATGACACCTTTTCAGACAGTTACAATATTCAAAAAATAGTTTCATATACTGGTTACCGGTATTGCTGATCATATATAACAAATACCGACCGAACAAAACAAAACAAAACATAACATGAATTACATGTCTCCTACTGGCTGTACAATGCTTTTTTTCCTCATATCCCAGGCTTTCTCCAAGTAGTTTGCCAGTTTAAATACATCTTTTTCAAATAAACAGTTACTGTAATAAGTTGTGAGTCATTGATGTCCAACATTTCAGCATAGTTAACATTCTTAAACAACTCTTCACGGACCCTACAATAAAAAGGACAATACAAAACGAAATGATACTCATTTTCTATTTAATTTAGATCACACATTTTCAGATTCGATCTTCTTCATCCAACCCAACAGAGCAACCTGTTTCAATATAAAGTGGCTATATGGTTCTGAATGTTGGAGAACGACAGAAAATTATCTCCACAAACCTTCCACACCAAAAGCCTACGGAAAATACAGCAAATATTCTGGTCCAAAACCATCTCCAATCAACACCTTCTTAGACTTAGCCTGTGTACACAAGAAAACATGGCTCCCATCCTTATGAGAAGGCGGTGGAAATGGATTGGGCATGTAATCCGTAGAGAGCAGGACAACATCACCCAAACTGCCCTTCACTGGACACCAGACGGTACACGTAAAAGAAGCCGACCCAAGAACACCTGGTGTAGGACAGTGCAGGGAGAGCTGAAGACCATGCATCACACCTGGGGTTCTATAAAGACGCTGGCCCAGAACAGACAGGAGTGGAGATCCTTTGTTGCTGCCCTACATGCCAGCCGGCATAAAGGGCAGGAAGGAAGGAAGGAAAGTTTGGGCTGTTACACCGGGACCCCAATCCACCCTTTCAATGGCCAGGATCCATAATCTTCTTCTATTCTTAGCAAAGATATGTGATCGACTGAGAATATTTAATATTTTCCAAACCATCTTTTTTTGCAGTTGGTGTGATTTACTCTGCAACAACTCCTTGTCATCTGTGCTGCTAGATATGCTGCAGTGCTGCTTTCTGACCCCTTGTTGCGTGCACCTTATCTTCTAAGCCAAGGGGTCGGATATTTCTTCATGGCTCAACCACAGCCCTCTATAAAAAAATACTGAAGAAAATTATGGTCATGCCAGGACATTTCTGAGTGAAATTCCTCTGTGTATCTTTGTGGGCCTGAATGCTTGATGTCCAAAACATAGTTTACTCCATCTAGTATTGCAAGGTGCAATAGCTTAGCATTTTGCATGTGACAGAAGAAAGCGTTAAATTACCCCTGCCTCATGACTGACTACAAACCATGCTGCATCTCTCTTATATTTAAATACATTTTCTGGAAGAGCGATATTGTACAAAATAGGGTTACGTGGGGTTATGTGACACAAATAAAAGTATAGCTTGTGCTATAATAAGTTTAACTCTGCATGAATGAATGGCAGCAAATTTACCTGGTTACTGGATGCGAATCCACTGACGATTCCATTCAAATTAACTGTATTTGGTGCAAAATGTAGCTTCCATAAATGCTGGTGTTATTGGGCCTTAAAACAGAAACTAGACACAATTAATGAGCAGTGAAAGTTCAGTCATGACTCATGAGTTTTTCCATGAATTTCATTGCTCATTAATAGTGTCAAAGCAAGTATCCTGGTTCGACTGCTGTTTTTGTCCATATACTGTGTGTGAAACAACTTGAGTCAGTTGGTTTGCCTGTTGGAAGGGAAGAATAGATGATGGTCTTTATTCTTTTGATTTTGAGCTCAGGCTTCCATGGATGGCTCACAGGACACCTATGGCTCGAACCATGCCTGAACCTAGTGATGGTCCAAAGGTTATCTCATTTTCTAAGATTATTTCCATATTGAGTGAGGACATTAGAACTGATCACACGTGAAATGTATTTTCTGTTTACTAAAGAGCAGGAGAGAGGGGGAGACCCATGTTACTGAACAAACACTCTATTGCGATGAATACTGTCAGACAATGTTTTTTAACAAAAATAAAACATATCACTTACACCACCTTTAATTGATGGAGAGAGCTTAAATGAGAGTAAGGTTAAGACAATAGGGATGAAAGAGAATAGTTAAAGAAAGGATGCAAGTGTGGAACAAGCAAGAACTTAATAGAGGGAAAGGTTGTCCTCCATAGAGTTTGTCATCATAACCACACTTGATTTAAATATAAAGAGACAAAGAGAGAGCAAAGATGAAAGAAATAAGTGGAGTCAGTGAAAAGGAGCATGATTAACTGAGAGAAAAGGCGAGAGAGGTTAAGACGCAAAAAGACAGTGGTTAAAAAAGACAAAGAGAGGTCAGGAAACATTTAAGGCAGAGAAAGACAGAGGGAGACTCCTGATTGCTGACGCTGAGAGGTTAATCCGTAGAGACTGAGATAGAAAGAGAGAGAGAGAGAGAGAGAGAGAGAGAGAGAGAGAGAGAGAGAGGGAGATATTAAGTGCAAAGCCTTCTCTCCCCATTACAGAGGGGCCCTTTGTGTTTGCAAGAGCCAGAGAGAGGAGGGCCCCGTCACAAGATCTAATGTTCTTCAGCCCTTAAATCTGATCATCCAGCCTCTATTACCAAGGCTCTGCTCTCTAGAACAGGAGAGGAGGCAAGCAAGCGTTTATGACCCCCTACCTCGTCTCCTCCTCTAATTCTAATCCAATTCCATCCAATTAAAGCCAAACCAAGGGGGGATTACATCAGTCCACGGTGTACGATGTCCCAAGATGCCCCCTACTGCCGCTCAGCCTGAAACAAACAACCTTACACTCAACTGGACTGGACATGCTGACAAGGTGTATATTGAACACACATGTGCACTTACTGTATGACTGCCAATGACCACCCCATAACCCATTAAACCAATAACCACCAACACATACACTCATCATGCGTTCGTCAAATTAAGATGCAGAATCAATCAAACATGTTTTTCACGCTTGCCTGCACAGGCACGTGCATACATACACACACACACATACTATAGGCAGTCCATTTTGCACCGTTCAAAAGCTAAGCATTAGTTGCTCGATCAGGCAGGGTCCCGTGAGGAAGCCAGCTAATTAATGCCACCATCAAAATGCTCAGCGTTGCACTTTATCAAGGTTTCAGGAAGCACAGGGGCTGCTGCCTTCGCCCCAGTGGATGTGATACATTCTCAAATTTCATCTGTCATTCTCCCTCTCTCTTCGGTGTCACTCTCTCTACCTTTTTTTTGCTTATTTTCGGCCTGTCAGTGTTCGTGTTCTGCTGCAGGAAAAGAAGGGAAAAAGAAGGAATGGACAGTACGGAACGGAGGGATGGAAAGAGGGGAAGGAGGAGGAGGCGAATGTACACGCAATGGAGCTTGGCAATTTTGCCACGTGTCTGTTTGCATTTATTTGTGCATGCGGATGACACTTGGGACCATATGGCGAATGGATTTCCTGACACCCCCCACCCTCTCAAAGACATGCGGTTGGGAGGGGGGTTTATAATGAAGACTTACTGGGTTACCCTGATGAGAGCTATTTGTCATCCATTAGCTTGCTGTGGGCCCACAAACAATCAGCCTGCTGGGACCGAGAGGAAGAGAGTAGAAAAGAGGAAGAGGGGAAGGTTCCGGAAGACAAAAAGAGAGGGTTGAGATACCAGAGGGAAGGATAAAAGGAGGGAGAGGGAGATGACGGGAAAGAAGGGAGGGATGCAAAAAGGAGGAAGGGAAAAGGTGTGGGATGGAGGATGGAGAGTGAAGGAAAGAAAAAGAAATAATAGAGCCTCAAACAAGAATACGTTGTGACACTGTGTTCTCTCTCTCTCTCTCTCTCTCTCTCTCTCTCTCTCTCTCTCTCTCTCTCTCTCTCTCTCTCTCTCTCTCTCTCTCTCTCTCTCTCTCTCTCTCTCTCTCTCTCTCTCTCTCTCTCTCTCTCTCTCTCTCTCTCTCTCTCTCTCTCTCTGACAACCTCACTTCAATGCAAATTGGACTGCTGTTAAACCAGGACAGGGCCAGAGAGACAGAGGTAGAAGGACAAAGAGAGAGATGAGAACGCAAGGGGGAGAGATAGAAAGAGAGAGAGAAAGCCCAGTGGAGAGACATAGTTGAGAAAGCAAGAGAGCGCAAAAGAGCAAAGGAGAAGGCGGGAGAGCAAGAGAGAGGGAGACATGTGTATGCAGAGAGAGGAAATAATACCTCTTTCTTCACCTCTCTGTGTATTTATCACAGACAGAAATATAAAAAGGAGAGCACAAGAGACAGAAAGGAATACACCCATAAAGAGAAAGTATGCATGACAGTTACTAAATATATTAGAGAGCGGGAGTGAGGGAGTCATTAAAAGTGTGAAGAGAGAAACTTAGCGAGTCTGGGCATATGTGTGAGAAAGAGGGGGTGACTGATAGAGAGAGAGAGAGAGAGAGAGAGAGAGAGAGAGAGAGAGAGAGAGAGAGTGGGGTATTGGAGGGGGAGAGTCTGCATGACATAAAACAGAAAACTTGATCAATGGTTCCCTCAGTCACCTCGTTAATAAAGACTGCCGCTTTTATTAGCCGCAGTGCCCCCTGAAATATTTATACCATGAATATTTTAGAGTCCCCAGCAGCCGCAGCAGTGATACCAGCAGCAGCAGCAACGCATAGCAGGAGAGGACAAGGTTTGTCCATGTGAAGGCAGACAGACAGAGTCACAGCGACCCACTTCCCGACTATAAAAGATGACCAGGGGTGGGGAGTTGGAAGAGTCTTAGTTACAGTGGCGGGCGGTACTGCGTCATTAAGAGTTCTAATACACTGCAAGCAATTGCCTACACAGTGTAAACTGGCTTCCTTCATTTCAGTATAATAAAGAGCAACAGGAGATGTCTGCTGGGTCAAAGTGTTGTGGGCGGGGTGGTCTGTTGACAATTATAGGCTTGTAAAATAAACTTTTCAAAAATAGGCAATCTACATGCAGTTTTTTTTTTGTTTTTTTTTCAGAAAACAGTAGAACATTTGTAGAATCGGCCTCAGGTCTTAATGGTTTAAGGGGGACATAAGCCCTGGGACATAATATTTTTAGATGGGGGTTCGCCGCCAATTTCGGGGAACCACCGATGGTTTCTGAAAAGATGTACTCCGAGTAACTGCTTTGTATTGGCTTTGAAAGGTCAACATGCATGCCACATGGTCATAGTTGTGGTAACATGAGAGCTTGTGACTGTAAAGTGTTTAGAAATGGAGACAATAAAGAAAACTGGTACCGGTAGTCCTCTTTTCATTATTGTGTTCTATAGTGTAGTACAGTCATTTGGATATTTGAGTGGAGACAGTGGGTCTGACGGCCCATGGTTGGCCGAGTGGCTCCACCCATTTCTGTTCTCAATTTGAACCCCAAATAAATCCCCAAGAGAGTGAGTGTGTGTGTGTGTGTGTGTGTGTGTGTGTGTGTGTGTGTAAAAATGTAAGTATGTTGCAATGGTGCAGAAACAGCAGTGTCTTAAAATAATGTCATGGTTGGCCCATTAAGACCTGAGGCCGATTCTACAAATGTCTTCTAAATCCTAACAGTTTTCTGAAAAGCGTATGCTAGTATATCAGTATGTCAAGGACCACCAAAATGAATGGCTGCGGACCCCCAATGTTTTGTTCCAGGGACCCCAAGAAGCAAAGATTTGAGTTAAAAGATTTTGCTTTACAAAAATATATATTCGAATGACCAAACGGTAGTTTTGATCACTAAAACATAATAAAGTTAACTATGTGTGTGTTATTATGTAAAGTTAACTACTGTGCGTGTGAGCATTTGAATTGCCTTGTTGTGCTATACAAAGAAATTTGCCTGGCCAAAATTGGGGACACAGGTTGCCTGTTTAATTCCCATTTCAATGGTGCAATGAAGATTCGGCTTTGATGTTTGAATCCCCAGCCTGGCTGGAAGAATTAGGGTAGGGGGGAAATGAAAAGGATAATTATGACCTCAACAATAGGCTAGGTCCTGAACATACTTTATATTGCTCCTTCTTAATGCCACGTAATTCATGTAATTTATGTTGTAATATACTGTACTAGTCCAGACAGAGTTCTGAGAACTGACACTGAAGGCTACATTATACATTGTTGCACAACCCTTTTGGCAAGTGTCTCTAAACAACAATTATGTATTTTTATCTGAAAAGTGTCAAATGACACTATTTTGTCAACTGGCACTTTTCAATGTTTAATCAAGCGACTAGAGTCATGCAACTAAGTATAAATTATCAGTTATTCTTCTCCTGCTATCCACACTCTGGATGAGATAAACAGCCAATTGCCTAAAATATAAAAATAAAAGGCCTGGGCAAAAAAAAAAGTCTCTGGAACTTTGTCACCTCATTTCTCTCCTCTCTCTCGACAGTCTGGCGAAGCAGAAATGCCCTTAAATGCAGTCTATAAAAACTTAAGAAATCCATCCCGAGTGTCTTATCACAATCAAACTCTCTATGCCGAGAGGCATTTCAATTTCAATTTCAATGATGGCCACTAAATGAGTTGGGCAGTTCAGCCTGACGCTCTCTAACACAAAGTCTTTTGGCTGCTATTTCAACCATCCTCATCAGTATTCATGCCACCTCCTCTCCTTATTTCTTTCGTTTCCTTCTGTGGTCCACTCCTCTCTCTCTCTGGTCCTGACTCCCCAATCCTCAGTGGCCCTGGCGATGACCTGGTTGACTGACTTTGCTCTGCCTGGCGCACTCCACCGAGTGAGGACCTCCGTTGAAACCCTGCAAAGCTCCCTTTTACTCTCAAGCTCATTTCCTTCTCTTCAACCTCCCGCCCCAGCCCACCCCCCGACCTTGGTCCTCTTTTCTTTAGACTCTCTGTTCCCGCGCTTTCTTTTCTCTAGCTCTTTTCATCTCCGTCCATCTCAATTTCTCTCTATTAATCTACCGCTCTCATTCACTCCCCATTAAGCCCCCTCCAGCATCTCCCCCTTTCCTTCCAGAGTGTTCTCTTCCCTTTCTCTGTCACCTCTCTCTTCTGTCTCTCTCTCTCTCTCTCTCTCTCTCTCTCTCTCTCTCTGCATGGTCTGTCTCCGATGTGTTTAGGTATGCATCATCAAGCTCACATTTAGAGATGTCAGGGAATTGATCGTTCCTTGCTTCGCCTTCTTGTCCCCACTTTCTACCCTTGGCTTGTACTCACTGTTCACTCGCTCTCCCTCTGCGCTCTGCCATGTTCTGTTGCACGCCCCATCCCTTCCTCTTCATCTGTCTGTCTCCCCCAGAATTCCCTGGGGTGTGACAGTCACTTGTGACATCTGTGATGCCCTCCAGGGTCGTCACTCCCTGAGAAATGAGCAGACTTGCTTTTCGTTGGGCGGGGGGCATACGAGTGTGTGTGTTGATGTGTATGTGTGAATGTGCAGTTGTTCGTACATCTTTGTCTGTGCATGCGTGCAGGCAGGCACGTGTGATTTATTTGAGTCTTTGCGACTGCAAATGTGGCACGTGTGTGCGCTATTTTATTTTGTCTTTGTAAGTGTGACAGAGATTGTGTGTATATTGAGTGAATGACATCGTGTGAGTGTGCGTGTGTGTAGACAGATTATAAGAGTTATTATATAATAGACCATACCCGGTCGGCGCAGCGCATCCGTGGGGGGATATGCGCACATGATCTGGCAACCCGGGAGGCAGTTCGTCCCATAGCTGGGCAGCCCCGTAACCATGGCGACAGTGTTTGACACAAAAACGCTAATAAGAAGCTAAGATTTGATGAAATTGAAAAACGGGCTTCACAGTTGCGTTCAGATGGTAATGGTCAATGGCTGTGTGCAAAATCAGAGCAATTGGTCCAGCCAGTGAGGAGAACCGGGTATCTTCACTCACGTACCACTACACTCACGTACCACTACAGAGGTTACTAGAATTATAGTAGGATTATAGTAGGATAGTAGGATAGTAGGATATATAAGAGTTTAGGGGTGAGAAAGTATATATGTGTGTGTGTGTGTGTGTGTGTGTGTGTGTGTGTGTGTGTGTGTGTGTGTGTGTGTGTGTGTGTGTGTGTGCGCTACTGTAGCACCATCACTTTTAAAATAAATATATTGTGTAGGAAAATAAAATAGTAAGTTGCATTCATCTGGGAGCGTTGTTCCTTTTGTCCTTTTGTTGAGGACAAGGCCAATAGATTACCCTGCTGCCTCTGCTATTAACACAGGCTAATTTAAAGAAGCAACTCTGTAGCCTCTGCCAAGCAAAAGTAGTATATCACCCATGCATGAAATTCCACCCTTCAAGTAATTGTGCACTTCAGTCCCCGACTTTTCTGTCCATTTGTATTTTTATCACTTTTGTACAAAGAGCACTTATTTTTGTTGTAATTTTCAGTTTACCAGCTAGAATAAATTTCCATTATCTGCACCTCTCAGCATCCTATTCATTAAATTGTTCAATGTGGTACAATTAGTTATAATAGACAGAAATAAGGAAAAAGCACGTACACGGTATTAGACATCCTGGTGGTTATACAATGGAACTTTAGTTTCAATGTAGCTCTCAAGTTTTCTTCTTTTCTCCCTGTAGCTTTACGGTCACTCTCCAGGCCTGTGGTTCCTAACGCAAGCTAATAACATTTACTTTACTTAATATTCTACAAGTTATAAACTATAAAGTTATAAGTCATATAATCTACTAGTTCATTTATACCTTCACCTAGCGTCATAGATTGCCACTGATTGCTGGTTAGATCAGAACATCAATAGACTGGGACCTCTGAACTGGACCTGAAAACCACTGTTTTAAACTCATCTACAGCAGAAAAGACCTCTGAACCACACATCAGAACCAATGATTTAAACCAGTGGTTCTCAACCTGTGGGCCGGGGCCGTGAGGATATTGCAACTGGGCCCCCAAATTATGTTTTTTCTTTAAAACCTTGAAACATTTTAATGGGAGCTTAAATTATACCACGTTGGTTCCATTGATTTAGGCCAAAACACAATCAATTGATTGACTATTAAAATAAACAAGCTCTGAAAATGCACACGGCTCACCCATCTGTTAAGTGATCAGATGGGTGGGCCACAAACAGCTTTGAGATTTTCAAGTGTGCCCTGATCCAGAAAAGGTTGGGAACCACTGATTTTAGTATTTAAACTAACATACTGTAGTACAGCAGAAATGCAATGCAAGCTAGGCCCTTACAGTCACCCTTTTCGGATGCTGTCAATGCACTGAATGGGACATTATCACGTTTAATCAGACTATTGATTGGTCTAATCAAGAGATACGGACCTACCAACGGGGCTGAGTAGGTGTTTTGTATAAAGTATAGTTTTGGGCCGCGTCGGAGGCGCCGTCTCAAGCGAACTTGAGCCGCGAGAGGCACCAGCGAGCAAGCTAAAGCGAGCGAGCTGCCGCGCCGAACGTTGCGAAGTTCGCTTGAGCCGACTCAGCGCCGTCCGAGTTATGTACTTATCGGCACAGAATCGTAAATCATGTTTTGGGGTGAGTGTTTGCCCCAACTTTCATCAACCCACAAAATAACGACAAAACACCTACTGAGCCCCGTCGGTAGGTCAGTATCTCACCTACTTAGACCAATCAATAGTCTGATTAAACGTGATAATGTCCCATTCAGTGCATTGACAGCGTCCGAAGCCAGTAAATGTTACGGTACACAAATTCGTAGTGTTTTTGTGCGTTTCTCATCCACAATCCTAAATGTTTGTCTTTGAAAGAAATTCTGTGTCATTTTTGGCATCCGTCACTAACAAAGCTCTAAGAACGTTTGTGTAAACACAAGCCTGTTGGTCGGAATACAGATTGTACTTGCACAGTGTGTGTGTGTGTGTGTGTGTGTGTGTGTGTGTGTGTGTGTGTGTGTGTGTGTGTGTGTGTGTGTGTGTGTGTGTGTGTGTGTTTTCTCATCCAACTTAATAAATGGATGTAGTCTGCTTCCAAAAATGTATGTGTTGTTTTGGCATCCTTTTAACAGCTCCGACAGTGAAGAGTGAGAACAGAGTGTGACTCCGTCACAGTTTCCTTTACCAGGCTGAGATGCAGAGGACGTCTTGCCATGTGTGACTGTCTGCCTCCCACACAACATGGGTCCATTTTTACACTCAGCTAAATTAACACTCAGAATTTAGGCTGTGTTTAGCTGTGTGCCAATGCACACTTTCACACATTCAGTACAGACAAAAAACACCAACTCTTTTTCACATACATACAGTACATACTGTACATACACACAGAAAATATAGATTTTTCTATTGAATATTTAATTAAAAACACCACTATATGATACTTTTTAACTCTGTATAATCCCACTGTGATAAATAGGATAAGGATAAGGATAAGGATAAAATCATCATGCAAACGTCTGCCATGCACTCACACAGGTTCCTTTCTTTCCCTCAGTGACTCCAGAAAGGCAGCCATCATGCATTGATCCACCAGCCACAGCCAGAAGCAAATGGTTTATGTTCCACTTGCAAACGCTTTGTTCAGAATTGGGGTATGGCTCATCCTAGGTTCAATTCCCAGTACCAGTGCTAGATTCTGAAACTAAAGTTGAAAACATCCTATGCCGTCAGGTACTGGTAATGTGCATACAGCGCAATGCAGTGCAAAACAGAGTCTGTACAGTAGAACAACTATGCTTGTGCAGGTGACTAGGAGTCACGTAGTGCAGGCATTCTGCAGTATGAGGAGGGGGGGGGGGGGGTATATTGTGGTGATATTGTGCAGATATTCTGCCTATTAAGGGAAGGGCTGATCGCGGCGGCTGGCACAAAGGAACACCTACGTCTCTGTGTAGTGCACTGTGGGTGGATAAAACTGTGGCTGGGGTTTCTTCTTGTCAGACATTTTTTACTCATCAGCTACAGCTCGAGGGCATCGCATTCTCCTCTCCGACCACCACCTCCACACAGTCTTCACCCACCACAGAGCTGGCCTTCCTCAACAGTTTGTTCAGCCTCTAGCATCTAGTCATTGATGCCTCCCCTAGCACACTACAGCAACACTGGATACAAAGAGATTGGTAGAACATCTGTAGCAGCTCTTCAGAAAGAACAACCTGCTCTGTCCTATTTTGAAGATGGCATCAGTGTTCTCTATTCGTTGTTGAGGTGTCCACTACAGTATGTCCACCCCCTGCCCCTGATGGTGACAGGAGTTGGGGGCCTCTTCTTCTGCTGGAAATCCAGCTCCTTGGTCTTGCCGGTGCAGAGCTGGAGGTGGCTGTCGTCACACCGGTGAAACAAAGCTTTCCTCTACAGGTCTCTGTATTCCTTCTCAACAATTACAATACGTAGGCTTTAAGCAGATTCTCTAATCCAGAGTGACATACAAAGTGCAAGATCAGATTAAGTCGCATGAACCCTCATCAGCTAACAAAAATGGTCAAGTTAATAGAGTGCAAAGAAATCAATTAAGTGCCACAAAGTAACCAGCAAGCATACCAGGCAAACATCAAACCTAGCTTCTCTCAAATCAACATGAGATCTACTGTAAATAGCATTGAATGATAATCATAATCGCCAAACAATAGCATTTGTGGACATGCAAAAAAAATCTAAATAATATACATAGCATGGGTGAACAAGAGACCAACACACATCTGCATAAAATAACTAGCATCTATCAAAATAGGCAACGTGGTACAAAGAAATTAGGGGTGAGGTACTGTAGGGTGAGTTTTCAGACTGCGGTATTAAATGGGGAGTGAGTCTGCCATCCGGACTGAGGTAATTCCACATTGTATAGAAGTGTCCAAGAACCAAGAACCTCTGTGGGTGATGTTTAGGCAAAATGTACTAAATTCAGGGAAATTCTGTAATGTTTTATTGACTATGGAGAAATAAAATAACCGTAAAATCTGAAGTCATTAATGGAAAATAATGGTCTATGTATGATTTACAAAGCTGTGAATAGAGATAGTATTTATGGTGTTATGGTCCTTTAAGGTCATGGTAATTATCTGGTATAGCACTTAGCAACGACATTGCATAAGTATTGTTTGCATTCTTGTAGGCAGTGGCTGCCTTCCAGACATCAAGTATCTTTAGCATTTTGTGAATAGGCAGAGACAAATCCCATAGGCAGAGGGATGGTCACACTGTTTCCATTCCAGAAGAGATGTTTCACAATGAAAAGCAGAATGGAAATTTCTATAAAAATCTCAGATCACAAAAATGAGTGTTACTGCACTCATTTGAGGAAAAGTTTTGTTTATAAAGGGATTTGTTGTAAATAGCAATGGAAAGGCACTTGGGTGGCACAGTAATTATTTTCATCACTGTGAGCATTTGACATAGACTCGGGGCTGCGGGTCTCCAGACAGTACAGACAATTGTTCTCTCAGTACAAACATAGGGGGAAAAAACATAGGAAAGGAGGACTAAAGATGATGAGACTTAAAGAAACACTGGAATGTTTAAACTAGGGCATGCTGGGCATTAGGGCATTTGCTAAGAATGTGCTCAAAATGTGCGTTAAAATTATAGGGCTTGCTACCACACATTCCCATACACTGCCTTTTGCACTTTCTCTACCTCTCACCCATGAGATTTCTCTCACCCACTCTCTGTCTCTAAACCAGTTCATTTCCCCCACAGAGACACACATGCACAGCAGGCTCAGGCAGTGAACCAGTGAGGCTGGAAACAGATTCTATATGACATCATAGACATATAAGATAGTTGGTCTCTTCTCCATCATGGCTCTTGTCTCGACTTCATTCCTCCTACCCTCCAATCCCAGCCACATTTCCAAAATTACTCCTCCTATGTCTTATCCTGTACCTAACCCCCACTACTTGCTGCCACAGCCACTGTGGAGCACAGTTTCTCAAATGTAGACAGAGCAGAATATGCATATTGCTGTGCACTTATGTTGTGTTGATGGGTTTGCGCTTAGAATTGAAAATGGCGTCTGTTTGTAGGTCAGGATCTGTAGGCCAAAGCCTTTGTTTAACTCCCTGCCTGGGTGATTTAGGGCTGCATGCTCTGCCAGGCCCTACCCAGTGCACATCTTTGTGATTATATACAGTCGTGCAATGGATAACATAAGCTTTTGGCACGGGCCCTTTGGGTGGCATGACATGAAAATAGAAATAATTAATCATCAATTAAATGATCTCTTTGGTTTCACAGTGCTAGAGAATGCTACTTGAAAGAGCACTCTTTGCACCACCTGATGATTAAAATTACAGCAGAAAAGATTGTATTTTCTAAATTCCTTGGAGTGGTGTAACAATGTAGCAGTAGTGTTTCTGCATTTCAATACTCTACACCTGCTGCACGTCTGGCCAACCTGGAAGGGGTTTACCTCTTTTATGATCTTTCCCCAGGATTTCTTCTTTTTCTTTTCCAGTCAAAGTGTTTTGTTTTGTCTTTTTCATCGATAGGTTGTCCTCGGACGAGCCCTCCAGCAGTGTTCCAGTCAACTCCATTCTCCGTGCATCTGGATAGCTCCCCAGAACTTTCCACCCCTGCATCTTTATTTATTACATCCACGTTGCATAGGGACGGCCTTGTGATCAATGCCAGTGAGTTGGCTCACACAGCACAGGTTTGCAGGCCGGGAGTTTCTGGCATCTGTGGCAGTGACCATCCAGCCTCATTCTCCTGGATGCTATCCTCTCACTCACCTTTGGTAACCTCTATACAGATGATTGTTGGTAACATGTTTATTCTGGTTGATGTTTAGTACTGCGTGCAGCATTCTGTTGTAGCACCCATTCAGGCACTTCTGCAGGGCAGGCTTCAGGATGCAGCATTCACAGCCATATCAGAGTAAAGACTCAACCATAGCAGAGAATAAGCTGCATTTAATATATCAGGGGAGGATGGACTTCCACACTGGCCATGCCATTCAGAGCCTTCCATTGAAGTGCCTTATTCACTTTAAGGTCTTGCTTTGATGATTTGAACTGTGAGCCCAGGTATTTGAAGTCATTGACTTCTTTCAGCACAGTGCCTCCTGTTCTTGTTAGAGAGAGATGGTCTGGGAGGATGTTGTAGGTGATAACCACATTTTCTTGGCATTTAGCCCAAGTCTCCACTCTGGTCAGGAGCTCCTGTGCCTGCTCCCCATGATCGAATAGCAGACTGGTGTCAGCAGGGAGTTCTCTCTAGACCTCCTAGGTATAATAGTGAGTTCTTGTTCCTGTCCACTAAAGACCTTCCTAAGCGCATAGTCCAGGACTATAATGAAGAGACTATAATGACGAGGGCAAAGATGTCCCCTTGCAACACCTCCGGCAGGATGACAAACTCCTCGCTGTTGCTGTCTGGGGTCTTGTACCCATATACATAGTCTTTATGGCCCAGGGTAGGTTGGGAGCGACACTGTAAGCCTTGACTATCTTCATCATCAAACTCTGTGCATTGAGTCAAATGCCCCTTTTGAAATCAATATAACACAGCAGTGCAGGCAGGCTTCTTTACCTCCTCCTTATTATTTCTTGGCAGTTTTGTCTTGCCCAATTGAAGGTCTGGGGGCGTTGTTTGTTTCCTTTGTTATAAATTGGCCCTCTGAAGCCCTTCGAGACTGTATCAGTGAAGGGCTATACAAATACATTTGAGTTTAACTAAATTGTTCTTAAAGCTGCAAGCCGTAAGTTTTATGTTCTACCCGGGATTTGAACACGGGTCTCCAGCGAGAGAGACAAAAATCTACCACTCAATCAAGAAACAATCCCACTTGGTCCATGGATATATTGCGCTAATGAGCTTCAAGCAGTTCTACTTTTCAAACAGTGGGTGTCCTACCCAACACCAGGGTTGAAATTTCTCAACTGAAGAGTACGGAGACCACCTTCAATCACTGCAGATGTGCTACTAGTTATATTGTATTGGCAAACAACCATACAGTTAAAATATACTTTTATTCATTAAAATAAGGTTTGGATTGCAGCTTTAAACAAACATAAAAGATGTAAACAGGCTCTAGTTTTACAGTACCTTGTATCAACCACAATATGACCTCTCCTTCCATTATTATCTCCCTCTTTGTCTCTCACTTTCTCTCAGCCTTTATTCACCCCCCCCTTTCTCCCTCACTCCATCTGAAGTATTTCCTACCTCTTTTTTTTACCCTCCATACTCAACTCCCCCCCTTAATCAAATCCTCCCAGCTCTGCTACCTCTCTATTTTTTACTTAATCAGGCAGAATTCCTACAGCGGAATTAATTGATTATTTGTCAGAGCAAACGAATAGACTAATTCATCTGTGCCAGGTCCCGTCTAGTCCGGTCGGGAGGCGGTGGTGGTGATGGGGGGCCTCCATGCACAGCTCCATTACCTGCCCAGGGCGTCCCCAGAGAGAAGCAGCCAGAGTCGGAGGCCAGCTGACAGGCCTGGCAGAAATATAATAATGGTTGAAGATAATACTAGCCACGGTGTCCTGGGAGAGAGACATGTTGTTCCAGGGTTATTAAGCCCCCCAAAATGAAATGATGGTAGTTTTTCTGTGCCAGGGAATAGAGCAGTGTGATTATGTCACGGTGAAATGAGAAAAGAGAAGAGAGGTTGAAGGCAGGAGATGTGAGTATACCGTACTTTCAGTACGGTATGTGGGTCTGTGCAGAGAGTTTAAACGTTGGTGATCTTACACTGTTCACCCTCGCCGTCCCAGAGCTGGACATGTTATTCCAAGACATGACATTTAAGCTGTTAGCTGTGACTGATGGCCCTAGATGGAGTGCAGCTGCGTTGAGAGCAGTGAGACTTTTTAAATAAATAAATACATACATAAGGTTCTTGGGGTGAAACTATTCTGATGATCTATCTAGCCATAGGTCCAATAATATATTAGTTGTAGATCCCATATATAACCAGATTTTGCCTCCCTTCAATGGAAAGTAAAGTTTAGAATAGAGTATTAGATTATTTGAATTACTTGCGAGGCATGGCCTATAGCTATAACATAACCGAGCTTTGAGCCCCTACTGTACACCACTATGAGACCACTTAGATCAGGGGTCAAAAATAAAGTAAAGTCTGCACACTGGATCATGCTACTAGTTAATTTATCGGATTATCACCAAGGTGACGTTTCTTCTCTCTTCCTTGGTTAAACAAACAGCAGAAGGAGCGAGTGCATTTTCCGGCAGCGGAAGCAGCCACGGAACTGCCGGTGGAGGAGCGGCAGCGCGGAATCAGTAGGACTGTAG
Organism: Gymnoscopelus microlampas; assembly: GCF_963454915.1. NCBI lineage: Eukaryota > Metazoa > Chordata > Actinopteri > Myctophiformes > Myctophidae > Gymnoscopelus > Gymnoscopelus microlampas. The sequence continues at coordinate 35,978,552 of NC_139941.1, forward strand.
CCTACTAATCCTTGTAATAAAATATTACTGTGGTTAGGGTTAGGGGTTAGGGTTTGGTTTAGGTATAGTTTTACTGAGGTAAGGGTTAGGGGTTAGGGTTAGATTTAGGCATAGGAAACTGCCGCTTCGCCGCTGCTGCTGCTGCTGCTGCTGCCGCCGCCCCGCCTCCCGGCGCCTGCCGTTCCGCCACCCTGCCGCTCCCCCGCCGGCAGCTCCGCGCCAGCTTCTGCTGCCGGAAAATACACTCGCTGTCCCTCACAAACAGACCATGCTGACCATGCTCGTGAAAACTGTGTTTCACCTGTGTGTGTGTGAGTGTGTGTGTGTGTGTGTGTGTGTGTGTGTGTGTGTGTGTGTGTGTGTGTGTGTGTGTGTGTGTGTGTGTGTGTGTGTGTGTGTGAGAGACAGCAGACATCAGCAGGAGAACAGCCTGAAATCAGCTTTCATACAGATATATAGGCTAATAAATCTTCCCCAAAATCATCTCGCAAGCCAGATTTGACATCTTCACGGGCCGCATTTGGCCCACTGGGCCTCTGGTTTGACATCCCAGACTTACATCATCTGACCAAGGTCTCTTATCCACGTTCCAGCCTTAAATCTAAGGGTGACTGTCATTAGTGTCTATATATAATCAAATATAGAGTAATTAAAGACAACACTCTGAATGTAATCAGGATGATTTACTATCATCATCGTCAACATTATATCATGTGCGTTCATCTAACTCCCGCATTAGTGTTCCTCCACCAACATTAGCATAATGAAAATCAATATTCCTATCTCATCTCTCCTCATCCTTCTTCCTCCTCCTCATCTTCATCATCAACCTGGGCAGACTCCGTATGCTCATCACCACCGCCTGGAGCATCATTTCCTTATAGTAGGTATGTATGGTCCTGTATATACGGTATACTATCATCTATAAAAGCCTCTCCTATGCTAGTGCTTCAGCAGGCAGCTGAGCATTAAGGCGAGTGGACCAATTTCTGGAGTGCTTGGCCCACGTTTTTATTACAGCTCATAACACCAAGGTCAGCCCAGAGAAAGATGAAGTGGCAGAACCCCACACGCAGTGCCCGCCTCATTTATCACGCAGACCCCCAGTCAGCAACGTTACCGTGCGGCGTGCGCCCTCCTTGTCTTTCCCTCTTTCCTGTGCAAGTCTCTCTTTCTCTCTCCCACATCTATCTCTCTCATGTATGCATGCACGGTTCGCTTCCTATGTATTGTTCTCTTTTCTATGTCACAACGTAGCCATATGGTTGCCTAGTGCCTACGTTACCCCCGGGGTCTCACTCCACAATCTCTGTGTCTTTTTTTACGATTCCTTCCCTCCAGAAAACTCCATATCCTCACAACATCTAATTTTATTTGGTATCGAAAGGACAAAGTACTCAACCCCACTACTTGAGTATAATTACTCCTGGTCAAACATTACTCCACTACAAGTGAAAGTTGCTCAGTCAACTTTGTATTTTGAATTCAAGTACTGGAGTACTGTACTTGCTTTCAAAAATACTAATAAGTATTCAAAAGTACAAATTACAAGGTACCTTTTCCTTTTAATATCAATGCATTACTGTATTGAAATTTTCCCAAAATAATTCAAAGACGCAAAAATCTGAAAATAGCAGATCTACAAGCTCACAACACATCACAATGCAATACAGTGTAAGCTCTTCTTTTTCATTTTTGAAATGAGTGAATTAAGTGGTTAAATCATAACTTTCCCTTCCAAGAAAGGTAGTGGATTCAAAAGTACAATATTTGTCTTTGAAATGTAGTGGAGTGAAAGTCATGCATCAAAAAATACTCAATTAAAGAACTACAGATACTGCAGATATTATATTCTCTACTGTATTGTTTATTGTTTATTGTTTATTGTGGGTTTTAAATGTTCCACCTGTCCAGGAACTCCTCAGAGCACAGTTCTCCGCCCGGTCAGGTAGGTTATTGTGGGCCAGCAATGTTCGGAATTCACCAATCAGAATGGAATATGAAAGATTGGACAGATCCGTCTTGATCACATTACTATAGAGATAAAGTGTACCGATTTGCATGATGTTTGGCCAAAATCTGTAGGAGTAATATCATTTATTTATTTTTGCAAAAATCGTCAATCACATGCTGCGTTCATGATTTGAGGCATTTTGTTCAAAACGGACGGACGGACGGACGGACGGACAGGATGCAAAACATAGTCTCCACCACATCTTCGGCCTGGCAGAGACAATTAGCTGTAAGCAAACTGTGGTGGCAATTTGAAATTGTGCTTTGCCCCTGTAAAACTAAACAATTTAAGTAAAGTAAAACTAGAGATTATACTGTGTAGTTCTCTCCCTACTGTAGATCTTTCTTTTCCTCTTTCTCAAGCTTTGTCTTGGGTGGATTGGTTGACTCTATTCCTTCTAATTTCACCCTTATCAAACTACTCTCTCATGAACACATGCTCAATGCACACATCCTACAGCAGGGGTCGGCAAGTAAGTTTGCCCTTGGGCCAAGTTCTTTCCAAGCCATTAGGTTGCGGGCCAGGACATATAATTAAAGACTAATTTAAGAAATTGATAGTTAATGTTTTTTACTGCAACTCTGCAATAGGTCGACCGACCGACTCACTGAACGACAGACAGAGCATTATTGATCCTGTGGAGGAAATTCAGTTGCTCATGCACTGAAACCATCATTGACAGGCCACTTGTTCACACTGGAAGTGTCAAATCATCTCTGTATTTGGCTGAAACAAGGGACGCACGCACACGCATGTGCGCACACATGCACGGTGAGACTGTTGTTACGTACCTCCATCTTTCTTTTTTGTTTCGCTTGCACTCTGACCACCAGCAAAGCAATCTTGAACTTGAACCTGTTCTACCCGGTTCGTAACTACGTTTGTACGTCGTCCATATTTTTTGCATTTTAAAGCACTGCCGATACATGCAGGAAAGATGGGACTATATTCTGTAGTTTAACAAACATTAGACTAGCACTACGAGACATGGCACTCTCAAAGAGGCCTTTCCAACCCAAACAGATGCACAAAAGTGTACGATTGAAGCACTGACAGCAGGTTATGTGCACAGCAGCTGAACAGCAGGATCTGTGGACACCGCAGGCGCTGCCCACAGACTTTTTTCAGGGCGTTCAGCGCCACATTGGCAGCGGAGTGCTGCCTGATTGTCAGATTGCATTCACTTCACTCTCAACATGGATAAAAAGCATAATAAGCATTATTCAGGTGGGGATAGATACTCATAGCTATAGCCTACAGTATATCTCTATAGCCATAATCTGAAGACTCACCTCTTCAGACTCCACCTAGCACTTCATAGCACTTGATGACCTTGCAGGCTTATGCAAAGGCTAAAATGTAATTTAGATAGCATGTTATGATCATTTGTAGACCTGGCATCCTATAGTGTGTATAGTTTCAATGTACAGATTATTGATTTTTTAAATATATTATACTGTTTAGACTGATGATAGGTTCTTGGTTTACCCATGATACTAGATTACTATTTCTATGCATTTGATGTATTACCTCTAGTATTAGCACTTTGAGATTTGTTTCAAATATAAAGTGCGTTACAAATAAAATGTATCATTATTATTATTATTATTATTATTATTATTATTATTATTACCTCGTGTTTTCCTTGCTTACTGTAAATCACTCTGGATTAAGAGCGTCTGCTAAATTGTAAATAAAAAATAGAAAAATAAATAGATTTCAAAATAATCAACCTGGCCAGATATTATTTCTCCGACCACTGTCCTGCAGCATACTTGTCTCTCCTAAATCCTCCATTTTGCTTCTTTTCTGTGTTTCATTCTCTCTCTCCAAGCATTCAATGCATACAATCACATACACATGCATATTCTTCTTTCTCTGTCATGTTCCATCTCGTTCCCATATACCTCCTGGCTGTCTGATTCTCTTTCTCTCTCTCTCTCTCTCAGTAGTCTCTCTGTGTTTAATCTTTTTCCTTTGTCTCTGGGGAGCAGTTATCCCGGCCCAGTGCAGCATGGTACGGCCCAACAACGGCCCAGTAGATCTGCTCCCAGCGTAATGCAGCCGCAGCACGCAATGAGGTGAAATACAGAGCCTCACAGACGGCATAAAAGCCCTTTTGGGCGTGCGTGCGTGCGTGCGTGCGGGAATGTGGAAAATAATTTCAGATGCTTAAGCGGCAGTGGCATATCCTTAAGAATGAATAACTATCCTTCAATCTATCTATTTTCCTTGATAAAATACAGAAAATATTTTTCATTTTATTATAGTATAATGCATTTTCGTTTAGCTCTTCCTACTGTATACAGTATGTTCCTATACAGCCTAAACTCCTGAAATAGGCAAAACATGGGGGGGTCCAATTTGTGGCACCCCATGCCACCAGTCCTCTGAAATGTAGATTATGCAAAGTCCATTTCACCGGCATGATGGCTACAATTTCCCTGGAGCATATGGAACTACACACACAGAAATGTAGCACACAGCGTATCACATGTTGAGCTGGGAGTGAGGATTAAACTAGCAGCTTTTTATGGAGATTGGAGTTCAATCAAATGCTGCACGATGCCTCCAGCTGGGTTGGGCGCTCCTACAAACACAACTGGCTGTCTTTGTGGGTGGGAGATCAGTTGAGGAGGGCGATGTCTGTTACAGGTTGGTCGGGTTGACTATCAGAGAATGGAACTGGGTAGGATAGCGTGTTCCTCCACATGTGTTACACTCCCTATAGTGAAACTTCTCACTGTCAGGTGAAAAGTAATCTCTCAAGAACAGATTTAGAGCTGCGCTACTGAATCCCCGTTCAGAACGTGTGAGCGTTGGCCTACAAGTGGGCGTGCCTTCAGATCAGGAAGCAGACCGCACTTTACCTAATCAAATGTGCGTTCGCTTCCCACTGGAAACAAACCCAAACTCATTTAACAATAGTGTCCTCGGAGCCGACAAAACCACAGAAAGTTAGAAACATTTCAACTTGTTATTTCATCATAGAAACAAGTGGGCTTATAACCAAAACAATCCATGTTCTTTGGGAGAAATGCTGTTAGTGTTCCATGGAGAAATAGTTAGTGGGAATGAAAACATAGGCGCACCACCGGAAGTGGAGGGCTGAGGGCAGAGACCAAACGCCGGTTTCCAGTCATCGTCGGTCTATTTAATCACTCCCCCCAGAGTCAAATGCAAAAGTGAAAAACGCTGGGGGCGCTGTTTTTCCTTTTTATTTGACGATGGGTTCCCAGATTTGGTGAAAAGAAGCAGCTGGCAATGTCATGTGTAAAAGTTATCTCAACACATGATTGTAAATACAGTAGCTGCAGTTGAGTTTTAGACTGACTGACCCATGTACAACTTTTAAGGGATATCCCCATCAGCTGATAGTCCACTATTTTGGTTCAACGCACAGACTCTACTAAGAATTGACCAATGGAATCACGGCCAAATCACCTATATCTCTACCAGGAATTTCGAAGTCCAAATCTCACCCGAAGGCAGAAGCATTTCCTGAACCAACCCTGAAAATTCACCATTCAGGAGGCCAAAAACTGAGGTAGTACTATTTTCCTGTTAGACAGACGACCCCCCCTTTCTTGTACTGTACATATAGCATTATCATTTTCCCCCCTGCTTTTCTTATTTTTTGTTTGTACATAGTGTTATCCTTTTCATTTTTTTGTATTGATTTTTGAACTGTGGTGCCACTATATACTGTATGACTATGAATTGAATACCAAGGACCTCATTGGAAACAAGACCGCAAGGACTTTTTTGAAATTACCTTTTAGACAAAGTATTTTAAATGCAACTGTGCTGTTTTACATTTTTTGCCAAATAAAATATTCAATCAATCAATCAATCAATGCTTGGTGTGTGAGTTTGGAAACTATTGCCGACCTAATTTAGTCGTTATGCCAAGTGATTCCTCCCCACACACATGTATTTGTGTGTTGTCACCGCTGTTGTATCCTACTGACTCACCTGCCAGTGAGCCGGGAGGACTCCCTGCTGACAGGTGCTGCCCCAGCCCGTAGGATCACTTGCACTGATACTTATATACTTGCACCCTCCCCGCCCAGCTTCCCTCCCCCGAGCACGGGCCAATTGTGTTCGTATAGACGCTCGACAAAGCCAGATGCACCACGGTGGATTCAAACCCACAATCTCTGCGATAGTGGGCAGGCACTTTACCACTGAGCCATATATATTTGCTAATGTGTGGTTAACAAATATTAGACCAAAATATAATTACACACCGTTTTTGCTTTCTTGTAAAGCCTGCAGCTGCGAGATGACCATCGATTAGCTGCGCTGTGTCACACACAGTATTCTGACAAAGGAATGGATGTGAGTTACCAGCCTTGATTAAAAGCAGTTCTCCCCTGTTCTGATGTAGTCTCGCCATTCTTAACTCATTCACTGCCACTGACGTAAAAAACATATTTTTTTCCAATTACCAAATCTGCCACTGACGCAAAAAACGTTGATTTTAAAAGATCTCACCGTCCTTCATCTCTCGCAGTGATGCATTTCATTGCACACTCGGATACGGAAATGACGTCAATCAAAGATTTCCGTTTCCACCTGCCGCCGCTCTAAACCTTCCGCTACATCGCCATTATCTCGGCTTTGTTTTTCTCCGCCGTGGAACGCTGTTTAGAAACGCTGTTTAGAAACTTTTACTACTGCAAAATGGAATGTCGCCGATTGAAAATTTCTTCTCTGGGCCACTCACACAACTGCCCTGTGTATCTACAAACAGTTGAACACACGATCATAAGGTATTTAGCGAGGTCTGTGGTTTCCGTTCACATGGCGAAACATGGTGTTTTTACGCTGGGCTGGTGGACAGAGACTCCGCCCCGATCGGAATGTCTGTTGTCTGAGCGACGTGCACGTATCGCCGGTATGTTTATAAACGATTGGACTTGCGATCATAATGGAAAAATAAAAATTGTGAAAATGTTAAAGTTATAAAAAACACTAAATCGCTGGCAGTGGGCAAACACAGCCAGAAATAAGTCTGGCAGAGAATTTGTTAATAACACACATTAAAAAGTACTTTTTTAAGGTGCTATGAAGGCAGACCATTAAAACTACAGACCCTTTAAAATACTGTATTCCAGCTTCACTTAGAGATGTAGTCCTTCTGGAAGAATCTGCATACTGTATCTGTATAGTTAATAGAAATATAATAACTAAAATGTGTAATTGAGGAGCATCAAGTAAATGTTATTCAATTATATATATAAAGTGCACAATTGTCACAATTGTGTTGTGTGGTCTATTGCACCACCTTCATTCACCTGCTGAGATGGTGTGTCACGGCCCACGGCATGCACTAGTTTACATTTAGGCTGGATGATCCATCATTTAGAAGTCACCTTTAAGAACGTCCCCCCGCCCCACCTCCCGTGTGCCAACCAGTCAAAACTTCCTGCCATCCCTACAACCTTATACAAAACTTGCTAGACCCAACAATGCTGTTAAACCAAAGTGACAGTCGGATTGTGACAAACCTATAGGAACAAGAGTGGTAGGAAGGAAATGACTGCAAGGGAACAACCATTGTGAGAACTGCTAGGAGTTCCTTGGCTTCACGCCATTTTCTTTTTTCTTTACTTTTTTGTTGTTTGGAGGTCGTTGAAAGCTCATCAGGGTAAATGGCCACTTCGATTATTATACAGTCTGCTCTCATCATCATCATCATTATTATTATCGTCACGCCTGAATCCACAGCACGTAATCACTTGTATCCCCTGCCAGTAAAGGACTTGACGCAGATGAGAACATTTCCCCGCTGCCACTCATCCCCCCTCGATCCCTTTCTCCAAGTGAGACCCAATCAAACAGGGCCAGGTGATCCCAGCAGGCCTGATTAGCAGAGTTTTCAGATTGAGATGATCGGGTCCCCCAGGGCGCGCCGGGATCAGGGGCCGGGGACATAGACGGGGCCTTTCTAAGTAGAGAGATCAAAGAGCCTTGCATTCTGACCAGCACACGTCCCCCAGGGGCGGGGGGGGGGGCATAAACACATGAGATAAAAGGAGACCAGCTGAGAGCACATGTGCATACATACAGCTGAGGGGCACATACACTGAGATACTGACGCTGAAAACACACACATACACACAAAGGATACACTCACACTAACAACACACGGTCAAAAGCATAGTATACAGAACATGCACACACGCAGGCCGAGATAAGCAAAGACAAAGCTGGGGACACACAGTCTTGAGGACAACACACACACACACACACACACCACATCAATATGCTGTTGCGCAAATGCGCATATGTTGTGTTGCGCAAATGCTTTGCGAAGAGTTAGTCTGTAAAATGTTACCACCAATCCTGAAGTCCTCATATTACTAAGTACTGTTAATTTTAGCAAGTGAGTATGCTTTTACTCACTATGCTTTTATCTGTTTTCCCTGTTGGGCTACAGTTTGCCGTGTGTGTGTGTGTGTGTGTGTGTGTGTGTGTGTGTGTGTGTGTGTGTGTGTGTGTGTGTGTGTGTGTGTGTGTGTGTGTGTGTGCATACACAGTATATATTATACACGCACAATACATACACACACATCAATATGCCTGTCAGATCTCTACACCTACTGTATATTGCATACTGTAGTTCATTGAGCTATTACATAGTTAATTGAGATTAATCGCAAATTAATCAGGCAATTGGGTTGAGGGCGACAGTCGTTCAGACGTGTTACCTTGAATTGCTTGTGGAATGGACATCTTGACGCCTAATCAATTATGCAATGTTACTGCATCAATGACAAAGGCACTTACAGTTCATTTTGCAATTATCATTGTATTTTTATTTTTTATTTTTTTTTGGCCTTTTATGCCTTTATTTGACAGGACAGTAGGCTGACAGGAAATGGGGAGAGAGAACATAGTGATATGCAGCAAAGGCCGTCGGTGAGCCTAAGTGCCTGGACCGCTACGCCAGCGGTCCAGGCCATTATCATTGTATTTAGTATTTTTTTTACAGCCATTTCTATTATAATTGTATTTCAGTGTTTTGCTGTTTTCTCATTTCCCTGCAATAGAGTAATTTAAAACCAAGAATATTACTCTTTATACTTGTATAATGGGATGTAACAATAAACAACCTTCGATCTTAGTTCTCCGATTAGGACACGCACACACACACACGCACGCACGCACTTAAAGCACATACAACCTTATCAATATGCCTGTCAGATCTCTACCCCTTCTGTGTGTCGACCTCAGGCTATGCCAAGCCTCTTGGCCCCATAACAACTTTAAAGTACCTCCTCTCCTTCCCTCCCCATATGCTCTGAGAAAGGCTTTCCGCTTCTCTCTCTTCGTCTCCCTGCATGTCCTCCTTCTTCCTCATCTCCTCCTCCTTTTGCATCATACCCCATTGTCCCGCTGTCTCTTCACTGACTCCACTTTCCTGAACTCAGAACTGTCCCACCTCAGAACGCAAACCTCTCCTGCTCCCCCCAAGCGGTTGCGCCTCTTGTTTGATGCCACGTTGTTCCTATCTCACCCTGGGCCTCCCTTTGGGCCTGTATCGGTGTCGCCAGGGCCCACAGTAGCTCCAGATTCATCAGTACACTTGTAATTGGGATTCACTGATTTGTTACCAAGCATTACGAAGAAAAGAGCATGCCCAGCGAGAGAGGGAGAACGGCTCGAGGGAAAGCTTCCTGTATCGAAAGGATGACAAGAATACCTAATTAACGGCTCATTCCTCTCTCTAGCTCCCTCCCTCTCTCTTTTATTGCCGACTTGCTCTTCTTTGGCATTCCTTCCAATTATGACACCGGGCGCTAGCCTTTCTGTGGCCCTGTGTGGGCAGGCAGGGCTTTCTCTTCATCTTCAAAGCATAAAAGCAGGAGTGAGGAGATTTACAACAACAACACTTGGTGAAGACCTGCAGGGCTACACATGGGACAGGTGAAGGGGGAGTGTTTGTGTTGCGTGTAAGAGAGTGAGTATCTTTTGTCTGTATATGCTTGAGAGAGAGAAAGAGAGAGATCTTTGTAGTCTATGAGCTCAGCACTGGAGTTTGAGCGTTTGTGCTACATGCAGAAATGTTAGTGTGGTGAAAGAACCACAGTAACACATACACCCAAACTAAGCGTAATTACCCATGCTCCTGAGTTGTACACTGACAGTCTTTCACAGGATTCACCCACTGATCTTCTCAAAGAACAATCAGCATGCAAGAAACAATATTATCTCCACCCACTGCTGTAGCTAGTAATTCACCTAGCCACACCATTATCAAACTAACCACTAACCACAGTAGCTTTCCAACACTCCGAATCAGCTTTTCAGTAGTCAGTAGTACAGACACCAGGCAGGTATCTTCATGACAATAATCACACACTTCTCTTCTTCTTCTACCACTCTTTATTCGAGTCCTTACTCATACCAAGAAAGAGGATCATATCACTCCAGTTCTACACTGGCTCCAAATCTGTCAAAGAATTTTGTTACAAATTTGTGTTTATGTAAGGGTTCTATTTATTTTCTTATTCAATTTTGCATTAGCATGCCTTGCGCCTTTGAGAAGATCTGTCTGTCTGCCGATTGGTTCCTCACCTTCAGACCTGGCTGGAGCAATTCAAGGAAGGTAAATTAAGGAAGAGACACCGACCTCTTCCTACTTTTAGTCATGGCCTACAAGCCAGGTCGTAACAATTTCATCGAACTTCCGGTGCGAGTTTGCCACCCATGAGCGTCAATGGCGCATGCATTATTCAGCGTCCAAAGTACCATTGTCTTTATTTTGAAAGACAGAAGTACCCTTATATTGAAAGGCCCTCTTGACGAGAAGAGGTCACTGTGACTTTAGGCCCTCTTGATGAGAAGAGGTCGTTAGTTAAGGCAGGTGTGTGAGAGATGCTGTAAGTTAGAATTCATGTGGAAGCTGTAATTACATGTTATAGTGATTATTTCATGTATGCATAAATACGTTCAAAATAAGTTAAAAAACGGCAATTAATGGTTATTGTGCATTAAAATGACTGTATTTACAAGCTACTGTAAAGAGAACAGGACAACATCTCATGTTGTATTGTACAGTATGTTATGTTTATTTCAGTTTTTACTCCATGACCTGTAAAGATGAAGAATCTTCAGTAAAAGAACAAGTCTTACGTCACGATTCTGTCATTATTTCTATGGGAAGTGGAGTTTAGCTCGCTGTTGAGCTGAAGTTCATAATACACTTTGGCAGGAACAGCACAGTAAAAAAAGCATACTTCAACTGGTTTTGACAAGCGAAGGGAGATGGCATCAAAGAAAAGTGACACAGCTTCAACTTCAAGCAGAAGGAGCTCACGGACATCAAGCTCATTGGGCAGCGCAGCTGCACGCGCCCGTGCAAGAGCGGAGGCTGCCAAAGTAAGAGCAGATTATGCAACACAAGAAGCTGAACTCAAGATGGAAAAGGCTGCTATGGAAGCATATATGCAATTGCAAAAGGCCGCTATGGAAAAAGAAAAGGTAGCTATGGAAACAAAGTTACAATATGCAACAGCTAAACTCGAAGCTGAAATGGGGAGTGCTCTCTTTCAAGTGTGAAGCAGACTGTTGCAGAGGCAATAGTTTTGGAGACGGCCGAAGTCTTTCAAGACCCTATGGTGTTAGACACTATCTCAGAAGAGGATAAAATGGATAAGACAAGCGAGTTTGTAAAATCTCAACAAAAATGAAGCTCACCTGGCAATCAGCCATCCGCACAGCTGAATTCTCCACCGCAAGACCGTGTCGACGCCAATAATCCGACACAGCCAAGCACAACAGCAAGGCCCAGCAAGAGATAGCTCACCACAACATGCTAAATCCGGCAGCAAACAAGTGTTAGTCGAACACCGAATCAAGGATACAAGCACACCACGTCCTGTTAAAATGGAATACAAGTCCCCTAAAAGAGAGCATGATTATAAGGGACATTCAAGCAGGGATTACTCCAAGTTGAATGTTTCCGCCCTGCCGTACACCCCCCAAGGTACACTAGCAGCTAATGCCAAGGCACCCACCACTGAACCACTTGCAAACCTACTGGCTCGGCGAGACTTGGTGAGCTCAAGCCTATGTCAGTTCGATGACAGGCCTGAAAACTACCGTGCTTGGTACTCGTCATACACCAACGCTATCAGAGGGTTAGGCCTCACAGCAACAGAGGAATTGGATTTAATGACAAGGTGGCTTGGTAAGGAATCCAGCGAACATGTCAAACGAATGCGCTCCGTGCATGTAAACAACCCAGCAGCAGCTCTTCAGAAGGCATGGTAAAGATTTTGTGAATGTTATGCAGCTCCCGAAATATTGGAGAACTCTCTCTTTTCAAGCGGCTGGATGACTTCCCACGAGTGACGGCGAAAGATCACAAAAAGCTACAAGACCTAGGAGATCTGCTCATGGAGCTCCAGGGTGCAAATGAGGACGGATACCTCAGGGGGGTGCAATACGTTAGTCCGACAGCGCATTCCTCCGACAGCGCAGTGCTCCGACATTAAACAGTAAACCCGAACCAAACCCGCACCCTAACCCTAACCGCACGCGGATGCCACATAGTCGGAGAAAAGGTCTGTCGGATTAACGCATGCCTCCCACCTCAGGGGGCTGTCATATTTGGACACTCCACGGGGCATAAACCCCATTGTCGAGAAGCTACCTTACGGGCTCCAAGAAAAATGGATGTCTACCAGCTCCAAATGGAAAGAGGAAAATGGCGGCTGTTACCCACCATTCCAGTATTTTGCCGGGCTTGTCTGTTATGAAGCACGAAAGCGTAACGACCCAAGCTTTATTATTTCCAGCAGTGGCACTGCACCTACAAAAACAGACAGACCTACCTTTAAAAGTCAAGGCTCCAGCTATCCAATCACGGTTCCCAAGGCCGATGTCTCCACAGCAGAACCTGATGCAGACAACCTTGTGAAAAGCGACAATGATCCACGTAAAACATGTCCAATCCACAACCTTCCACATCCACTGAGGAAGTGCAGGACATTCAGAAATAAAACACCCTCGGACAGGAAGGCCTTTCTCATGGAGAAAGGAATATGTTTCAAATGTGTGTCCTCGGCCTCTCATCTAGCAAAGGACTGCAAAAATGCAGTTAATTGTGAGGAATGTGACAGCGGCTTTCACGAAACAGCCATGCATCCCGGGCCAGTGTTACAGACATCCAGGGCCCTCAGCAGAGAATGGCGGGGAGGAGGAAGAAGACCAGGCCAGCGTTGTTATCTCCAGCTGTGCAGAGGTATGCGATCTAGGCCATGTCGCCAGATCGTGCTCTAAGATCTGCCTAGCAAAGCTGTACCCAAAATGTTCTTGGGATAACGCTATCAATGCTTACGTAATAATAGATGACCAGAGCAACAGGACGTTAGCAAGATCCGATTTCTTTGACCTGTTTAACGTTAAGGCTGAACCATCTTCATACAACCTGAAAACGTGTTCCGGTATGGTTCAGACATCAGGCAGGAAAGCTGAAGGGTTTCAGATCGAGAGATCGAGTCGTTGGATGGAAATCTCAGCATTCCCCTACCACCACTTCTCGAGTGCAACAGGATCATCAACAACAGATCTGAAATCCCAACACCAAGTGCCGCTCTGCACCACCCGCACCTAAGGAAGGTAGCAGAATACATCCCAGAACTAGACCCACAAGCAGAGATCCTGCTGTTGCTTGGCAGAGATGTCACACGACTACACCAAGTGAGAGACCAGGTCACCGGGCCTTACGATGCCCCCTTCGCCCAACGCCTTGACTTGGGCTGGGTGCTGGTTGGAGATGTACTGTATGTTTAGACAACGCGCACAAGCCAACGGTCACAACAGCAGCACAACCGTCGTACCTTCATTGGAGCAATCATGGAAGAGGGCCACCTATTTAAGAACTGTCACCAGCTATGTACTTCGGCAGTGCGTTAGACGCTGCTCACGTAGATGGTCCTCTGTGTGTGTCGTCTGATTCTTGGTAGAGAAAAGTTTGGCAACCCGCAAATGATAATGTAATGTGAAGAGTCCTCAGAGCAGTCTTAGGCTGATTGATTAATTGTTGCCTTGCTACTGCTAAGCAGTTTGACTCAACTAGATTTTGATAAAACCCTGTAGAGGTGATAAGAGGTACAGGCACCAGCTTTCTGTAAACGCCAACTTTTGGTTTAGTTTAAATTAGAGTAGTCAGGTTAGATTAGATTTCGGTTTTACATTTTTATTTGATGTTGGTTAGGTTAGAGGTTTAAAACGCAAGGATAGGTTTAGTTTGGTTTATTTGTTTTATGTTTTGCACCAAGTGCTATTTCATAATGATGCCTAAAATCATGTTTAAAACCATGTTTTATATGATTTGTACTTTATTTTCTTTTGTGGACAAACAAACAGATAATTTTCTTTCGACAGATGATGCAAAAAACATTTTTTGACAAGACGTACAATAGACATTACAAGGACATTCTTAAACCAATAACTACATTACTGACGATTATAACAAGACAAGACATATGTTTAAAACCATGTTTAAAATCATGTCTAAAAACAATCACTCATTGTAAAATCACGCAAACCTAAAAAGAAAACCCAGAGTCATCATAACTAACTGAAGAGAGAAACAGCATTCAGTTTGTATGCACCACATAGAGTACAATATCTGGTACAAATCCCCCCAAAATACAGAGATCTCCATACATGGGCATATCAGTCAGACCGGCGTTGCGACATAGGTGTGAGGGCCATGTAGCGACCCGAACTCTAGATGTGAGGGCTGCGTAGCGGACCAAACCTCTAGCATATATCATTTCTTCTGCTATTTTTCTGTTTTAATTTAAAGGAGAAATAGCCAGGATCTTTTTTTTAAATAAAAAGGCTTTGATAAATTATTAAAATGTTAGCGTCCGTTTTTTATATACTTTTATTGTTTCTTTTGCACTCTCTTAATGTTCTGTGTCTTAATGTCTCAATGCTTAATGTTCTGTGTGAAACACTTTGAAATGCCTTGTTGTTGAAATGTGCTATACAAATTAATTTGCCTTTCCTCCCTTATCCCTTCTATGACAGACAGACAGTGCCTGGCGAAAAAACACTGCCTGCATATCAACGCCTCCCTCTTCCAACTGTCACAAAGCACCTAGAGGTGTGCATAGTTGAGCTGCATGGCTCATTGCAGACTATGAACTGTGAAGAAACAAACCCTGAAGAAGACGTCGAAATGTTTGTTTGTCTATTCCTTTTCCTTCTTCTTTTTTTGCATCATGGCTGAGTAGTGCAATCTGTTATTAACCGTGGTCAGCACCTCCAAAACCCTACGCTGAATTACGCTGCTTCCTTTTGTTTGTTCCTTTGCCCACTGAATTACACCATTTGTCCAGATATTGAATGAAGCTGGGCTAACACTACCATAGGTTTTAAAATTAACGATATTTTAATCACAACGCTGCAACATGTTGTGAGCTTGTGGATCTGCTATTTTTGATGTGTGACCCAGTGCTCAACAAAGTATAAATCTGGTTCTAGATTGATTAGTAGGCAAGGCAAGGCAGTTTTATTTGTATAGCACATTTCAACAACTAGGCAATTCAATGTGCTTTACACAGAACATCAAGCAATTATACAATGACATTAGGATGCATAACACAAAATAAGTATATAAATAAAAAAAAACAGACACTGAAGAGAAAGAAAAAGAACAACACCTGAACTTTTCATTCTATTATGACTGGTAGGCATCACTTTCTCATCAATGTCATAGCTTTGTTGTTTGCAGAATTTGGTTATTGTATAGCTTAAATGTCATCTTTTCCTTGTCTTAAACGCTTCATTACAGTAAAGTGATACAAAGTGAGAAATAATGAACAACAAACGCCTCTACCTACTCTATCATTTCCACTATACATATCTACAAATTATAATTTCTCTACATTTTCTTGTGTACAAATATCTTCTGAAAGTACCAATAGTCAACCCCAAAATATTGCCACAGTTATTGAGGTGTTTGCTCAAAATAATATATTTGATTTTGTGAACATCACCCAGCACTATGGAGTACTATGGTGTTCACTGCATGTTCACAGGTGTTACTGTTTACAGTCATTTCTACCTAACAAAACAACTCAAAAACTACTTCCTGGTCCCAATATGTAATGGGCATTGGCACAAGCGTGCCAGTAGGCCCTTCATGTACCCTTTGCCACAGACCGAGCTCAGTCTGCAAACCTTCCCTTCACCGTCACAACATGACTGTGAACCTGAGAAAGAAGCAACTCAAGAGGCAAAGGCGAAGCAATTTAGAAGCGGCCCTACCACACAATATCAATGTTAAATCCACAAGGACAGGAGCGCATGTAGACCAGAACATTCACCCTAGACTCTGTCAGACAAACAAAGACACCCACAACACAAGCTGTCCTGAATCTGCCTCTTTATGACATCAAACAAGTTTTTGCTCCAAAGCAATCCTGAATCTGTCTCTTTATAACATCAAATGAGTTTTTGCTCCTACGCAATCCTGAATCTGTCTCTTTATGACATTTTTGCTCCTGTATTTAACTCATTGGGAGGGACTTTTGTGTGTTCACACAATCTCAACTGACCTAAAGATCATATCTCATGACATTAAACAAATTATTTTTTCCGGGGTGGATTTTTAATTATTTAAATCTAGCAGCTCTTATCTGTGTAAAAAGCTTTATTTCGTTGGTAATCATACTATTAATACATAATTATGGCATATCCTCAGGAGTTCTCTTTGTAAAAAGAGTCTGATAGTTTTTTAATTAGACCAAATGGGGATTGGAAGCTTGCTTTTATACTGTATAGTCTACCAGTGTAATGAATTATATAACTTGAGTGTATGGGCTTGCGCACCACATTGCATAACCGCCAGACAATTATTCATAACTCATCTGTATGCTAACTCATATCACAGCCTTCTCTTTCTCACACTACATGAAAGCAAAAAACAAGGGCATACGTCACTGCTCTTCACAGTTATAACAGCCTCATCACACTAGTATAGTCTATTTCCGTTTCATTATCAACACATCAGTGATTCACACAAAAGAATCACTGATGAGAGACAACGTGGAATAGATCATGAGTCAAATTTACACCCATGAGCTTGTAACCAAGGCTTTGTTTGCATGGTTCGTACACACCAATTGGCTGAGCTACATACCTGTACGCCACAAAGGTCTCTACTATAAGAGATGGGTGATGTGATATTGAGGGTAGCGTAACCACGTCACCATTGTTTTGGGCATGCTGTGTGCAAACTCTTGATGCTCAGCAACAAGTACCACACAGGGACTTAGTGACAAACTGAAAACAACTAGATCAATAAATAAATACATATCAATGGATCAAGTGAAACATCTCTCTGTGTGCAAGATTCCGTATGCTATCTCAACAAAATATCTCAACACTGGTCGCGTATCTACAGTTCTGGAGAACCGATGATCTGATGGACTTGATTTGGTTTCGGATACTGTATTGATCCCAGTATCGGCTTGTCCACATTCCCAGCCACTCCCCTTACACCAATAGTCCTGTAGTCATCAGCATTCAGTTGACTTAAGTTTTTTTTTATAGTTCTAGGTTCGTTCACAGAAGGATCAAGGTGCTGTTGTCTTGGTAACAAGATGTAATGACAAGATTTTCTATGATCCTCTGATTTAGAACAAAGCCTTAATCTGCTGCCAGGCACAGAAGGAGAGAGGGCACGTAGACAGAGCAGGGTTTAACTGTGTGAGTGTGCGTGTGTGTGCGTGCGTGTGTGCGCATGCGTGTGTGCACATGCATGGCTGTGCATTGTATTTTTAAGCATAGGAATGTGTGTGTGTCTTATATTGTATTGGTGTCTGTGGGTGTTGTAAGTGCACGCTTCTGCGTGTTCAGGCATAATCATTCAGGCATTATATCAGAGCAGAAAGTAAAGTTTCCACGGCAGTCTCATCTGTGACAAAAGAGGAAGTCAGCATGCATACAAAAAAACCTAAAGCTAGCTGTCTGTGCTGTTTAAGCAGCCCTTTTGGAGTGCTTTGTAACCTTAAAGGGAGAAGGAAAAGCTACGCCTTTCCCACGGCAAGCACACATCTTGCCAAATTTGGATAAGGACAGAATAAGGCAATACATCATCTACCCACCCAGCTGAATCAGGGCCATCAGTTGCATCACTTCCTGTGAAGGAAGTCATCAGGGTCAGCGGGGTCAGCATCATGTGACAAAAAAGTTGCGGTGATGTCAGTAACGCTAGAACAATGAGGACACAGTAGCCAGGCAATGGCAACTGCCAGCCCAAAACCTCCACTGGCTGAAATAGCACACATCCTGTCGGTCAGCGTCCCCTCCTCTGTTCTCTCCCGAAACTCCTTTCCTCTCCTCCTCATCTCCTGCTTCTCCCTTCCCCTTCCCCCTCATCCCCACAATTCCTGCTCCCTTCCTTTCCACCCCTCCTTTCCTCTCTTCATCAATCCCCCTTTCCCTTCCACTTTGCCCCACTCCCTCTGCCATTATTCTATGCAACAGCCTGGAATGTGGATGCGTATTTACTTTTTATTTCCTCATGTGCTCAAGAGAGTGTGAACTGCCAGCTGTGAGAAATAACAGATTGCAGGAAGACGGGCAAATGGAGACAATCTCAATTTCAGGGTGTTTTTCTTAGGGCAGACAGCCAAGAGGTTGAATTGAGGAGGTGGGATGGAGGGGTCAGCACTGTAATCAACCGGGATTGCCAGGAACACTGCGGCTGGCAGGCCTATACCCACAAACAAACAAACACACACACACACACACACACGCACATGAGCGTGCGCACACACACACACACACACACACACACACACACACACACAACACCTACTCTCCAGCAAACCCCATGTTCCTTGATCAATTAAAGAACAAATACAAATAAACCACACACAGTACACAAATATACACAGCACACAGGCCAACTATACGCCTGTAATTTCCCCCACATACTGTAAGAACATAGCAACCATCACACACACATGTGCATCTTCAAATCCACACACACACACACACACACACACACACACACACACACACACACACACACACACACACACACACACACACACACACACACACACACACACACACACACACACACACACACACACACACACACACACACACACACACACACACACACACACAGATGAGGATATGCCTACGGTACACAATATATAGGACACTTATTTTTCTTTTTTTTGTCCACATTAGGTGGTGTGTGCATTCCTGGGGCAGTTTTCAAGTTCATAGACATATTTTGTCTATGTTTCTTACAAGGTTTTAAATTTAGAGCCCTATGGAGTCTGATTTGTTACCTGACCATTTTTCACATGTCTGCTTTAGTGAGAAGTGCCGGAGAGACATATTTTTGCAACTCAACTATGCAACAGGCAGCCAGAGAGGTTTTGTTTTTGTTCCAGTAGGTTAGCAAACCTACAGTATGACATAATACAGTAGAAGCTACAAAGAACCGACCAAAACATTAAAACAAAATCGTTTGCTGTGCCTTACATTTACTTCGTGGTGAGCTCCGTTGACCTCCAAACACATGATCACTTACAAGAGGGAGTCCCTCACTGAGGGAAAACATGTACAGTACTCAACCATCACAACTTACACTTGTTTACAAAGACATGAAAAGGGCAATTTATTTAATTTATAATATTTATGTTCATTAATGCATTGCCGGGAATTTCTGATGATATTTATTAACAAGATGGGGTCTATTACGATGTGGATCTTGGCCTTCATTTAGCCAGTCTGTGATGTCAGTCTCTATATTTGGGCAAGGCTCCCAAAACTTCCATTATAAAATGAAAGTTAACATTTTTAAAAGTTTACTTCTTTGAACTTCTTGGTATTTCTTATGAACAAAGTTAGGCTTTCATCGTGCATAATACATTTGGTGTCCCGAATGGTCCAGCGGTTTGTGAGTATTAGCCTCGGAAAGATAGACAGAAAACAAACAAACAAACAGCAGGACAGGTTTGTAGACATCTTGCCCCTTACAGAGGTGTGTTGTAAAATCTTGCTCTGTAGGAGAAGAACTGTCTATAAGACGGTCAGTCTGTGTGTGTGCCAATCTCACAAACTGCTGGACCGCTAAAGTAAACTCATTCATGGAAATTGCTTATTGCCAATCTGCTTTGTGTGATTAGAGAACATCATTGTCATCTGTTAGGGTTATATTCATAGACAAGACAAGAGTTAATTATCTAAATTGCATTGTATACTGCATGTTAATCATTAAACAGGCAGGCATGGTGTTTCATAGTAAATAAAACTACATTAAAGGAGGAGTTCACCCAAAAAATGACTTATTTTCTATCAATTACACACCCCACGAAGCCTTGATTTCATGGATTTATTTTTGTTTTTGTGGCATTCCTAAGACAATAATTTGATGACCGTGTGTTTTTCCGGTAGGAGACACAAATAATCTACTTTGTGTCTCCTACCGGATACATTAGCCGGTAGGAGACGGGAATCAAATTATTAGCTTAGGAATGCGACAAAAAAAAAAGAATCCATGGATTCAAGGCTTCATAGGGTGTGCAATTGATAGAAAATAAGTCATTTTTTGGGTGAACTCCTCCTTTAACATTATAAATACACATAAATATAATGCTGCCGTATATTAGAAATATAATCAAAGCAGTAGGGCGCAAACATTGAACAATTTAGTTACAAACAACATTTTGACAGTGCTGTCAGAGGTGTATCTTTTGCCTCAGGTTAATATAATAGTATGATGGCTGTGACGTTGCTGTGAAACCCAGCATACAGTATGCATACGTGCATAGTATGAATGATTGCTATTCCCTTCCCCCATCCATACACACCCACACCATACCCGCCTCCAGCTCTCTTTGGGCATTCTACAATGATCATGGACCACACAAAACAGGCTCAAGAAACTGTAGAAACATACACACATGACCATGACCACAGGCACACTCCTAAACAGACATACACATACTGTACATTATGAAAACACACAAATGCATACAGTGTTTATGAACCGCTCATGCACTTTGGATGCATAGCGTTAACACATAAGAATTTGGGGATCCCATTTGAAACAAGCCATTAGGCTTTTCAATCCTATTTAGTTGAGCTTGTATTTAAACTGTACTTTCATGTGCTTTTTTTTCAGCAAATTTCTAAATAAAGTATTCAATCAATCAATCAATCAATCAATCAATCAATCAATCAATCAATCAATCACACACACACACACACAGGAATGCTTAGGCTTGAAAACAAAGTCGGGTGAAGAATTACCGGGAAGAGTTTACAGTCATACAGTCTGTGCACCTTAATGAAGTCCCAGTCACACTAGGGGTGAAGTGTGATGAGCTGCTGTGTGGTGTCCTGGGATCTGTCTCTGTGTCACTCACCAGAGGTTTTATTCTCTGCCAAACACAAATCTCAGAGGTCAACATGATGCGGTGCGAATACACACACACTGCTCGCGGACACGTTCCTTTGTGCTCCGCGCACGCCCACCCCGACAACTGACTTAATTTATGCAGCATCTTGCAGTGCTGCTGAGCCGAGAGCAGTGAGCACGACAAGAATTTGAATTCAGGAGTTTTGCTGGTGGGATAGAGCTGATTGATGGTGGTGGTGGTGTAAGGAATGGTGTTTCAGAGCGGTTATGGGTCACTGTGCTCTCAACTGTGTGTGAGCGTGTTTGGTGACTGTGGTGTGTGCACATGCAGAGCTTTGTGGGTATGCATGTGTGGGTGCATGTGCTCAGTGCTTCACTCCAGCAAGCGGGGTTCAGTATCCACCACTGCGACACATTGTGTCTGTCTATGCGTTGATCTGATTCCTCAGGGAAAGAAGAATCAGAGGTGTCGTTCATAACCCGTCACGTCTGACTACCTGGCAGCCCCGCGGCAACAAGCATGTCCCTCCCTTGATCTCCTATACTCGTATACGTTTCCCCAAGCTTGGAACTTCTTTGCACCCATCCTGGTACAGAGATGCTGATCTGAGTCTCGTCTCTCTGAACCACTCACTCCACGCATCAGGATTTATTTCTTTGTTACCCATCTCATCCTCTCTCCTCTCCACCTGTTTTTCTCCTTCCTCTAACTTTGAGAAGAAGATGCCTCTATTTTAAGGGGCAACAGGGTAGCACAGGCTGCTTTGATACTCTCACCTGCCTTAAGAACCGCAAGATGCGAGAGGGGGGCGGTACAGGAGCCGATCCTACACAGGACAGGATAGGATGTGAGGTGGGGAGGAGAAGAGCGAGATGAGAGAGAAGAGGTGGGGGTAGAGGACAGTTGTGGAAAGGGAGGGGGTGGAGAAGCAGGGACGAAAATTCAAAACAAAAAAAAAGAAGCTGAGCAAGGTGGCACGCTTCCAAGCGCACCGGAGTCGTTCTGAGATACGCTAATTAACGACACCATAATTAGAGATAGGCCTGACAAACAGAAACGTGGGGCTCCCATCCAGATCCCCCCCCCCCCACAGACACACACACACACACACACACACACACACACACACACACACACACACACACACAAAAACATATACCCCCCCACCCTACCCCTCCCCTCGTTCATTCCGCCCTGCTTTGGCAGAATCTGCGCTCATCCATGACAGCCCCCCCAACCCGTCCCTCCGGCGATGTCGAAATCAAGGGCTTTTCACGTTTTCAGCAGAAAATCACTGCTCCACTTTCACTTGACTCAGGGTACAAACTGACAAAGAGACAAAAATAAATAAATAAGAAACATACAGGTCTTAAGTAGGCCAACGAGCCTTCTTCTTGCTTGGCTACACCCCACAACCCGAACACCCACGTCTTTCTCCCAACCCCTCCCCAATCCCCTCACTCAATTACATCCTCAGAGCCCACAATCGTTTTCCTAATAAGAAACATCGCAATTTCATCGCAGGCTAATGATGGGGCGCAGCGATAACTCTAACAAACACAGAGGTGAATTATGTTATTTCTCTGTCACTTCTGTTTTGATGTAATCATCCATCACGCCGCCTCATACATACTACGTGCTCATGCTGAATACGGCTTGCGTTGGTGCTAAATTAGATTTGAGGATCCCTGTAATTTATCACACCTTTCTCATATGGGCTTCCACAACGCTGGGACGTGCACACAGAAGTGTGCACACACACACATGTAGACACGCATGCACAGAGCAGAAGAGGTACATGAGCTCCTCTGCAGTCAAAATGTCCTGCGGCTGTGTCCTTCCTTGAATTACATTTCTGGAGATGACGTGTGTGTGATGAAGGGGGGGGGGGGGGGCATTTGGGGGGGTAGATGGTGGAGGGTTTCAAAGGACACCGTTAAATGAATTCTTAGCTCCTCTTCTCCCTGAGTGGCGGCCAAGCATTGAAGTGTGCCGACACTGACACTTCATTTGTATGTGAGCGTGCGCGTGCGTGTATGTGTGTGTGTGTGTGTGTGTGTGTGTGTGTGTGTGTGTGTGTGTGTGTGTGTGTGTGTGTGTGTGTGTGTGTGTGTGTGTGTGTGTGTGTGTGTAAATCTCTGTCTGCCTGTGTGTCTTTTTAAGTGCATGTTCCTCTATGTATATCAGTATCAGAGTATGTGAAAAGGTGTCTGTATGAGAAAGGATTTGAGTGTGTGTGTGTGTGTGTGTGTGTGTGTGTGTGTGTGTGTGTGTGTGTGTGTGTGTGTGTGTGTGTGTGTGTGTGTGTGTGTGTGTGTGTGTGTGTGTGTGTGTGTGTGTAAATGTGACTGGGTGACAGGTGGGTGGCGGACCTCCACTGAACGGTACTTGAGACGAGGAGAAGAGAGGTGTAATAATAGGAGAGGGTGAATGTAGTGGAGAGCCCTCACACAACCTGGAAATGGATCAATTGAAAGTGAGGTGAGCGCTGATTCGTTATTAGTCATTCACCGGCGCGCGGCACATAAAGATGCATATCTCTGGACGTGATTTAAATGCAGGGTAAACAAGCAGCCAACCACCCTCCCCACAGGTTCTTTTTTATTTCTCTCCATCTCTGTCGTGCCCATACAAACAGAGCCCCGTCATTGGTGTGCGTGTGTCAGAGCGATAAGACAGAGGCTAGCATTGTTTCCCGCCCCCCCCCCCCCCCCCCCACTCGCCCCTCCTTGTACCATCATATCTCCCTCCCTGACCGCTTAGGGCATTGGGCAGGAAGACCACAGAGAGACAGAATGCGTGAAAGAGAGAGGGAGAGAATGAGGATCAGCACTTTACTATCTAGGCAGTTAATAACTTTAATACTATTTTGGGCATTTTTTTTTACTTTGAGAGATTTCCCAAAAAGTCTAAAATAGCACAACAAGCAGATCTACAAGCTCACAACACATTGCATCATGCCGCATTGTGAGCTTTCAGACCAGATTTTTGAAAATGGGGTTTAAATCAATTGGCTGAACCTAGAGTCGAGGCCCGAAACATAAAAACAACAAACAAATCATGTTTGCTGAGTAAAGAATGAATAAAAGCAGAAGAGATTAGTAACATTTGATACAGGCAACACTGTTGTTTTTGTGTGTGTGTGTGTGTGTGTGTGTGTGTGTGTGTGTGTGTGTGTGTGTGTGTGTGTGTGTGTGTGTGTGTGTGTGTGTGTGTGTGTGTGTGTGTGTGTGTGTGTGTGAGAGAGAGAGAGAGAGATAGGTAGAACAGAGATGACAATTGTCACACAGCCAGTTTAGGTACCTTTTTCCTGAGTGATGATGTGGCCCCCATGATTTGATTGGCTGATACCGATGACTGACTGCAGGCTCTGGGCTTTCTGGTTGGTCAGTTAGTCGGGCTCTGTCACAGCACTGCAGTGCCATCCTGTGGATGGAGAAGGAACATCAGTACAAAGAGGACACCTTCACCGTGGCCCATGTCACAAGGATAGATGTCCCTCATGGGACCAAGCAAGGATGACAACACACACTCACTTACGGTACTGACTGGCTTTCCTGTCTGCTTTCATTAGGTTAGCTGTTAAACATTCCAACAAACGCGTGTGGGGTACCTCCTTTTCAATCCACAACAGCAAGGTAATACTGTACATAATGTGAAATGTTTTGCTGCTCAGAGGAACATTTTGCAGAAAATAATGTCCATGTGCAGAATATTTGAATCAATACTAGGAAAGCGATCATTTAAGCGCTGATCAAATATTGCCCCTCAGTCCTACTGTCAATTCATGCTCAATTCAGACATGGTAATTTACATAACAATAATTATGACAATAATTATAACCTACTATAAGCTCTTATTCCAGTAAACCTTGTACCAGATTACTGTTTGTGTCCATATAGGCCATGGTCAGGGAGAAGCAATGATATGAAATGTTTGTGAGAGTGGTTACCAGCAGCATGCAGCTAACAAGCAACCATCATTGTGACATGTAAACCACTTTAAAAAATCCACCCCACCACCATGATGACTAGCCTATATAGCCACTCACAGTAGATGGCGACAGGAGTCTGTGGCAGGGGCAAAAAGAGTTCCCCCTGCAGGGTGGCTTCCTATAGGATAAATTAAGTTTGATCTAGTCCTGCAAACTCTGCAGAGAAGAGGGATAAAAGTGTCACAGATGGTGGTCCTGCCAATTAATTTCTATACAGGGTGAACAGCAGTAAAAGACAAGACTTAAGGAGTAGGGATTCTTACACTATTTGAAGATTTTTTCAGTTCAAAATCCCCTATTGGTATGGTTTAAGTTAATTAAGTTATTATATATTGCTGTCTCAAAAGCATAAAACAGTAGCCTAACATACTGTATATGAAAACAAAGTGTAAATAGTAATCATGCAAACGTATTGGAACATAACAAGATTGAGTATTAACACAATGAGTAGACACTTAATTGCCATCTGTTATCAACACACATAGCCTACATTTATTGCTATTTTACTGCTACTGTAAATGTTCAAGGGAAGTTCAACAGACAAACCATTAAATTGTCTCTGAAAGGATCAACCGGTGACTTTCTGTTCATGGGATAGGCCTTCCCTCCCCCATTGAGATGTCAGTTGTTACAGCTCTTACAAGTGTTACTGCAACACTGTGTGACACAGAATCCATCGTCTATTCTTTGTTTCAGTGACAGTAAAGAGAGTATGCCGCACCTCTTTGTTTCTCCCCATCGTGTCATTTGTCTCTCATAATGCTGTATTATGCAAATTGTTCTCAGTGCGTCCTAACTGAAAGTCATACATCAGAGTTGTAGCACTTTGATTGACAGCCCCGGAACAGAATGTTCAATCTGTTGTCATTGTCCCATCACAGAAAAACGTGTGCATTTCATGTCCCTGGACTCAATTTAATCAGTCAATCTATGACTTAAAAATGACAAAGCTGCCACATGGTGCCTGGGGTGGTAACCCATGGCAACCACTTATCCTCACAACTGAGCAAATTGTGTTATGGAATAAGATGAAGAGAAGTAGAACGGCACAAATGCTTCATTCTGTGATTAATTTGATTGTGTGAGCACAGACCACACATTATAACGGCAACAATGAGGGCTCTGATTTTTGATTATTGTACATAATCCAAATATGCAGACAAGTATAATTATCAAAGACTAGATTGAATTACCAGCTAGCAGCAACAGTTGCTTTGTAGTTTTAGGAATGGTAAAGACAGAGCAGTAATATTACCAAGCCTTTGTTGAGATACACATTTACTGTGGCCAAAAACGACTTTGTAGGTGGGCCTAGAAATTCTTGGGTATGCCTATAATTGCAGATATATTCTGAAATGTGCTGTATACTGTAGATCAAAATGCCAAAATTATATTATGATTATAGGCAGCTGACCACATCACACAGTGGCATCAGTCTAGAACCCCTTAAAACAAACAATATTATGTTGATAGCCTACACATTTTCTACCTGGGTATACCAAAGGCAGCAACCAGATTCTTTGAGAGTCACACATCCGGGTCAAACAAGGGAATCACGTGACGTTGATCCCCTTCCCCTATTCACTCATACTAGGACATGCCATATGTGTAGGCAGAAGAATTGACAATTAGGGTTGGCCAACCGGTAGCCGTTAACCGCTAACCGTTAAGAAATTGGCAACCGGTTAACACTAACGGCTAATGGTGAACCGTTAAAAAAAAAAAAACTTTTATTTTGAAGGGCCAAGTCTACACCTGCATCCACACGTGACTTCCACTACACTAACAGTACTAGTAGTAAACACAACAAAATGAAGCGCGCGAAGAGAAGTGGTGTTTGGGATAGTTTCACCCAAGATAATGATGAGGTTACTTGTAAATTGTGCAGCGCCAAGATGAAATATACCTCTAGTACATCCGCGATGCAATATCACCTGCGTCACAAACATGGAGCATCGTCGCAAAGTTCGGGAACCGGAGTTCAACCAACTTTGCCCTCCATCATAGCGGGGAAACGGTGTGATGCACGGAGGACAGAGGATATAACCCAGAAAATCTGTGTGATGGTCGAAAAAGATATTCTGCCCCTCAGCGTGGTCGATGGCGAGGGCTTTCAGGAGCTGCTGCGCTATATGGAGCCCAATTACCACATCCCATCAAAACAGACTGTCACCCGTCGAATTGAAAAACATTTCAAAGAAAAAAAAGAGGAGCTAAAAACGCAACTGGATAGTGCTAGGGCTGTGGCTCTTACGACCGACTGTTGGACGGCACTCACCACAGAGAGCTATTTGACAATTACGTGCCACTATATTGACGAGGAGTGGAACGTGAATTCAGCCGTCTTATTGACACAGAGTATGGCGGGCGACAGACACACAGCAGACAACCTGGCAGCTAAACTGAATGATTCGATGGAGGCTTGGGGGCTTACTGGGAAAGTGTGTGCATGTGTGCATGACAACGCAGCCAACGTTGTGGCTGCTAATCGCCCCGAACGGGTTGACTGGGACTCCGTTCCGTGTTTTGCACACACACTACAATTGGCGATTAACGATGGATTTAACCTGTTCATCCATCGGGTTATCGCTGCAGCAGGTCGGCTAGTCAGGCACTTTAACCACAGCACGGTGGCATCCAAGGCACTGGAGGCCAAACAAGACCAAATGGGGTTGACTACTACAAATACTACTACTAATACTAGTACTACTACTAACAAGAATGACCACCACAAGCTCATCCAGTCATGCAAAACTAGATGGAACTCGGTGTGCGACATGTTCACAAGACTCCTTGAGCAACGGTGGCCAGTCACAGCAGTTCTGTCCGACCGCACAGTAACAAAGCTGCAAGATGCCAGAACCCTTGAGATCCTTGATGTATACTGGCAGATCATGGAAGATGTTGCACCCGTGTTGGAGAAGTTAAAATGTGCGACCACTGCTATGTCAACAGAACAGGAGGTGTCGATTTCTAGCATTTACCCCATCACATTAAGCCTCATTAACATACACCTTAAGAGCGCCGAGGATGACAGCCGCAAAGTGGCAGAGTTCAAGGCCAAGGTTAGAAAGTCATTGAGTGATCGCATGTCGGTTGACAGTGACACGGATGAGTTCTTCGCAAAACCAGCGCTGATCGCCTCCGTCTTGGACCCTCGCCATAAACATCTCCGGTTTTTCACACCAAGGCAGAGAGAAAAGGCAACAGCAAAACTCAAAGAAATATGTGCTACTGTCCATGTGGAAGTGACCGATGATGAAGGTGTGTACTGTGTATATTATTGTCTTAAAGTTTATTTTTTGTGTTATCCTTTTTAGCGCCATTGTATAATCGTACCGCTGTACTATTTGCAAATTGTTAATACAGTATTCAATCTGAATCAATCAAAGGTGAGCCTGGTGGCCCTGGCCCTGCTGGAACGGATGAAGAGGAGGAAGAGGACGACGAGACTAGTCGGACGGGGGCTGCAGCTGCAGGCGGACAGCAGCGCAAGGGCAGTGCCATGCTTATGCTCCTGGGAGACGACTACAGCGTTCCCGGACAAGCTAGTGAAGACTCGGCGGTAGAAGTCGAGAACTATATGAGAGACACCCCCCCCCCATTAGAGACCAACCCACTTCAATGGTGGAAAAATAATCAAGGGCGCTTTCCGAGGCTGGCTACATTAGCCAGGCGCTACCTGTGCATCCCTGGAACCTCGGTGCCCTCTGAACGGGTGTTCTCCGCAGCGGGTCTTGTAGTCAACAGACTGCGCACCAGATTAACCCCAGAGCACGTGGATATGTTGATTTTTTTGAACAAAAACCAGTAGACATTAAAGCGGAACGCTGTGATGATGAGGTAGGCCAGGTCTTTATTTTATGTTGTTAATCTGCTGCTACTGCTCATCCCCAGAGCTGGATGAATGTGTTTATGTTTTCGCCTAAGTATTTTGTTTTTCATTACTAGAAAGTTGGGCAACTATAGGCTATGTCATATTTATTTTTAATAAGCTATAGACCGCCAAAAGGCCAGGCCTGTTTATTTTATTGTCCACAAAAAAAAGTTCTTATTCCTCTCACAGCTGAATAATTCCAAGTTTCCAGCATGTTTTCGCCATGGTTTTTGTTTTTAATTGCTATGACGTTGTGCAATTGTTTAATTTTACTTTACTATTATACATGTTTAGTTGTTAGTTGAATACATGCCACATGATGGGAGTTGATCATCTGAATGATTCTGTTCTGAAATCTGTAAGCCTCGCGGCTCGCGCTGCTGCGGCCTCGCGCTGATTGTCAATGATGTCCTTTTTTGTTTTTTTGAAGCACATGTTGCTGATTTAATTTATTTTGTACAGTTACGGTAGGCTAAATGAATCTTGTGTATGGTGGCTATGCTAAGGCTTATTTATAGTCTATATTCCGTCCCGTTTATTTCACAGCACTGCTCTAGACATGTGATAAGAAAATCCTCCCGTTTCACTGGTGGTAAAATAAAACCATAATTCTTATGGGAAACAATTTGTTGTATTCTTCTTCCTCGTCTTTGTATTGGTATTTCTAATGTGTAAATAGTGCATTTTATTATGGAAAAAAACGCGGAGTATTTTTCTTTCTTTAATTGGTAAATAGCGCATTTTTTTTCCTAACACATTTCCTTAACGGTTAATGATTAATTAATCGGTAAGGCCTAACGGTAACCGGTTGATAAAATGTCTCCATTTGGCCAACCCTATTGACAATACTATTACTGTAGTAGTTGCTCTTTCACAACAAAAATTAAATATAATTATTCATTATTAATTTAGCTGTAGGCCTAATTGACGTCTGTGAAATGGTCCATTAGCAGTAGGACAAAGCAGTAAGAAATTAAGCTGTAAAAATTTCCCAGGATATAAAACAAACAAGGCTCAGGTAGGCTTACCTTGGAGTGGTGAAACTGGGAAGTCTACTATGCACAGAAGTCATATTGCCAAGAACTTTGGCTACTTACAGTGTTACCAGATTTTGCAAGAGAAATAAGCAACCAGGTCTATGAAAACAAGCCCAAAAGAAGCGACTATAGAGCACTTTAATTAAAGCTATTGCATCGGCTATTTGAAAATAGCCTAGTAGATCTGCTATTTAAAAAGAAAAGTGGCATATTTTTTTAAACATTCTAACACAAATCTGGTTCGGGGGTGCCTGGAACAAAATATTTTCAGATGGGGGTCCGCGGACAAATACATATTCATTTGGGGGTCCTTGACATGAAAATGGTTGAGAACCACTTTTTTCAACCATAATAAAACCAAAAATTGGAAGTAAGCCCAAATAAGCAACTACACTTCAGAAACAAGCTCAAAGAACTGCACCCGCAACTACCAATATATTGAACTTTGAACTGAATGGAACAGAGCCTTAATTGGTAGCCTATATTGGTAACACCATAATCTCAACAAATAATAACAACACCACATAAATTGTGGGAACAGACCCAACATGCAAAAAAGTCAAAAGACCAAAGTCAAATACACACAAAGCTCTTAGCAAAGTGTACAGTCAATCCAAAAATGAGTCTCATCAAATCAATATAATATAATATTGTAGCTAGCGACCCCGCAAAAAAACGTAACTTTCTTGACGTTGCTTGATACCCGCCGGTCTACTGAGTTGGAGACCGGGGTTCGTCTCCAGATCGGGTCGCAAAACGTTACATTGGTGTCAGAAGAGATTGAGAACCGGTGGAGCGTGCACTTGCGTGAGGGACGTGAGGGACTCGAGCAGTGAAGCGAGAAGTGTGAGGGCACGCTTCAGAAAGGAAGGGGTATTGTAGCGACCCCGCAAAAGACCCGGCGGTAACTTGCTCCTCCAAGGGAGCTACCTCTCTTGGCGTTGCTTGTTACCTGCCGGTCTACTGAGTTGGAGACCAGGGTTCGTATCTAGCTCGGGTCGCGAAACGTTACAATATAATCTAATATTATATAATAATAGAGAAAAGACTTGTCCAACTTGGTAATAACATTAAAGAAATGTAATATAATTTTTGTTTTCTACTATCTACATATGACAATATTGACTAAATCAAGGTTTTCGACCGGGTGCCATAAGTGGATGGGGAAAACAGTTTGCAGATTAGCTTTCTGTATGTGAGATAAGAGGTACATGAGACATCTCATCATAAAACACAGGAAGCAAACAAAGGTTGTTCATATGGACATGGTCACTTCCATACATTGTGTATCACACCTCACTAGTGCACACACTAGATAGGTCCCATTGTTGAGGATAGCTTATTTGAAATGTTCATCCCTACTTGAATATATAATTTCCTATGTCAGTAACTTTGAAACAGACCCGAGGCAAATAAAACTTTTTCTGGAGTGCTTTGAAAACCCCTACAGTGTGTTTTCCAGCTGCCTGGGGGTATGTCCTCGCTCCTTCATAGCTGGGTGTACTAACATGAACTTTTTTCAGTGGTTCTCAACTCGGCTCTTGGGGATTGAGACTATTGCAGTCTTATTACCAGGTAGCAGTTTCTTGCATTAATCTGGTGTCCCCCAGGTCTAAATGAGTCTCCGATTAGATGGCTTGAATGAAAACAAGATGTCTTTTGGGTCCCTATACAGTAGCTCTGGAGCTGAGTACCACTGTTTTAGTTTAGTTAAAGCAAAGTGACAAAAAACCCAGTGACAAGTTATATAATAACACAACAAAAACTGAATAATATTACAAATGTGTGCAGATGAGATGGAAAACCCTCCAGCGTTTATAAATAAATAAAGATTGCTTAAAAAAAGGAAAGAAAACTGAAAAGAAAAAATGAAGACATGCAAAGACACAACTTAAATGGATAACAGAATCTAATACAACAGAACACAATGCAATAGAAAGTTGCAGGACAGCAAAACAGTAAGGACAGCAAAATAATTATACAAAGCTGTGATGCAGAAAATTACCATGGCTACCATGGCACCCAGGCAGTTAGATAGAAGAACACAGAGCTATATAACTTGCTCAAAGGGATGAACTGTATAAGTAATTTGAAAGGGTTATTACTTTTGTTGCACTGTTTGAAATGACCAATTACACAATGCAAGGCTCTGGCCAGTGGGTCACTAAGCATGAGACACCCAAATATACTTTTAAAACAGGCTTCTTCTTTTTAAGGGGAGAATAGGTAGTCCGCTCCTCGTTGTGATTTGTTTCTTTTCTTTTTTTTACAGAGACAAACAATAGTTGAAATAAGTATTCTAAAGCTACAAGCCAGGACTTATTTCAACTAATAAGAGTATGTCAATACAATACAACTAACACATCTGCCATGGTTGGAGGTGGTGTGGAAGGACACTATACACGCCGCCATCTTTATTTTAGCTCAGACATTGTTGCAGTTACTTCTCTCCATCAGGGAAGAGAGACAAAAACTGACATAAAACTTAAAACGACTGATGTCACAAAGTGGCCATATTAAGTCTGAGATCCACAAACCACACCATTCCCATGTGGATCCCGAGATCCACATGATTAGATTTTTAAAACTTTCATTTGATACTGTCAAGACAATGGAACAAATATGGGCCCAAAATAGTGGGACTAATAGACATCAGACTATACTGACATCACAGTACTGACTTCATAGGCTGTCCTCCAAGTACATTGTGCCCATTTCACCTGTGCATAGTGTGCAATAACCTTGTTAATTAATTCGACTTAAACTTAACAGTCCAGCACTCTGCTCTTTATCTACTCTTGGGATTGTATCAACTTCTTCTTCCCTGCCAGACCAAGACATCCACGGACAAGGGCCTACACACCCAGTCAAGCCCAGGCCTTTCCTATGCCCCCCTGCTCTGAAATCTGTCACCGCCAGCTGGTCTGATTATCCCAGCTCCTCCCTGGATAGGCCAGAACAGCTTCTGTTCTCCCATATCCTTGCCAGCCAACATGGACAGATGTTCATTACTAGCTAATTTCTTCCTTCCAATCAGCTATCTATTAGCAAGGGGGGCCGGATAGTTAGCTATGTAGCTAGCTGTTGCAAAATAATGTATGTGTCCCATATGACATTGGTGCAAATGATCGCCTAAACTGCAGCTGTAAAGTGACTCATACGTGAATGGAAGGGGATGAATAGACAGTAGATTGTGTAGTGGCCACCTGCTAGCGGGGTCACATATGCTGTATGTAGTTATGATGACTAATTGATTGTAAAACAATAAGGCTCATTAGCTGCTGATTGAAACAGATGCTAATAACACTATACCATGGTATATTTGTTTAAGGTGCTTACATTTCCTTGTATTGCTGTGCTAATTATATTAACTCAATTGGTCTGCAGATAAATAGGACATGGCGAAACTATTGTGTGATGTTTAGACACTTTACAAGGCGTCCTGACCTGTGTATTAACCTATATGTCAGGTAGAATACCAGTAGTATAAATGCAACTCTTATAAGTCTATAATAATACAACCTAACCCAGGGTGTGGTTCATGATCTAGGAAGGTTTGTTGCTAATTCAAGCATCAACTAAATTCCTAAACAAAATGTAAAGAGGGGTGACACTTGATGAGGGGGACTTGAGACGACAGGGGGTCTGAGTAGGGCTAGCTAGGCTGTTCTAAGCCCTTCACCCATATCACTCAACAGGTGGATCCGGTTGACCAAAGGAGGGCAATGGAGAGGAGACTAGGGGGTGGCACTCCTGTCCTCCCCAGAGAGAGAGCCCTTGTTCCTGGGCAACCGATGAGAGCTGGCCTGCTGACAGAGGACTCTCAGCTACAGGAAGATACTGCTCTTTGTGGGAGAGCTTGGCTACACACCCACCTCCTCTTCCTAGTGGTCTATTCATGGTAGCCCCAGTGAGTGTATATCATTATGTTTATCATGCACATATCTTGTATTAGTACTGTATACAGTGAAGGCCATTGTAGAGATTAGTTACAGTAGTTGTTTATCCTGCAACTGTCCTGCAGAAAGTGTTGCCAAAAGTTCCTCTTGAATATTATATTGTTTAGCAGTGTATTGTAACATAAATCTCCGTTGCTTCTCGAATACTTTAGCTAGTTATCCATCTTATCCTTGAAACTTGTGAGAGCTTAAAAAGAGAGCATCTATTTTTCAATTCCTCTCGGGAATGGAGCCAAGTGTGCAGTAACTCAGCAAGCAAGTAGTAAAAAAGTGGGTCTTCTGCAATGATACTGTATGTGTAGTTCTGTTTTCCTGCCTAGCAATGCTCCATCTAAAGAGAATGTATCAGACAATGCGTAATGGCATGGGATTGTGTCAAAACAGAAAATATGATAAAATATATGATAGACTTTCTCATCCTTTGTGTATGTGTGTAGGCTACTATTTGAATGTGTGCATGTATTTGTATTGGCAGAGACTTGAACTGTAGTGAGTGCGTGTGTGTGTGTGTGTGTGTGTGTGTGTGTGTGTGTGTGTGTGTGTGTGTGTGTGTGTGTGTGTGTGCGCGCGCGCGCAATACTGTGCTAAGCATTATTCGTCAGTCCGAGCACGGCATAAACAGCTGTAGCTGATTGCAACAGAAAGATGCAAACAATTACACTAATTAAACACAAGCAGCAGACAGTGCAACACATGCGCCACTTACAGTAGGGCAGGTACACACTGCAGGACTTTTAAAGTGGTCGGGGAGTCATCAGATTGTTATGTATTTCACACTACACAAGTCTCTTTTTAAAATCGGCTTAATATCGCTGTGGTTTTCACACTATACGATTGATCACCGACAAGGGATCACACATTGCAAGATATTTCACAGGACTTAACGCCGAGAGTAGAGCCCTGCAACGGCAGCGGGACCCATGGTACCCGCAGGTCCCAATGCAAATCTTGCGGGCGCTGGCGGTGTTTAAATAGGCTACTGGGGTAGGGAAAAGGCCCCGCAAAATCCTGTACCGTGCTTACTTTTAGCATCCCCTACTGGGTGGGTACAGCGGAGTGGGGTCTCTCTCTCTCTCTCTCTCTCTCTCTCTCTGTTTCTCTGTCTCTCTCTCCCTCTCTCTCTCTCCCTCTTTCTTTCTATTTCTCTCTCTCCACGGTGGCTGTAATGTGCTCTCATTGGCTGTAGCACGGACCTCCTCGCAGAGTGATCCCAACTACACAGTCAGCGTACTCATCAAATGGAGTAGTACAGTCTGAATAGCAGCCGCCATACGCCAATAGAGTAGTACCGTCTGAATGTCAGCGCCCATACACCAAATAGAGTAGTACCACCTGAATACCAACGCCCACACATCAAATAGAGTAGTACCACCTGAATACCAACGGCGACACAGCAAATGGAATAGTACCGCCTGAATACCAGCGCCCACACATCAAATAGAGTAGTACCTCCTGAATAACAGGGCCCACACAGCAAATAGAGTAGTACCACCTGAATACCAGCAACCACACATCAGAGTAGGCACCGCTTACTCACACTGGGTGTGATTTTTAAAACTGCATGTGTGTTTTCACAGCATAGCCCTTGTTTCAGTGTTCCCTTGCCTATATGGTTGCACGCACAGGCCTTATTACTCTGCAGGGGCCCCTCTGTCTGCCACGGGTACCGACTTTAGTCGTACTCGTACAGTATTTGTAGAAAGACGCCAAGACATGTTGCTTTCAGAGCGGGTGTATTAAAGCTGTCAATAGCCCTGTGGGGAACAATGTTTTGTGCCTGGAAGTATATGAGTCTGAACTTCGTAAAGATAACATTTAATGGCCTGAAGATTATTAAGGAACCAGGGGCTAGGTTTATAAGAATATATTTCATGTTGTGCACGGCAAAAGCCACCTTAAGAAGAAATGTTATCCATTGTGGGTCTTGAGATAAGTGAGGGTATTCGTGTGAGGTCGTTTCACTTGTCTCCAGTGTAAAACTGTAGCTGGTTTTCTGTTTTTTTTGTATAGTATATATATCACAGAGTATATTATATCATAATTTCCACCAGTGTGTGTGTGTGATTCCACACACACAAACTCTAAAAAAACTAAACAAAAAAAACATCCATGACCAACACGCATGCATGCACGCGGACAGATGTTAGAAAGACAGAGAGGGAGAGAGACTCAGCTTGATGTTACTTTGTCCGACAGTGTATTATTACTGAGGCGTGCCTTCTGGCAGAGATTTGTGCTTTACTGAGTGCTCCGCCTTGATTCAAGTTATTGACATTTGTTTAAAGACAATGTCAGTCAACAGGCAACCCACCGGAATTCATAAATAAATATCCATCTCATCAAAACCCAGCATTTTGCTTCAAAATGAATCGAAGCAAAATTCAGGGTTTTGATGAGATGAAAATGTATTTCTCAAGGAAAGTGGGCGAATAGTTGATTGAGGTACAGTCAGGCATTAAGACTAAAAGGAGAACACAAAAAAGTCCTGGGGACTTGTTTCCATTGTGGTCCTATGTATTCAATTCATCAACATAGTATAAAAAAATAACAATAATACATATCACAACGTGTCAATGTAGATAGTTTTTAAAAATAGTAAAAAATGGCAAAGAAGTATAGGGATAATGGGTAAGGCACCGGCGAAAATAGAGTCCTATATGTACAAAGGGAAAAAAGGAAAATGTCGGCAGTGAATGACACCTCCTTTCTATGGGAAAATTGCATTTACCTCCCCTTGTAGTATCCCGATAGATGGTTTTTCAGGCCTGTTTTGAAAGAAGCCGGTGATCCACATTTTCTTAAGGGATGGTGTCAGGGCATTCCACATTTTGGTGGCAGACTAGTAGAATGAGAATTTTCCAATGTTTGTTCTATTTGGGTAGTACCAGATCGTTGTCGTTCCCTCTAGTAGAAAAACTTCCCCTTGCAACATATTTTTTTGTTTGTTTGTTTAAACTGACTGCTGAGAGGCTGACAACGTTATGGAGGCACATGAGAGAAGCTCTGGATGGATTCAGGGCTAGCAGGCGGACAGTGCATGTGGTTCCAGAGACAGGGACCTTGATCACCACACTATCTCTTAGCACAAGATGGACATTTTTGCTGTGTATAATCAAATCTGGTGTCCCTGCTAGTAAAACCTGGCAACCCTGTACAGCACAGGTTGCAGTCAATGGTGGTTTATTGGTGGTAATTGTGGATTGTCTGGCGTTTCATCGGGCCATCTGTTGCTGACAAACAGAGCATGTGATATAGTGTGCGCAGACAAAGAAATTAACACAAATGGATGTACACAGTAACATCCTCAGTGATCATTTAACTCAGAGACCCTTACGGGTTCCCTTGGTTCCATT
This sequence comes from Gymnoscopelus microlampas, assembly GCF_963454915.1. Lineage (NCBI taxonomy): Eukaryota > Metazoa > Chordata > Actinopteri > Myctophiformes > Myctophidae > Gymnoscopelus > Gymnoscopelus microlampas. The sequence goes on from NC_139941.1 coordinate 36,016,207, forward strand.
TGTACACCCTCTGCGTTCACTTAATAAAGATTTTACAGTGTATGCATTACACAGCACACAGGCCCTACACAAGCACAGTACATACATGCATGTGTACCCATACATGTAACATATGCACACATATGGTGCAGTACTGTACACAATAGAGGCCAGCCAATGACTAATTTAATAGCTGTAATTGGTAAACACGCAAATAGACATATGCACATACTGTACACATACAAAGGCCCATACTCAATCACTACTGTATGTTTGTATTCACACAAAGAATATTGTCTTGTCTACACAGAGACATACTGTAGAACACACCCACAGACACAAGGTCACCTTTATTCATTGTACTACATAAATAAACTACTGCACAAAATGCACTTACAGTACTGTACATGCACCGATTACCATACAAAACAAGACCAAATCTCAAATATGAATTAACCCTGCAACATCAACAAACAGATAAAAACATATTCTTTCCTTGTATGACATTAATCACTATGTACTGACACACACACACAAAACACCCTGGCACATAGTAAATGTCAGGCACAGATCCACACGCACGTAAACACGCACGCACACATATCATACACACACACACTCTATCTCTCTCTCTTCTCCACTGCCTCATATAATACATAGGCCTATCCTTTCATTGCAGTGCCATCTGTGGATGTTGACTGGAGCCAGATCAGACCACAGTGGTATTTACACCCACAAAGAGTTTGGGGAGCATGCTGGAGCCTTTTTTCTCCTGTCTGGCAGATACAAAAAAACACCCAGAGAAGAGCAACACACACACACACACACACACACATGCACGCACGCACAAACACACACAGCTGCCAACGTGACCTGTCTTATGACTGTCTTATGACTTAAGATGAATAGCTCAGGTGTTTGGGAATCTCCTCAGAGGACAGTGGGATGGTGTTGGCGACTGAAAACAAACACACACACTGATATGCATAATAACGCTAAAAAGACAGGCCAACATTGCAGGCACACATGTACTTGTGCATGCACAGACATATAAGCAAACAAATAAAAGGCATGCCAGAGAAGACCGCACGCGCACGCACACACGCACACACACACACACACACACACACACACACACACACACACACACACACACACACACACACACACACACACACACACACACACACACACACACACACACACACACACACACACACACACACACACACACACACACACACACACCTTTCTCTCTGTGTGTCTGGGGAGACCCAGTCTCAGACTATGATGTATAGAGCTGAGTGGCTGTCTTGCTTTACCTCATGCTATCTCTCTGCTGAATTTGGACAAATAAGCAAACCGTCACGTTTCGCTGCAAAGGGGAAAAAGTTCAAGCCTTGTCCAGCCAGCCTGCATACAGAGCATATTCACCATGCAATGTTATGGGTTATTTTCAATGGGTTATTGTGCAAAAATAGCACAAAAAAAACTATCTACAAGCTCACAACGTGTCACATCACAAAGTATAAACATGTATTAATGTATTAGATAAATAAATAAAAAATAATGAATATGGATGTACAAGGTTTCTGCCCAACAGTGACAATAGATAGATAGATCCCAAAGTAAATTTGTTCTGTTCCAGCTCCAGTTGCCATACATTCATACAGATTTGTCAGTAAAAGAAGCATGATGACTATATAAAATACATTACATCAATAGAAATATATAATATACAAAATTAAAACTCCAACACAGTTAAAAACACACAACATGCAATAAGACACTGTATTGTGATCCCATTACTGAAGTACTGTTCTGTAGCCTACTAAAATGACCCAGATTGCTGCTGTTGACAGGTATTTCAATGCATTATTATTGTTATAATATTATTGCCAACATGCTACAGTCAGTCACATTTTAGATTCCTGCTCTGGGGATGTGTAAATATCAAGCTGCCCAGACAGGCTTATATACAACCTATAGGTAGAAATCAAAGCCAGAAAAGGAGAAGATGAAAGTGGTCCTGCAAGGAGGAGCACAAACTAAAGCGTGGAGCCCTGTGGGTGACTGTTTCTCAATCCCGCCTGTGATGTGACTGCATGAATTCTGACACTCCTGCTCACTCCTGTGGACATTCCATCTCACTCCCACAGAGTTTCTGATCTCCTGCCCGCAACACTATTTTCCTCTGAAATCCTGTCTGCTCCCATCCTGCAAACATTTTATGGTTTACGTCATAGTTAGCAGTGAAAAATTAGACGTGTTGATCAGATTCGGATACATTCTGTTTACTGAAGGACAGTGATTTTATATAGGCTAAGGTAGGGTACGGTAAGCAGGGTAAAGCCCAATAATAATTTGTACCTTATTTTCTTATGTTAAATTAACATTTTTGTCCCGTAGGACCCATGAGAACGCAGTTGCAGTCCTCTACTGCAGCACACCAACTGTGTACTGTAGAAATGGTGGATCAACGCCCACAACATAACACTCTGAGCAAAATTTTAAGTGATGTGGATACTGGGCTGTGTGGGGGTGTGTGTGGCCAGAGGGAGTTGGGTTTAGAGGCATGAGGTAAATTTAAATCCATGATGGTTCACAAAGGCTAACCTGTTGTTAACTTTACACCCAGAGCTTGATGCTAAAGGCAGAGCCAACATCTACAAAACCCAGGTCAGGAGTATTATGGAGTACTCCTGCCTAGCCTGGATGAATGCCTCTCAGACCACTCTTAGGCAGCGAGACATTATTAAAAAAAGGCTTTAAAAATCATTGGGGTGGATGAGGACTTTGCCCTTCAGTAGTATGCCATCAGTAAGCTGAGTCATCGTAGAACAGTTGCAGCAAAAACTGTTCTTTACAAGATGCAAACTCCCAGCTGTCCAGAGGATCTCAAAGCACTGCTACCCCGACTGGGGTTGACTGTTGGCAGTAGGCCTCTGTGCACTGTATTTTTATTTTTATTGTTGTTTCCTTTGTTGTTGTCTTTGTATTATCTTTTTTCTTTTTTGTCTTGTATTTTGTCTGTTTTGTCCATTCATATGTTGTGTATGGTATGTCTTGTCTTGTTATAATCGTCAGTAATGTAGTTATTGGTTTAAGAATGTCTTTGTAATGTCTATTGTAAATCGCGAAATGTCCGCACTCCATCACTTAGCGACCCGAGTCGCATTAATATTTCCGTAATTTTCGTCTCATGTACATCCCAAAGAAAAAATTGTTAACCACGTTATTGTGTTGTAATGACTTGGGTAGCACTTTGTAATAATGACCCGTTATAAAGCATTTATAAACGTTTATAAGCAGTTTGTAGACTATTAACAAATCATTAACAACCTGTTTGTTGACATTCGTAATGGTTACTAAAACCTTTATAACTATGGTTACAAATCATTTATAAAGTATTAGTAAGTAGTGAACTATTCATGAATAAGCCATTTATATACATCTGTAAATGATTATTAAATCATTTGTAATGACCCATTCTAAAGCATTTATAAACGTTTATATATATATATATATATATATATTAGGGCTGGGACTTGATTAAAAAAATTAATCTAATTAATTAGAGGCTTTGTAATTAATTAATCTAAATGAATCACATTTTAATCGCACATCAATATTTGACCTGAGATCAATGAAAAAAAATGTTTTCAAATGGATTTTGGTAAACGTCTTTAAGTAAATGTACTCAAGAACTGTACTTAAGTACAATTTTGAGGTATTTGCACTTGACTCTCGAATACGCCTATTTCCAAATTTTTAATACTTTTACTTCTACTCCAGTAACTCCACTATATCTCAGAGGCAAATATTTTACTTTTAAACTTATTTTAAAACTTTAGTTACAAGTTACTTTGTAGATTTCGATTAATATTATAAAACATACAGTAACCATGTGAAAATAGCAGATCTACAAGTACAAGGCATTGTGAGGTAGATCTGCTATTTTCCACCATTGGAGGCTGGTAGAGTGTGTTGTTGTTAGTTGTTTTATAGTCGTTTAATTAATTATTTAAAAAAATCGCGCGCATGTGACCCGCACCGCATCGTGCCCCCCCCCTTCCCCCCAGCGCACCGCCGCCCCCCCCCCAAACGGGACAAACGCGCGCGTGGGGGGCGGCATCCATTACAGATTCTGATTTGCCCAGCCAACATTATCAAGCAGGCTATGCAGCACGTCTTCATTCAGTGGCTGCTCTGTTGTTGTGAGAACCAAAATCAAAGAATCAAAATGGCATTGAATGAGGGAATGTTTTATATAGTCATCCTTAGAGCCCTGAAATGTCACTAGTGGGACTAAAAGTGGAAATGGAAGAGCTAGAATTAGGGGGGCTAATATTTAATATTAACTGACGGATTTGCATTTCTCTGTTGTAAACAACAGAGAAAGCTTTATTTTGGCACAAAAGGAAAGGCCATGAAGTCACCACAATCAATAGGGTTCATCCTGCAATCAGAGAAAGCTCTATTTTTGGAACAAAAGGAAAGGCCACAAAGTCACCACAATCAATATGGTTCATCCTGCATTCTCCCTATAGATTATGAGTGTGCAAATTTGACATTTTGGCCTGAGGATGGCACTAGAGGAAAGGCCATGGGGTCACTGAAATCATTAGGGTTCATACGTGAAAGAGCATGAAGGAACACAGCAAATTCCAATGACAATCCATGATGTAGTTGTAGTTTTCAGATGTCTTGTTTGGGACATTGGGACATCTTATGTTGGACAGACTATTGGACTGAGGGACAGAAATTGCCATTCTCAAGGCTCTGCTGCTAGTTGGGCTAGCTAAACAAATTAGGTAGGGCCTGTTCGGTGGGCACAAGGGGCTAGCTTCCGAGTTGTAAATTGAGGCTATATAGGAAGAGACAGTTCACATGAATGGCCTGTAGTCTCGCTGTTTCACCTCTACTGGTGTCAGAAGCAATTAGGCTCCATTCAAGTGCATGGGTTTTGCCGAACTTTACAATTGATTTTATTGCCTTAATAAACATTGTCATAAATACTATATACTTCCAGTCGCTAGTTTAAAGTCTTCTTTCAATTACCATGATATCCGTTTTGGTAAATTATTGTCCCATTTATTTTGAAATTGAAGATAAAGTAGGGTATGCTGTAGGAGGGGAGTGGCTACCTTGTAATGATTTGATTGACAAGCTACACAACCAATAGCGTTAATTCCCCACCCCCGCTCTGGTCCCAACCAATAGAATTAATTTCCGAGTCCATAAGATATAGAAAGATGGCGGATTTGAAATTGCTGAAAAATAGGCTTCATTTACGGTCTGTAGAGTCTATTATATGGCGGAAAGCACTCTATAAGTGACTCTCAGCAAAAAGCAGGAGCTCATTGTCTCCGCCAGGAGACATTGTTTTCACTTTCCACATATCAAGCTAACATTGGTCAAGCCTCACGTGACACGTGACAATACGGTGAAATAGTGTGATCTGATTGGCTAGTGACGTATAGCGGCCTATAAATACATGTGTCACTTTGAAAGAGTCTTAGCCTCTTTCAAAGTGAGGTAAGACAGGAATAATCACGAAATGGCTGAGAAACAGGACAGATAGGACACTTACATAGGACACTTACATAGACAGGACGGATAGGACACTTATACAGACAGGACGGATAGGACACTTATACAGACAGGACGGATAGGACACTTATACAGACAGGACGGATAGGACAGTTATACAGACGGATAGGACACTTGTGTCATGTTACTATGACACAGTAACATGTTCTATTCTTTGTAAGAATTAGAACATAAGAAGTAGAACATTCCCAACATTCCCAAGTCTGCTGGCGGAGACTTGTGATCCGAGGAGCACTTTTTCTAGTTCATTTTTCTTTTTAAATTACGTTTTTGGGGAGGGGGGGCGGGGGGTTAAGTCAGAGGAGAAAGGAGAGAGAGAGAGAGAGAGAGAGAGAGAGAGAGAGAGAGAGAGAGAGAGAGAGAGAGAGGTCATAAGATGAATTTGAACCTATGATGTCAAAAGCACTAAATGAAACCCATTTAGAGTTCAGGAGTTCAGTGGAAAATAGGATAAGGCAGGGCACATTATCTCGATCGATTCCCCGGACTAACGTAAAATACTGTAGTGCAGATTGGGTAGGGCAGTGTGGAGAGAGGGCGGCATGCCAAGCACTCTGCCCAGCCACCTGTGAGTGACGCAGAGCTCGATCTAAGCAGAAAGCATGGCTGGACTCGTATTTATCTGCAACATTTCAAACAAGCCTATCAAAGGAACCCAATAAAACTTGACCAAGGGACTGAGGGCATAAAAACTGTTCTAAAGAACGCGGGGGGGGGGGGGGGGGGGCTAGTATTTCAAAAGGTACGTGACATAAACTTTTACTGTCAGAATTACTTGAAACCACAGAGAGAATATTTTCTTGGTGGCACTTCTAGTTTCCATACCCTTGGTTCTCATATTCCATAATTCCATTTTAGTATTTTTATTGGGTGTGTGTGGAAAATATATTTACACTGTGGTTTGTCTGGGATTTGGCTGCTTACGTCAACTGTCAGTCCAAGCATTCATAGACATCTCACAGGTCTATGAAATGTATGCTTCACTTCACCACGTTGGCTGGCAGCGATCAACCCACTGGAGGTGTTGGATTGGGAGTAGAGGAGAAGAGAGGAAAGGACAGGACTCTGTCATGGGGCTTTGTCCTTCCTCTGATAGATGGGTTCATGGCCTGAGCGCGCGCGCGCGCACACACACACACACACACACACACACACACACACACACACACACACACACACACACACACACACACACACACACACACACACACACACACACACACACACACACACACACACACACACACACACACACACACAGATCTTATCTGGATATTGACGGTCAGTCACAAGTGGCGTTGACCACTGACCAGTGGTCATGAAAAGGACTGAAACCTGATCCACTTCTGGGTAGTTAAGTAGTGGAGGACACTGCTTTGTTATTAGAGAGAGAGAGAGAGACTGCACAGTGCACACTGTTTGTATATTTCCATCACCTTAATGAAAACCCATCTTCTCAAGAAATACCTCACACACCCTTTTCCATTCCATTATACTCACATTTGCCACTTGTGTGATCTTTTGGGACCTTCTAGAATAGGATTGTTTTATCGCTATGAGCACCATATCTTTCCTTACAATGGTTTCTCATAATGTTGGTGCGCCAAGGAATGATAATTACATCAATGTACTTGTCCTAAGTCATCCTGAATGGCTGACTGCCTAAAAATGACAGATAATGGATGAAAAAAAAACATAACTGATAATAAAACATTGAACTACATTAGCGTGTTACGTAAAGTTTGCAGATGATGCCACTTTCGTAAACAATAATGTTATACATTTCCCTTGGTCCGTTTGTTTTGTTTTCTCTTCTCCACTTTATCATCATCTGTCCGCTAACAAATTGAGATGCCTGTACACACAGCAGAAAGCTCGCGGAGCAACCACCAACACACTTTATCTGAGCTGAGGTAATGGTGCAACTCTAACTCAAAACTGTGCGCCTCTCCGCTCCTATCACTGTCAATCTGGTGTCGGCTGCCATCCATCACAGTCCAGGTATTTCTGTTCACCTGCAGGTGACTGGGTGAAGACAAGAGGCCTTGTCATCCTGTCACTCACTGAGTAATGAGGGGCCGAGGTTGGGTGACCTCCAAAATTTCTGCACTACATCAACTGCAGAGGCAGCACAGCATGCACGAGTGAACCACACAAGGGGCCATGTAGGTTACAATTGGATTAGAGTAGAACAGAATAGAAGATAATGGAATAATCTATATAAACAAGGACATTTTTTAACGATGTGGAGGCGAAACACCATGTTGTAGATGAGGACCATAATGTGTTGTGTATAGTATATTCTGGAGATAGGCTGCACATTTTATGTAATACTGTACATGGAACAATATATGACCAATCGATGAAATGAAATGAAACATCAGCAGCTGATGAAAATAATCACTGATTTGGGCTATACAGGTGTCAACATCTGATCTTTGTTTTTCGGAAGCTTACGATATGTACAAAGGCTAGTAATATGGGGTCTGAAAATGGATGGCTACTAAGAGCAAAGCCAAGCAACTTGCACATACTACTCAATTTCTGCTGTAATTGGAAGCCTGTCTATATGGCAGAGATGGTGCTTCTTGTATTCATAAGTAAGACATGCATGTGGTGAATTACCCATTATCATCCGATGAACTATTGATTTACTGTATAATGTAATGTTTGTAAATCAATGCATCTTTACTGCTGGAATGAATACTGAATAGACTTGAGGAGGTCAAAGTATCAATTAACAAATACAAAATTAAGTCATCCAACTGTTACTTGTTTAACAGTGGATTAAAATAAAGCAATCAAATGTGTGTTGGTGTTGGTGATGGGGGAACATAAGGACACAAGAAATTAACAGCCCATAACTTTATAAAAGAACAACAACTGTCATTTAAAGTGTTTTAAATTACTTGTGAGAAGGAACTGTCCAGGCATGGTGCCTTAGAAACGCTTGACAAGCACAGGTAATTATTCTAAACTCCACCTAAGAGAGACAGGCAGGTGGCAAAGGGAACTTAATTCCATCATTAGACTTTACTCTGATCAATAAACTAAGAATAATTAAAGAGTCAATTGAGCTTAACTAAGGATGGAGGGAACAATACTTTACAGTGCTTATAGTAAATCCTCCTTTCATATTTATGAGACAGTCACAACCCAAAATGTAATCAGAATCTATTTAATTTACCAAGCATCTTATTCTGCACAGAAGGAATTAAAGGTGGTGTAAGTGATATTTCTGTTAAAGACCAGCTGACCAGAAAGTCACAAATACAATCAAATGCAACCTTGTCTTGCAAATATCTTGTCTCGTTCATTAATATGCGTTGTCCTGTCAAACACCTCATCACCTCATCCATCCAACCAACCATCCACCCTGTCTGTAGTCCTGACTCCTGTCACCTCATACTGTACATCCATCCAACCAGTGGCGTGCACAGACATTTTGAGGGGCAGGTGCTCAAGTAAATTATACTTTTTTTTTGTTGACTTGGTCTGCTCTTTTTTCCCTCTACACCTATACCTCTTAGCCAAAAATAGCCGATCTACAAGCCCACAACGCCTCGCGCTGCGAGGCGTTGTGGGCTTGTAGATCTGCTATTTTTGGCTAAAGTTCTCCTCAGAAAAGGGATGCTAGGTTTCGAGTGGTTATGGTAAAAAGAAAAATCATATCACATAAAGATTTGGCGGACCCCCTGTAGTAACTCTGAGGACCCCCAAGGGGTCCCAGTCTCCCTGTTGAAGACCCCTGCTGTAAACTGGAAAAAAAAAAAAACTTTTTTTTTTTCTTTTTTTCAAAAGGGCACTTCTGGTCAAGAGGGCAAAGGGCAGGTGCGCTAGCACCACCTAGAGTCTATCTGTGCACGTCCCTGCATCCAACCATCCATCCACCCTGTCTGTAGTCCTGTAACCTCATCCATCCAACCATCCATCCACCCAGCCTGTAGTCCAGTCACCTCATACATACATCCAACCATCCATCCACCCAGTCTGTAGTCCTGGCTGCTATGTGGGCTACAGATGGACTCTCATCTGCTGCATGGAAAAATGATCAGCCGTGGAGCTTAACGCCGCCAGCACTGTAAATCAGACCAAGGCAACGCATGAGAGGCTGTCCTGACAGGAGGTATCTGGCTGGCCACCTCTCTCTCTCTCTCGCTCTCTCTCTCTCTCTCTCTGAGTGGAGGGGTATAAATCAGAGTCCTGTTGGTCAGGTCATTGCCTGGGACGATGGGAAGAGAGGATGGAGTGAAGAGATGAATATCCAGAGATTGTCCTGTTCTTTAAAGCATTCACACCGGGAACGTATCTCTGTCATTTTAGATTTCTTTGGCTATTCAAAAATAGCAGATATATGAGCTTGTTGATCTGCTGACTTTTGTACATCTTTGAATATAGTATATATATATTTAAAGCGAACATTTGTAACTCAAATCTTTGGGTCCCTGAAACAAAATATATATTCAAAGATTTGCAAAGAAATGCACAATTTTAAAAGCTCATAGCGAGGCACCAAGCTTGTATATCTGCTATTTTTGAATAGCTAAAAGAAATCTAAAATGACAGAGATGCGTTCCCGGATTGAATGGGTTAACCTTTATTTTCACATGCTCTTTTCCGGCTTTTCCTGCTTGGCATTCACACAGGTGCACCACATGCACACACCTGGGAGCTGGCCAGAAGGGCAACAGGTCCGCTGACAGTATGCCGAAATCTCTACATAACAGAACAAAATTGTTAAGGTCAAAGAAGCCACACCACTGACAATAGATTAGACAAATGTTCCTGTGTCCCAGGAACATTAATATTGCATAGACGTTCTTTTTCCACGCAGCTGATACAATTTTATCCCCCTATATTGCACCTGCAATACAGACAGTTATCTGTTGAAACGTTCCCATTTTCTTTAAAAGCCTTGCGGGCATGACCAGCCTGAATCTGATTACTCAGCTCTGTTGGGAGGCCCAATGTGACTGTACAGCCGACAGATAAAGAAGACAGGAACGTCTGCTGCATAGTGGCTTCTATAGAGGCCAAAAAAGTGATTTGACCCCGAAGAGGCAAGAGCAACACAAATGCAGGATTTATAGGCTGGGGGCTAACAAGGTCTACTTGTTAGGCAAACAGCCTGTCCCATGGATGCAGTAAATAACAGCACAACAGCTAGCTCTGTGGTATGAGGCCACCAGTCCCCTTCGACTGTGTGTGTGTGTGTGTGTGTGTGTGTGTGTGTGTGTGTGTGTGTGTGTGTGTGTGTGTGTGTGTGTGTGTGTGTGTGTGAGCGCGTGGTGGTCATGCTGTAATGTGATCCATGCTCAGATAGACACATGGACAGGGATTGCAACAGTGAGCAGACAGAAAAACAGAAAGGCAGACAGACAGGCAAGCAGACTGACAGAAAGACAGGAAGTCAGACTAAAAAACAAACTGGCAAGCAAAAAGGCATGTAAGCAGACGAAATCCCTCAAACAGTTACACATAGTACTATGGATAGAAGCAAATAAAAGCAGCCCAGATGCAGTATGGGGCTTCTTTCCTTGCCGAAGGGTACTTTCATATGAGTTCAGCAAGACTGACAAGGACAATATGTGTGAGTTAGTGTGGGTGGACAATGATACAGATTCACATATAACAACCTAAGGGCCTGACACACCAAGGAGAGATCAGATCGCTTTGCGTTGTCTCCAGTAAAAGTTGCACTTGAACATACAGCACAGACTACAGTTGACAGTCAGCTGATGGCGCTGTTTTCCGCCAGTGTAAGAGGAAATAAATCCATACCAGGCATTGGCAGTAGTCTACCACGGCATATCTAGTAGAGAACACAAAAAAACTGACTTGCATTCTTGGGAAGAATATTCTCATCAAGTTAACTTGGGGAGAACTACTGTATGTTTTACCGTCCGTCCGTCCGTCATCCGTCCATGTACAGCTAATCTCCGTCACCGTTGGACCGATCGGCATGAAACTTTGAACACACACTCCCTAGAGGCCAAGGAAAAACCTATGCCCAGCATTTTGCACATCAGCCTTTTATAGCGCCACCAGGAGGCCGATTTCTGCAAAACATTTTTTTGTATATTACTCGTACAGATTTTGTCCAAATATCAAGCAAATAGGTACACATGATCTCTATAGTCATGTGATCAATACGGATCTGACTTTTCATATTCCATCCTGATTGGCTAACATTGACTTCTACTACAGTACCTGGCCTGGCGGAGACCTGTGCTCCGAGGAGCACAGTTTTCTAGTTGGCTGATGTTATAAGGTGGAAAGTGATACAGAATGATTCATATACCGTATACAGTACCACTACAACTTAAAGAGCAGTGTGCACCGTGGAACTCTGTGTATTCAAGCTGCTGCATATTTCCCTTGCGGTTTCGGAATTTTTAACGCAAGAGAATTCTGTGATAATTGAAGACGCTGCTTATCATTTCCACTCTAAGACAGCATGGGCTCATGAATCCATACATGAGAAAACCAGAGGAGCGATAGAGTAGAACCAGAATAAGAGAGAGAGAGAGCGAGAGAGAGAGACACACACACACACACACACACAAAATGCCTCTACTTTACGTACCCACCTTATTATCAAATAGGGATCTACATGAGCAGATTTGATGGTAGCACACTGGAAATGTCTCTGACTTCATCATAGAGCGCACAACCCCATATTATCCCACTGCTTTCATGGAATCAATTTGGCCATATACAGTAGGTGGGAAAGAATTTTCAATTATGCGCCTGTGGGGAAATCATATTCAGCAAAAGAGGGGGGGGGTGAACTGTGCGATGAGAGGCAGGGAGACATAGAAAGGCACAGAGAGACAGAAAGAGAGACAGACGGAGGCCAAGACAGATAGGTCTTCTAACTGTTATCTACTGTACGTGTATATTTATCCATCTATAAACTGTATGTATATATATACTGTATATATAGAGAGAGAGAGAGAGAGAGAGAGAGAGAGAGAGAGAGAGAGAGAGAGAGAGAGAGAGAGAGAGAGAGAGAGAGAGAGAGAGAGAGAGAGAGAGAGAGAGAGAGATGGGAGCGGGGCAGAAAGAGGGAGAGAGATGGAGACTAAAATGTTCCCAGAGACATAGCAGTTAACACACTGCCTCAGGCATCAAATCTCCCTGTACCAAATTTCCCAGCGGACGTCATTAAAGTTTGATCTTATTTTAAGACTAACACTAAACCCTGGTACATGCTCCTTGTGGAAAAAGGATGCAGCTGAGCGCACACGATCAAAATGAAATAATTGCCCTGCTTTTTAGGGTTGCAGGGAAGTTGTGCACTAGCTGCAGTATTTAAATCGTGCATGACACCACTTTAACACACCTCTGTTGATCTGGTTTGAAATATTACCTTTTCCCTTTGTTGGATGGTTGAAGTGTGCACAATCTATGCCACCGAACCCATGAACTAACCCACAGATTAAAGGCCTTTGCAGACAGGGTGCGATTAGTCAATCAGTTTTTACCGCATGCGAAAAGACGCACAAATCAAACTGGGTTCGATTGGAAAAAAACACATCGCAGAACAGTAAATTCGGAGCCGGTGTGCATGAGGTCATTGAGAACCATGTGTTCATTTAAAAAATGATTGTCCGTTTTCCCGTGCGAAAAATCGCACCCTGTCTGCAAAGGCCTTAAGACTGAAAAAGAGTATAGGTCCCTAAACAGTGACTTTTTTGTCTATGCCAGTGACCTTTAGATTACCTATCACTGACTGCTCCTGCCCAGTTAGGGGTTTGAGTAGTGTTACTGACCCCCTCAAGGTCACCTGTGCTCTCTCTTACCCCACCCTGACCTTATCACCTGGACCATTCATGCATGGGACAGATAGCAGGCTTGCCACCCATTCATAAGAGGAGCTCAATAAATCTAGCTTTGCTAACCCTCTGTTTATCTTAAAGACCTCTCTCCTTGACTCTTTGCCTCTCTCTCTCTCTCTCTCTCTCTCTCTCTCTGCAGTTGATTCATAGCCTTAGGAAAGAAGCTTAATAGTGGCCTGAATGAAAAATGAGATGCTGGGTGGGTGCACGAGCACACATATGTGTGTGCGGCTGTTTGTTTGTGTGTGTGTGTGTGTGTGTGTGTGTGTGTGTGTGTGTGTGTGTGTGTGTGTGTGTGTGTGTGTGTGTGTGTGTGTGTGTGTGTGTGTGTGTGCGCGTGTGTATGTGTGTGAGACCACTCAAGCATGTGCACTATGTGCCTGACCAACCGGAGAAGGGGGTGAGTGACCTTGCCACCTCTGATCCCTCCATCGCTTATTAAAGAATTCATTGGCAGTCAGCGTGCTACTGTAGCAGCCATACAGATCTAATTCTGTCCTGGAGAGAGACCATGAGACAAGCATTACGCTCAGCAGACTGCCCGCTGAGTTGATCCAAATGACATCAAACACAGTTACTCGTGCTGGGCTCCCAAATAGCTATAGCCACGGTGTGTGGACCCCCAATTTGCTAAATTACTTAAAAATGAAAATAGCTAAAGTAGCTGACCAACAAGCTATTTTTGCTATTTTAAAAAGTTTCTGAAAATGACTGAAAAATGTAGACAATCAATTGTCCAAAATAGGGACGCCAGGTTCGAAGTGGTTAAACTGGCAATTAATTACTTAATCCTACTACTATAATTGAAATGACCTCCAAAAGTTTGTCCGGGGTAAAAGTACGTACGATCGCTCCACTTGCCTCCAAACTTGCCACAGACTGTTGATCAGTGCTCTGGCTAATATTTAGGCTTCTTTCCCCGCCTTCAATGTACTTACATATTGTACAATTAATATAAAACTACATTTTTTTACATTGTAGCCACAGCCACTTTCCTTCGTTTTGGCCGCAGCAGCTTTATCTTTGGCCGTAGCATCTTTGTTCTTGGTCGCTAGGACCCCACCCTACAGCGCATCTCCATATATGGACATATCAGTAAGATCACCGGTGCAACTTAGCTGTGATGTAGCTGATCGGGCCTAGATGTGAGGGCCGCGAAGCGGCCCAAACCTCTAGTCGTATTCATTGAATTTAACTGGGATTTTTTTTTATTGTATTATGACATTTTTTTTCAATTGGCCATCCTGGCACCCCCTGTTGGCTGGCTGCTGCCCCACTTTGAAAACCTGTGCAGTACAGTATGAGCATATTCCAGTGTTTCAGCTGTTTGTCAGCAGCCATTAAAATGGTAAGAAAGAATAACATGGTAATGCTAGGCAGCTTTAAAGAGTGGCCAATGGCCATATCTAATTCAGTCAGAGCAGGACATTTGAGACAGCCATTAACACCACACAGCGAATATGTCGGCCCCTCCTTCCCTCTCTCTCTCTTCACTCTCACTCTTCACAATTCACTCACTTCTTCACTGTTATTATATGGTTTTTAAATGCCTGGCAGGATCTTCTCAAAACACCTTCACAGTGTTTTTCTTACAAACACACCCTAGATAACATTCTGCATCCGTGGGATTTGAACCCACAACCTGTGTTAAGTTTTTGTTATCAATGTTTGTTATTCATTATATAAAAAAAACTATAACATTATGGCAACATAACACAGTATACATGGATGTATCATGAATAAAAACTAAACAAAAACACAACAAAAGACTAGGTCATAAAATAATAAGTAAACCCATCACCCACCCCTCTCAGGACCAACAATGTCATAAAAATCAGGGCCAAACACTATGTATACCTGTACAAAGTTCCTCCTACAGTGTAAAGACAGTCTAAATCATGTCCTTAAGCCATACATTAATGTTTTTTTATCACTCGCTCCGTGTAATCTTGCTGTTGACAATTCTATTATACTATATCTAAATTGTTAAAAAAAAGCCCATTGATGAAATGTTAAGGTATGTGGCCGTTTCCATCTGTAGCCACCATCTTCTTTGCTGCCGTTAAGCCAGAAAAGAAGGTGTGCTTGTGTGTAGGCCTACATCTTAGGCGTAGCTGGACAGATGGAGTAGGTGTAATATCAACCTCCAAAAGTAATGAAAGTTTAGCGGCAACCATATTCCAAAATGAGTAAACATTCGGACAAACCATATGAAAGAAGGTATCAAGAATATTTGGTGTGCAAAAAGTGCAGTTGAGAGTGGGACTACTTAACATAGCACATAGTCAGCAGGGAGTCATATATTAGACCAAACTGTGTCCCAGCTAAAATCAGGATCTAAATTTGGTATGTCATTCCTCCATACAATATCCACAGGCAGGGACCCATAATTGGATTCTAATAAAAATGCATATAGTGTGGAAACAAGACCTCTTGATCTAATAACATCACAGATTACCTTATGTAAAGGGTGCATTGTAAGGGAAGTCTGCCATGGAACCCCATGAGCCCTCATGGATTATCTTTAAAGCATAAATTCTGAAATGAGCGTAAAACATTTTCATCAAATAAATCCCCCAATGTATGAAGCCCCCTGGAACTCAACCCCGGAAAATGAACGGGACGTCCCTCCATCAAAATGATTGAAAACTGTGGAAAAAAGATTGAAATCAATCTTGCACATTTTTTCTGATGCTCTCCATACTGCTACTAACTGAGAAATGATTGGCCCAAAGCGAACCCTGCATTAGTTATGTTTGAATAGAGAAGATCACTCAACTCAATGGGATGTACCAAACTCTCCTCAAGCCGCGCAACAACTGGTTGTGTTAACTTAAACGGGTAATACCAACGTAAACGTATTAAGAGTACCATACTCTGCAGATGCTGTGAATGGAGCACCAACCCTAGCAGAGTTAGGCCTAGTCTCAATGTCCTCACTCACAGACTTTGATGCATGTTCCCGATAGGTCTGCAAGGACTCAGGTGTGTCCCATTGTAAGACCAGCAAGCGCACGAGACATCTCTTGCAGACTTTTTGAGCCCTTCATACACACTTTCCGTAGGTCTGCATTGCGGCAGACTATGAATTGAATTTTCCAAGCTCGACTCAAATACCTTTGATGGAAATACTATGTGTGCTGTGCAAAGTCTGAGTCATTTTCTCTCTCTCTGCCTCATTCTCTTTTATACCTTTCCCATCTGCACTACTTCTACCTGTCACTGTCTTTCACGTCAACTTTCCCTCCCTGTGTGTGTGTGTGTGTGTGTGTGTGTGTGTGTGTGTGTGTGTGTGTGTGTGTGTGTGTGTGTGTGTGTGTGTGTGTGTGTGTGTGTGTGTGTGTGTGTGTGTGTGTGTGTGCGTGCATGTGTGTTAACAGCGTAATGTTGGAGGTTAAGTAAGTGAAGGTGCTTTGACCTCCCTGTCACCAATACATTAAGTTTCTCTCTTGCCACGTTCTCACTCTCCCCCTTCACTCTCTCCTGTTGTTTCTTTCATTCCCCATCCTCTCTTGTCGTCAAGCCATCCCATCTTTCCTTTTTGACTCTGGCTGCCTCTCTATCTCTTTCCTCTTTCTGCCTATCTGTCTCTCCGTCCTTTTTGTGTCTTGTCTCTCCCTCTTGCTGTCTCTCTCTTTGTTCTGCCTGTCTCTCTCCTCTTGCTGTCCGTCTCTCCCTCCCCCTGTGTGCAGTGAGGCATAGCGGAGCCTCCTAACTGTTACTGTCATCACCCTCTCTCTCATGTCTTTGCCCTCCACTGTGCTAAACGAGGATGCCTTTCACCACCGTATCAGTGGACCTGTGCCGCAGACTGAGACCCCCCGATGCTTTCAACTCTAGTCAAACAACACCTGTGTATCCCAACAACATCACATCACAGGCTGTTTCCCGTGTCCTTGGATAAAAACAGCACACTTCTCCCCTCCGATACATGCAACACCCATAAACACTGGTAAGAGTATTGCAATGGAGGGAGAGTTTCAGTATTCAGTATGAACACATTATAACACATTTTACTAATTGCATATTTTCAGTTTTGAAGTATTCTTCGATAACTCATTGCATCATAATTAATAGCTTAGAGTATTACACTGCAACAACGCACATTAGTTTCAAAGAATTTAAGGATACACTCACACAAACACACAGACACATACTCTTTGAGCCATTTTTACTTAGGTTAAATGGAACTTCAGAATGGCCAGGCTTCTCCATTCCCCATGCAGCCCACACCATTCTCCATGCATCATTACCCATACAGAAACCCTGTGCCAATAAACAGCTCAGCAGCACTGCTCTTATTTAAAGTCAAGAGTGGAAATGGAAAAATACGCAGACGCAGGGCAGCTGACGTGCACATATACATACGGTATAGTTGAATGTGTCACAGAGCCAAACACACAGAAACTACAGCTGGATAGCACATCCACATGCAAACTGCGCTTGCCCCGCACGCACGCACACGCACACCTCTTTCCAGATTTCCAGACAAAATTACTTCTGAGACAGATTATATCTATATCTCTATATTTTATATATATATGACAGTATTACAGATATAGCCTCCATCCCAAATACACACAGCTCTTAACGTGATTCCTGCAGGACTGAAGTTAGCTCTGAGAGAGGTGATTAAAAGTGTACGATTATACTCACAACACAGCTACAGTCAGCCCTCAGGACTTCTCACCAAAGACAGACTCTCAAATAATTAAAACATGAAATCAGATATGCACGCGTTATGTCTAAATATGGATCAGTAGCGTCTCGTTGGTCCTTCCCCAATCCCAGGAGAATACCGGGGAAACGGAAACGGAGGGATAAATAAAAGAAGACTCTTGGCGGGTCCAGAATAATTATACACCACTCTTTCTAATCTACATAAATAAACGCTAGCTTGACTGTGCATGGCAGTGAGAGTGCCCATTCTGCCCAAGGTGATAGTTAAAATCGTTTTTCAGACTGGGCCGATCCATATCATTTTTGAAGTGTTTTACATTGCAGAATGATGAAATATTCAGCTTGGTTTAGCGAGACTCTGGCCAGACTTTTGGTGTCACATTAACTGTTCATCAATGGTCCAAGTCAAAGGATTTTCTCAGTTTGTGCACAAATAAACAAAAGCCTAAACAAAGGAACGGCCTGTAGACACATTTTGGGCTTTATTTAACATCATTTAAACCAATTAAATGTGTATGTACAGTTCATTAATATACATTGTCCCGTCTATATATATTTTTTTATCTGTATGGTAGAGTTATTAACGCAGTGGTCAGAAGTGGTCTCCCTGCTGCTCTTCTATTGAGACATTTAGATCCTGTGGTTAGGTGGGACCACTACTGGTTGACATGAGGTATTGTATTTAACACAAATGAACAAAATCCTGGGAAGGACATGAAAGTTACAGATTGCAGTTTTACAGTAGGCTACAAATTTTGGCTCATTTAAAGCAGTGGTTCCCAAACATTTTAGCTTGAGAGCCAAAAGAGAAATGTTATGTCTCCCCGGGACCAAAACTAGTGATAGCCTACCTGTATCAACAAACCCCCAAAACTCTATTTTTTTTTCCTAATTTATGGATTTTTAAAAATATATTACTTTTATATATTATATTATGTTATATTATGTTATATTATATTATATTATATTATATTATATTTAAAGTATATACACAGTAAAGTCATCAGAGTTAATTTATCCATTTGTCCAACTCCACTGTGTACATATACTCGGCACTTCCACAACCTTTCTCAGCCTTTTCAACACAGTGTTTCCTTATACCTTCCTCTTAACACATATCTCCTGGCATATCAGAGGGGAAGCTATCAGTGTTAGTGTGTTAGTGCTTGTTGGGAGCAGCTATCTGTTTGCCTGATCAGAGCTCTGTCACCGTGGGCTGTTTTCACCTATTCTGCCAGGCCGCTGTTCCAAATCAAAGGCTGTGTTGGGATGTCGGGACGCCCCAGGCACAGCAGGGCCTTGATCAGATAGAGCACACATAGTCACACCCACACACAAACACAGATGTGCATGCACACTACGCACGCACGCACATACACACAGGGCATCTTGCACTCATAAATCCTCTTACATTGCCTTGAGCAGATAGAGAAGCTGCACTGGTCATTTAACACACACACACACACTCTCTCTCTCTCTCTCTCTCTCTCTCTCTCTCTCTCTCTCTCTCTCTCTCTCTCTCTCTCTCTCTCTCTCTCTCTCTCTCTCTCTCTCTCTCTCTCTCTCTCTCTCTCTCTCTCTCTCTCTCTCTCTCTCTCTCTCTCTCTCTCTCTCTCTCTCTCTCTCTCTCTCTCTCTCTCTCTCTCTCTCTCTCTCTCTCTCACACACCCACACACCCACCCACCCACCCACTCATGTATTCACACAAGCATACACGCATGCGCACACACGCACACACACGCACACACACGCAGGCAAACACAAACATGCATTCAGAAAGACTTGAACACACATGCACAGCACACAGACTCACAAACACGCATCAGTGCACTCTTAAAGGCAGGGCTCATTGGTGCATTGGATGCAAGCTGCGCTCTGTCAGTACATCCATCGATTCTGTCTGTCTGTCTGTCTGTCTGTCTGTCCGTCCGTGGAGAGGTGGAGCATGAGGGTTGACAGAGGGTTGGCTGTTGTTCTAGATTTTTAAGCCACACAACAATGCAAGGCGAAACAGGGCAACATAACACAATGTGGCATAAAACCTTGAATTGCTGAAAATAATGCAATGGGAAGCCACATAATGCAAAACAATCCAATATGCAATGCAATAATACCGATGCAACAACACAACACCGCAGAATGTAATTTAATGTTAACACAATGCAACAGAGTGGGCCCCTGTAACTCTGCTAAGTTACTAAATTAATAGCAATTGGAACGTTGCTACACTGCTAAGTTACTAAATGAATAGCAACTGAAACGTTGCTACACTGCTAAGTTACTCAATTAACAGCAACTGGAACGTTGCTACACTGCTAAGTTACTAAATTAATAGCAACTGAAACGTTGCTAAACTGCTAAGTTACTAAATGAATAGCAACTGGAACGTTGCTGGGGCGGCAGTGGCTCAGTGGCCCCAGTTCGATCCAGGGCTCCACTAGTGTCCTTGAGCAAGACGCTGAACCCCTAATTGCTCCCGGTGAGCAGGTTGGTGCCTTGCATGGTTTCCGCCGCAATTGGTGTATGAATGTGTGTGTGAATGGCTGAATGTAATGCACAATCATTGTAAAGTGCCTTGGATAAAGGCGCAATATAAATGCTCCATTGCAGGCTATATATAGAGAGCATGGACGTCAGAGACGGTTACTGTATTTTGTCCTCATACTTGCCCTGATGAAGACCAGTTGGTCGAAACATGTTGGCTTTAAAAACTTTTTTGTAAACATGATTAAAGTACCTTGATTTTACGGCCTCTCCTCCTTTATATTCTTTGAGTGCTCGGATCTCTCCTCTTCTCCTCTTTTTACTGTATTTTTTCTGTTTAACTATAGCAGATTAAATATGTGTGGGCAATGTTCAGTATAGATTTTACAGTACTGTATGCGGCCAAATTTAAGATTTTAAACACAAATCCATGACATTACTGTTGTAATTGCACTGGCTGCGAACAGGGCATGGTAGTTGCGCATTACCATCACTGGCCATGAGGAGGAGTAAGAGCCCTATGCCTCCCTCTACTCTTCCATCTTTATCTTTGTCAACTCGCTCACACCCTCTTCTTTCCTCCTCCATACCTCTCATACTTCTGTGATGGGCTAATCACATCACTCAAGGTGTGTTCAAAAACACTAGTCTTACACAGCAGTTGTGTTAATTTAAGTCTGAAAGTGTAAAGATGCACTCATAATGGTTACCAAGAAAAAAACCATGCAGGAAAAAGTACTAATTTATCCAAAGCAGCCAAACAAGTGTGCCTACAAATCCCAGACTGTATCAAATATAATACTGTAATTAAAATATCATAAATGATAGCCATGTCCTTGAGAATACCCAGACCATTTGTATGGTGTGGCTTATATGAGGTGATCTAATAAAGTGTCTGTCTGAGTGTCTGGGGCTAATAATAATCATTATAATAAACTTTGTTTATATAGCACTTTTATTAACAATAAAACCGCTGGTCCAATCAGCATCAAATTTATTGTGCATGCTGCCAATAGGCCAAGGAAGACATTTTTGCTTGTCTTAAATGACTGATGTCGTAGACTAGACACGCGGGTTTAACGATCCACATGGAAGAACACTGTTCTTTACGTGATGTGTTGCAATTTTTGAAAGGGAACATTTCTTTATGACCCAGGGGCTTTTGATGTTAGACTGGTACTCTATGTAACTGTGACTATAAGACTATCAGACAACTACGATTTAAAAGTGTCAATGCAAAGTGTCCTTTAAGAAAGACTAACTACAGTATGTTGCTTTTGGTCCGTGATCCAGTGAGAATGTTGTTTAGGTCACAACGCAGCCCATTGAGAAATCGTGTAAAACTGTCATTTCAGTGGCTGTCCAAAGTTGTTCTTCTTCCCAAAATGGATACATCACATTTTGGAAGGAAACTCTTCACATGTGTAAAGTGACCATGGCAACTAGAGTGTGCAACCACTTCATGGTCAACTTGAGACCAACTAAGCAGCCTTAATGGCAGGTAGCATCTAGAGATGTCCTGTTGGTGAACCTTGCCGTTTTGATTGACACTGGCAGCCTGGTCGGTTGGCTTGGATTCCACCCCACTGCCCCCTCGCTTTAAATTGCTCCCTTTATTGCTGGGGCAAACAGACAGATATTTGTTAATGAATCCACATGCTCCAGTAACTCTAGCTCCCTTCAAGGCATTGGTTGGTTGGTTGGTGGGAGGGTACCACTCCACCCCAGGCAAAGTCTTCCTAGACTGGGGGTGAGGGAGAAGTGGAGGGTGAGGGCAAAGGTCAAGGGCAGGGGTCACAAGGTTTCAAGCTGCCAGGGTCCACTAAGCAGAGGTTATCGGGACCTAATGGACTGGTTAAAAGGAAAAAGAACCCCGACCAGCGATGTGTGTCACTGTCACGCTCCGACCTTGCTCATGCACAACTACGGGGATACAAAGGGCAGGAGCCAAGAGAAAGATCATAATTTCTCTGTATTGATTTGATAGGATCATATTGATTTGTTAATTTATATACATTCTATATATGCCAATAAAGTGAACTGAATCGGATGTTAAGAAATTGAAGAGACGAACTGGGAAAGACAGAAGAAACAGGGAGAGAGAGAGAGAAAGCTAGTGACAGACAGGTCAAACTCATGACATTCACACAGTTATATTGTGTATAGGCACAGTTTTCAGTAAATGAGCGAAGGGATACATTTTCATGGCTATACATTTGTAAAGATTAAAGAATACAATAATCCCAATCAATCCATTGAATTAAAGTTCACAAACAACAGCATGTCTCATTTATGCTACATCGCACGGGATTGTTGCTTGCCGAAAAAAAGTTAGCTTTACTAGCCTGAAAATCTGTTCTTTTCGGCGAGCAACACTGGTATGGCATGTGTAGCTTCAAATCTGGGTGCCTTTGGTTACAGCCTTTGAAATAGAGAGAGAGCATTGTCTATAATTAGCCATGCAGTTATGCGATTACATCCATTTCAATCAGCTATTTAAGCCAGGAGTGAGAGGAATGACTACTCCTCAGGGTGCTACTGAAAACGGCGATGGCGGCGCCAGCATTTGGCATGTAATGGGTTGAATGTAAAGAGATAACAATAATCTGATTAGAGTAATCTGATTGCTGTACCACACTGAAAGGATTTTGTAACAGATGAGAATTTAAAGCAGGCAATTAGTATTCTGTGAAGGATTATAATTATGTGTGCATACAATGCCAATGTGTCAAGGCCTAATTCTATAATTAAGATCTGATGAAGGTCAAGAGACCAAACATCATTTGTATTTATATTTATAATTGTCCATTTGGCCTTTACAGAGGGTCGTGCCTTTTCCCTTTTTTAACACTATTATAATTCAGGCTGCCCCTCTGCTCAAGTTGCTTTGAGCACAGATTCTCTTTTCTCTCTGACTTTATAATTAGCCATTAGTAATTTATGTGGGGAGAAGTGTGCAGGAAAGGGCTTTGATGGTGGATAAGGCAAGTTGTGAAAGACTAGTGCGTCAGTGCTGAGAGACATATCATATCCTCGTACTGTACCACCAGCGGGCCGCCAATCAAACAATGTTTTATTTAGGTCAAAACGTCCTGTGGCTTTCATAAGAGTTTCCTGATCCTGCGTTACAGACATTGCCACGGTAACCCAAACAACTGACTGACTCAATGCTTTTAATCTTTTGATCACTGGACCACATGAATCGATGTTCTCTGCAAGAGCACAATCTGAAAAATAATAGGAAACTGCCCAGTGAGACAGCATGGAAGGTCACTGTGTGTGTGCGTGTGTGTGTGTGTGTGTGTGTGTGTGTGTGTGTGTGTGTGTGTGTGTGTGTGTGTGTGTGTGTGTGTGTGTGTGTGTGTGTGTGTGTGTGTGTGCTCATACTTAAATGTGTGAGTGTGTGTGGTCTGTGTACTGTATCTGTGTATATACGGTTGTATTGCACTTCATCAGGGAATATTGTTTCTGCATGTAATCGAGGCATTTGTGCTTTTTCATCGGCTAGTGCACATGTGTCCTTCTGTGTGTGTGTGTGTGTGTGTGTGTGTGTGTGTGTGTGTGTGTGTGTGTGTGTGTGTGTGTGTGTGTGTGTGTGTGTGTGTGTGTGTGTGTGTGTGTGTGTGTTCCACAGAGAGAATACAGTACAAGACAGAGCTGGGAGCCAGATTCATTACAGATCAGTTCCTTGGGAAATCACCACAGTGCCAACATGAAGCCCCACAAAGACACTCAGCCGTGAAAATTGAAAATGGGCCAGCAAGCAGAATACACTTCTATAATATCTCAGTTTAAGCAGCCATAAACAGTGCAAAAAGTGTTTGTCTCAGTGAGCTATCAGCTACACAAATAAACGTCTGGTTTGTAGCTATTGGAGAGAAAAAAAACATTATCAATCACTAAACAATAGGTTGGGCTTGAAATCCAGTAAATACTCATTCGAAATAACAAAAATATAATACAAGACAAGGCCACAGTATAATAGTATTTATTTCTTTATATATATCCAAGAAAACTTTTGTTGACAATCTGATTTCTCTATTCATCAATAATAAGTTCCACAACAATAAGTTACAGCTACCATTTGTGAAGTGGAATTAGGCCTACATTTATTTCATCTAATGCAGCCAGTTACATGTACTAACCATCACTATACTGTCTGATGACTACATACGTCAGAGACAATTATTGTCATTAGTACAGGTAGCTGAGAGTTTCTGGGACTAGAACTTGAAGCTGATGCGTTAAGTACTAAAACTTGCTGGGATCTAAGGGAGGCTGGCTAGTTTGCCACACAGAACCGTACAGAACTGCATGTTATAGGGGTTCTTGAGGAAACCAAGCTGGTTTGTCTTGGGTGCTTGTGCCACAGGCTGCTGTGAAATTAGTTTTTTAACCGATTTTCTCTCGTAAGTTGGTAACAGGGGTTACTGGGACAGCGTTGGCCAGTTTGTCTTGGCGTAGTGTGGAAGGTGAGATCGGTGCTCTGTGGAGCAGAGCTCATCCATCCAGGTGGCTGCTGACAGGGCCAGATAAGCATCTCACCCTGGGCAAAAATAACACAACGTCCCATTGAGAGCTGATAATTACACAGGCCCACTGCTGCGCCTGGTCTGATGTATGACTCCAGATAACCATCTCACACCCGCCAGGCTGTGGCACTCACAACCGCACACAGGTAGGTAGACACACACAACAGGCATCGATGTGGGCGCGTGCACACAGCAAGACACATACACAACAATATAAACACGAGCGCACAACACATATACATGCATGCGCATACACAGATGCCCACAAATACACATAGGCATTACACAGACCTAGAAAATGTATCTGTTGCTAATTGTATTCCAGCAACACTGGGGGGTGGGGGGGCACTGTTGCCCTATTGCTGCTTCTGTTCAAGCAGGTGATAGTAAAGTTAAACAAAAGTTCTAAAGTCTGAACAAGTTGTAGTTTGATGCGGCAGGTAGACAGGGCTCTTTCAACGAGAACGGTCAGCAGATAAGAAACATCGCTGACACCTAACGTGTCACAGAGATGTTAGCGTCGCTATCTACTTGTCACCAAACATACAACCCAGTGAAGATATACACTCAACGACCTGTCCAGGACCATGTCCCAACAAATATATACTCTCCTCGTCAAACATTAGTAACACACTGACCCAAAGAGGGCAAACATAGATACTAATTTGTCTGTTATTTTTTCATCAGCAAATACACGGTGGGGGGCCATGTCCTACTATGTAATAGCCATGCAAATTTATAGAATATGTTTATCTAATTTTGTCTACAATAACAAAAAGCATAATATGTATTGGGGCTATAGGTAACTATAAATTGCTCCAATCTGTGTAAAATAAAACACAAAAGTTTGACATGCAACATTAACACCACTCCGGATGCTAGCAATTTGACATTTGACAGCAACAATTGTATATCCAATGGCATAGGTTGATTGATATAAACATAAACTCAATGTATACTCCGTAGCAATGAAAAATAAATTAAATCAAGCAGTAGTTTTTATCTGAAATACCATCACTAATGTGTAGAGGGCTTGTGGTTGGGTTCATGCCACTGATGCCAGCAGCGGTTACACTTTTCAACATTCAAGAGGTTTTAATGTTTTTTTATGCGTACCGCGTAATGGGTTGCGAGTAGGGTTGTCCGATATTGGCTTTTTTACCGATAACCGATATACCGATATTGTCCAACTCTTAATTACCGATACCGATATCAACCGATACCGATATATGCGGGGATTATTGTGATTAGGGTAAGCTCAAATTTCATATCACACACACCATATACAGTAAGAACTCCTGTAACTTATTTATAAAGCAAAAAAAAAAAAAAAAAAAAAAAAAAAATGTTTTTTTTTCAAAAACCGATACCGATATTTTCCCGATATCAATTTTTATGCTAATATCGGCCGATAATATCGGGAGGCCGATAAAATCGGACATCCCTAGTTGCGAGTACATTTAAAAAATATTATTTTTTAAATACGGAAAAAAGGAGATATTTACTCGATATTTCTTTGGACTGGATATGGGGGTCCGTGGGCAATGTATTTGGCCCGTGGACCTGGACCCCCATCTCAAAATGTTTTGTTTCAAGGACCCCCAGAAGCAAAGATTTGAGTTACAAATTTTCGCTTTAAAAATATATTCAAAGATTTGCAAAAAAAAATCAAGATTTGCAAAAAGAAATAGCCAAAGAAATCTTAAAATGACACAGATGCATTCCCGGTCTCAATGGATTAATGGGTTAATTTGTGAGTCATCCTGACTTTGTTCTGTCAGGATGAAAGAGGCAAGAATCTGTTTATTTGTTGTAACTCTTCCAACATGGTCATAAAACTACTGGTAACAATTCATCAAACATTCCGTGACAGGCCTCAATCAGCACGCATGGTTAAGCAAATATTGACCCACAACGGGAGTGCATCAGCTGTTTGACTAGGGTCTCCTGCTCACCTGTATTACTTTATATAATACCCCAACGTGTGAAGTACAAGCTGGTCTATTGTGTGTGCTTGCAGGCGATCCATTCTTCTCTAAAGTTCCCATCATTCATCTGAGGGGTTGTTTCACTGACAGGGCTACAGATATATTCTGGACCATTGTGCATCCCAAGGGACCAACAACATTTGATACAACCCGCCAGGGGCGAGTTCATAGAGAGCGAGAAGAGTTCACAGCATGTATGACATTGTGTGGTGCGTGTAGTGTGGTGGTCGTCCCTTAGGCACAACCACCTACTGTATGATTGATGGTATATGGTATGTGTACAGGTGTAACATAGCTGGTCGTTTCCTGACGTACTGTAGGTCAATGGTTTTAAAACTTTTTTGTGCCCAAGGCACACCAATGGGCAGGCGAAAATCTCACAGCACAACCTAAATGCATAGCAAAAACAGACGATCAACAAGATCGGCCTTTTCACTTGTTTTTAAAATGTGCGGGAAAAAAACATCAAAGATATTTGCTAATAATGACATCCAAAATAAGGACACCAGGGTGAAAGTGGAAAATATATTATATATATAATATAACAATATATTTTTAGGGTATAGGATTTGCCTTTGTACTGGGAAACAAGCGTGCACAAACATGATATAGTAAATCAAATGTATTAATTTTTATCATAACTTTTTCTATAGTTGTGATGTAATAATAATGTGGGGTTCACAAAATCCCAAGGCACACCTGCGCACACTTGTCCCACGGCACACAAGAACTTCTCTTTATGAAGGTGCTATCATGAATGATTGCCCCAGCAGCCCCATACATGTCTTGAGATGTTGAGAGCTTGTCATTCTTATATTTTAACATGGTCGTTCCTTAATTGTTTGTGTCCTAGGCTTCATTGTGTTGTGGAAAGATACTTTTGTTAGAAACTATAAGCCATACAGTATGTTTTATTTTGTTTTTTTGTTTTTAAGTAACTTAACTTTATTTATGTTAAATCAACGAGAGAGCCTACTGTATTTTTTATTTTTTTTACTTTTACAGTACTTTTAGTCGTTTTTTAGTCGTTTTTTCATCACTATTCAAACAAACTGAACTGAGGCCACCATGGCTCAGACCAACACTCTACTCAACTTGGCTATAATATAACACGTTACAATAGCCTGTAGCTGGTATAATATTATCATCATATTAAACCCGACAAATTGATATAAAGTTGTAGGTAATATAAACCCACAACTCTCCTTCTGTAAGTTGATTTATGGTCGGGCAGGTTGGAGGGCAGCCCCATGTAGCCCAGGGGGGCTTGCAGGTAGAAAGTGTCAGGCTGAAGCAGCATGTGCCTCAGCGGTGGTGGGTTATAAAAGCCTCCCCAGCCACAGGTAGTAGAATCATTTATCTCAGCCTCTCTGACAGGGCTATTGTAGCCTCAATAAAGAGCCTGAACCCATCCATACCTGATACTGCACAAAGACAGCTGGGAAGATGCTTTAATCACGTACTGTGATCGTACACAGACGAACACATGAAGTATGCAGCTGTGGGTGCATGTGCATGTTCGTGCATGTGCAAATGGACGTATGCGATATCAGTCTATGTATGTCAGTGGGTTAGCATGTGCATAAAAGAAGTCCCATGCCTACAGCAATCTTATACAACCTAGTTACACTCACAAAAGAGGAGAAAGAGACACACGACTACTGTGTCTCTGATGCTCCAGTTTCTACCACACATGGTCCTACAACATGACCAACACGCTACTCCACTAGTAATTGGGGGAAAAGGTTATAACTGTACAAAATGTACTTTAGCGCAGAACACCCCTTGAAATATAACTGCCATAAACATATCAGTCTACGCTGTGAAATAATCACCGTACAGCTGATCAGACAGGCTGATTTCATTACAAGCAGAATTTTTCACAAACATAATTACAGTATATTGCAAGTGAAAGCCCTATGATGACATTAAAAGTAACTCATTGTGTGCTTTACTTTCAGGACAATGATTTAACGCATTGACTGCCATTGACGTCCACAGAAGTCATTTCAAATCCAACGTTTGACTGCCATTGACTTCCATAGACGTCATTTGGTGTTTTCAGTGATTATGATAGAGGGCGCTCTTCCGCAACCTGTGACTGATCCTGGGACTGCCGAAGAAGAATACACCCGGAAATCACGTTACTGTGTCTAAACAAATTCCAGACCGTCCGGTCTAACGTTATCAGATTTATAAAACGGAAGTTACAATTTTTCTTTTCCAGATGATAGAAGAGACCCTCATCCTCCTCCCAGACATCTGTTGTTTAAATCTTCTTTGAAAAAAACATTCTGTGGGTCTCGGAAGATTAGTTAAAACGCTGGCGGTGGCGGATGAATTAATTAATGAATTCCTGGCAGTCAATGTGTTAAGTCAATCTTTTGACTTAAATATGCATTGGTGTCAAAAACGTCATGTTTGAAATACTGGATCCCTTTCGGGTAGTTTGGATCTCACTCAGAAAGGATCAGTTGTTATGAACACCTGGATGCTCGGATTCACAAGCCAGGATCCAAATAAATGCTTGCGCAAGCCTTGTATAGTGTAGTACTACTACTACCACCACTACTATCACTACTGTATATTTTACACAGTAGAATCCTCAGTGTTAATTTAACTCTGAGAGTGTAAACCTTGACCCAAATTGGGAGCATCAAGGTACATTTTTACACTGTCAGAGCTAAATGAACAGTAAGGATTTTACAGTGTACATCGTAGCTGTTAAACCAACCGTAACAGGCCCCGTCAACACTCCCAGCTCCCGCTGTGGCCTCTCCCCTCCACACAGCAGATCGTTCCTGGCTGATTCACCCCAGCACACGTCTCCCAGCAGGAGAGGACATCCAGTGTGCCGACCTGTGAACCTGTCAAACCAAACCATACAATTCAGGCATTGCACTGTAAAATCTCTTCTCAAGAGTGTTAATTTAACTCTGAGACAAATTCAGTCTTCACACTGTCTTCACTTACAGGAGTAGTTTATTAGGATACAGGACCTTTCTCTACAATGTACAAATGTAACCAAATGGACTTTCCACCTGATAGCATGACGCAACATCAGTCCCGACCTGGTCAGGACAGGAGGAAGCCCCCATTCCTCAACCTCATTACTACATGCACACACGTACCTTAACGACAACCTTTTTATATATTTTAAGCACTACAACTGTTGCCAA